>NW_022437043.1:7032331-7417720 GCF_009761245.1 Sapajus apella | reverse complement strand
GCTAAAAAGAGTCCTGTTAAGATCACACTTATCACTGGGAGTCAGGATGGCATGCACATGTGCTCCACAGCATTCACTCAAAAACAACCAGAAACTGTACTTGAGAGCTACTACACACTGCTTGAGCATGGAGCCAATTTATAAGTATTCCCCAAGGCACATAGAAATCCATCATCAAAGTTCTATATCATTAAGGCTTAAGGGGCATAAGCACAACTCTGGCCAATCACTAGGAAAATATTAAGTTATACTGACCCAGGAGCTATTCTGAGGTAAGAAACAAACAAACCAAGAAGGAAAAACTGAGCAGTAACATTAGAGATTTCACAGTGCAGGGAAATTAGATTTCACAAGATTAGTCCAGGCAAACCACCAAACAGCAAGCCCCATGGCAGTGGTGGGAAAGCGAGTCAGAATCTAGATTTGCTACAGTATAGCATCTAAAATGTCCAGTTCTCAAACAATTATGAAACATGCAAAGAAACAGAATAGTGTGACCATTGTACAGAAAAAAAAGCAAGCAATAAGAACATGTGAGGGTGTGGGGTAGATAATATATCAGGCAGACACAAACACTTCAAAATACCTATTATAAATATGTTCCATGAACCAAAGGAACCAGTCTAAAATGAGAAATTAACAAATCAAAGAAATAATATCAATAAAGCAAGAAATTATAAAAGAAGAATCAAATGAAAATTCTGGAGATGTAAAGTACAATTGAATGGAAGAATTTACTAGAGGTGCTCTGCAGTAAGGCTGGAAGAAGAAAGAATCAATGAATTTGAAGATAGGTAATTAGAGATTATACACTCTGAAGAATAGAAGAAAAGAGTAAAGAAAATGAACAGACTCCAGAAACCTGAGACACCATTAAGTGCCTCAACATATGCATGATAAGAGTACTGCAAGGAGGAGAGAGTATAAATGGGGCAGGAAAAAAATGAATGCATAATAGCTGAAAATGTTTAAAATATGATGAAAAATGTTAATCTACACATGGAAAATCCTCAAGAAATTCCAAGAAAGATAAAGGCATCAAGATATACACCTAAGTATATCATAGTTAAAATGTCAGAAGCTAAAGACAAAAGGAAAAGTGATAAGAGCAGGAAGAAAAAAAATGACTCATCATGTACAAGTGAACTCCAATAAGATAAATAGCTGATTTCTCATCAGAAAGAAAATGGAGACCAGAAGGCAAAGAGACAACATAATCACAGTGCTTGAAGGATAAAGATATCAACAAAGAATGCTGTGTCTGGAAAAACTGCCTTTCAAAACTATAGGCAAAATAAAGATATTCTCAGATAAACAAACATGGAGATAATTTGTTGATGTCATATTTTCCTTACAAGAAATATCGAAGGAAGTTCTTAAGGCTGAAAGGAAGTGACAGCACACAGTAATTCATATTCACATGAAAAAAACTAAGAGTGCTGATAAATGTAATTATGTAGTAACTATAAAAGACAGCATAATTACATATTCTAATCTTCCCTTAATTGACTTAAGAACAATAGCACAAAACATAGCAGTATAATTGAATTTGGGGCCCTGTAACATATAGAAATATACTTAACAATGACATCACAGAGTAGGGTGAAGGGAAGGAAGCTACAGTGGAGCAAGAAAATGACATCATATAGTATCTCAAATGCACACTAAGAAATGAAGAGTATCAGAAGTCATAAATAAGAAGCTCAACATAAAACTTTACAAGTATAATTTTATTTCTTTTTTGTTAATTCGAACAGCGTAAGATTATTTAAAGCAACAATTATAACACTGCACTGTTGAGTTTGTACTGTATATAGACCAAATATATATGAAAATAAAAACACAAAGGAAGAAGGAGGAAATGGAGCTATAGTAGAGTTAATTTGTAAATATCTTACTGTAATTAAGTTAGTATAAAACTGAAGTAGAGTATGATAAAATATATATTGTACCTAGAGTAATAAATATGAAAATAACTTTAAAAATAGAGTTTAAACAAACAAACCCATTAAAAAGTAGGCAAAGGACATGAGCAGATACTTTTGATAAGAAGACATACATGTGGGCCAGGTGCAGTGGCTCACCCCTGTAATCCCAGCATTTTGGGAGACCGAGGCAGGCAGACTATCTGAGATCAGGAGTTCGAGACTAGCCTGGTCAACATGTGAAGTCCCGTCTCTACTAAAAATACAAACAAGTTAGTCAGGCGTGGTGGCACAGGCCTGTAGTCCCGGTAACTCAGAAGGTTGAGGCAGGAGAATCGCTTGAACCAGGGAGGTGTAGGTTGTAGTGAGCCGAGGTCATGCCACTGCACTCTAGCTTGGGTGACAGAGTGAGACTTAGTCTAAAAAAAAAAAAAAAAAAAAAAAAGAAGAAGAAATAAAAAAGAGACATAAATTCGGCCAACAAGCATGTGAATGAAAAGCTCAATATCACTGAGCATTAGAAAAATGCAAATCAAAACCATAATAAGATACCATCTTAACCAGTCACAATGGCTATTATTGAAAAGTCAAAAAATAACAGATGCTGGCAAGGTTGTAGAGAAAAAGGAACACCTGTACACTGTTGGTAGGAGTATGAATTAGTATCATGGCTTTTGAGGAAACATACATGGAGCTGGAGGCTATTATCCTTGGCAAACTAATGCAGGAATAGAAAACCAAATACCGCATGTTCTCACTTTTAAGTGGGAACTGAATGTTGAGAACTCATGAACACAAGGGAACAAAAGACACTGTGGTCTGCTTGAGGATGGAGGGTGGGAGGAGGGAGAGGAACAGAAAAAATATTTATTGGGTACTAGACTTAATACCTGAGTGAAATAATCTGTATAACAAGACCCCATGACATGAGTTTACCTATATAACAAACCTTCACATGTATCCCTGAACTGAAAATAAAAGTTAAAAAATAGAGTTTAAAATTTAATAAAGAAATTAAAATGCTATATTGGAAAATAACGATTTCATACAAAACAAGGCAGTAAAGAAGGGATAGAAAATATTTTTTAATGTGACATATGGAAAACATATAGCAAATGGCAGATATTAATTCAACTATATTATTAATAATATGTGAATGGAGTAAATAATCTGATAAAAAGGCAGAAATTCTCAGACTGGATAAAAAACAGGTTTAACTGTATGCTGTCTCAAAGAGATGTACCTTCAGTTCAAAGATACAACTAAGTTGAAGTAAAATAATGGAGAAAGATATACCATGTAAACTGAAACCTTAGGACAGCTGGAGTAGCTATTAGTATTATCACACAAAATACATATTAAAACAAAAAATGTTGTCAGGTGTACTGGCTCGTGTCTGTATTCCCAGCTATTGGAAGGCTGAGGGGGGAGGATTGCTTGAGGCCAGGAGTTCAAGACCAGCCTGAGCAATATAGTAAGACTCCATCTCTAAAGAAAGATAGAAAATTAGCTAGACATGGTGGTGTGTGCTTGTAGTCCCAGCTGCTTGTGAGGCTGATGTAGAAGGATTGCTTGAGCCCAGGAGGTTGAGGCTGCAGTGAGCTATGATTGCATCACTACACTCCATGTTCTCTACCCTGGGTGACAGAGATCTGTCTCTAAAAAAAAATGTTACTAGAGATAAAAAATAAATATCTTATAATGATAAAAGGGTCATTTAATCAGGAAAATATAATAACCATTTAAATATTTATATAAACAACACGTCCCAAAAGTACATGAAGCAAAAATTAACAGAATTGAAGAGAAATCAGACAATTCAACAATAATAGTTGGAGATTTCAGTACTCATTTTCAATAATGGATAAAATGATTAGACAGAAGATCAACAAGAAAATAGAGGACTTGAACAACACAATAAATTAAGTAGACCTAACAGACATCTGCAGACCACTCCACCCAACCACAGAAGAATATACATTCTTCTCAAGTGTATATGGAACATTTTCCAGGATAGACCCATATGCTAGGCCATAAAACAAGTCACAAACTTAAAAGAGTAGAAGTCATTTGCAATAAATTTGCAGATTACAATATAATTAAATTAGAAATCAACAACAGATGGAAATTTGGGAAATTCACAAATATGTGAGAATTGAACAGTATACTCCTAAATAACCAGTGGGTCAAAGAATAAATAAATAACAGGAGGAATAAGAAAATAAGATTAATGAAAATAAAAACACAACACATCAAAACTTACAGACTGAAGGAAAAATAGTACTCACAGGGAAATTTGAAGCCTATATTAAAAAGAAGAAAAAATATAAAATCAATGACCTAATCTGCCTTAAGAAACTAGGAGATTCAGAAGGAATTTTGCAAATAAATGCAAAACCAGTGGAAGGAAAGCAATAATTTTATAATTATTAGAGTTGAAATAAATGAAATAGCAGAAAAACAACAAAGAAAATCAGTGAGACCAAAGTTGGTTGTCTGAAAAGATCAACAAACTTGGTCATTTGCTAGGCTGTCATAACAAACTGCCACAGACTTGGTGGCTTAAATAACAGAAATCATTTTTCTCACAGTTCTGGAGGCTGCCAAGTACAAGATCAAGGCGTCAGTAGGTTTGGTTTCTCCTGGGCTTGCAGGTGGCTCACCTTTTCTCCGTGTTCTCACCTTGTCTTTCCTTTCTGCATGTGCATGTGTCTAGTATCTCATTATGTGTCATAATTTTCTGTTCTTATAAGGATACCCTTCAGATTGGATGAAAGTCCACTCTTAACAGCCTCATTTTAACATAACTATCTCTTTAAAGGATTTATCTCCAAATTCATTCATATTCTAAGATACTGGGAGTTAGGGCTTTAACATATGAATTTTGGATGGACACAGTTCAGCCCATAAAAATCAACAAAATTTAGATATATTGACAAAAGGCTCAAATTACAGATTTCAAGAATTGATGAGGGAACAGCATTTCAGAACTTATAGAAAAATTAATTTAAAAATTATAAGGGAATACTCTAAACAACTGTATGCAAATTAGATAACTTAGATAAAATGGATACATTCCTGGAAAATGCAAATTATGAAAACTGCTCAAGAAGAAATAGAAAACCTGAATAGACTCATAATAAGAAGACTGAATTGGTAGTTTAAAATCTTTCCATAAAGGAAAGCCCAGATCCAAACACTTTTACTAATAAATTTGACCAAACATTTAAAGAAGAGTTAATGCCAATACTTCACAAACTCTCCCAGAAAATAGAGGAGGAAACAGGCATCAACTCCTTCTACAAGAAAAGAAAACTATAGGCTAGTATTCCTTATGAAAATAAATGCAAAAATCTAGAACAAAATACTTGCAAAATGAATCTAACAATGTATACAACTAGTTATATACCATGACCAAGTGGAATTTACCCTAGGAATGCAAGGCTGTTTTAACATGCAAAAAAATCAGTGAATGTAAATATTGTATTAGTAGAATAAAGTACAAAAACGACATGATAAAATACATAGATGCAGAAAAACAGTTTTACAATTTTATGACAAAAACCCACAACAAGTTAGGAATAGAAGAGAATTTCCTTAATCTGATAAAGGGCATATACAAAAACCCTACAGGTAGCATCACACTTAATAAAAAAGACTGAATTCTTTTGCTTTAAGATGGGAAGAAGACAAATATGTCTGCACCTACCAGTTTTATTCAACCTTTTATTACAGATTCTATCCAAGACAATTAGACAAAAAAGGCTAATTTGTCTTTATTCATAAATGATATGGCATTTTATACAGGAAAACAGTCAATTGTTCATCATGTTTGTAGGATACATCAACATAAATCAATTCTATGTCTTTATAGTAATAATCTTGAAATCAATAAAACATTTTCATTCATAGTGGCATCAAAAAGGGAACAATCAAGAATACATTTGACAAAGTATAAGATTTGTACACTGAAAACTATAAGACACTAGTGAAAGAAATGAAAGATCTAAATGAGTAGAAAGATATCCCATGAACATGGCAGTACTCTAAATTCAATGCAATCTCTAGAAAAATCTCAGATGACTTTTATTTTTGAGATGGAGTCTTGCTGTGTCACTCAGGCTGGAGTGCAATGGCGTGACCTTGGGTCACTACAAGTTCCACCTCCCATGTTCAAGCAATTCTCTTGCCTCAACCTCCTGAGTAGCTAGGACTACGGGCCTGTGCCACCATGCTTGGCGAACTTTTGTATTTTTAGTAGAGACGGGGTTTCACCATGTTGGCCAGGCTGATTTCCATCTCCTGACCTCAAGTGATCCGCCTGCCTTGGCTTCCCAAAGTGCTGGGATTACAGGCATGAGCCACTGCGCCTGGCCTCAGATGACTTTTATTTCAGAAAATTACAAGCTGATTCTAAAATACACAGAGAAATGCAAGAGACCCAGAATAGCCAGAACAGTCTTTAAAAAGATTAAACTTGGGTCAGGCACAGTGGCTCACACCTGTAATCCCAGCACTTTGGGAGGCTGAGGCAGGTGGATCACCTGAGGTCAGGAGTTCAAGACCAACCTGGCCAACATGGTGAAACCCTGTCTCTACTAAAAATACAAAAATTAGCCGGTGTGGTGGCAGGCACCTGTAATCCCAGCTACTCGGGAGGCTGAGGCAGGAGAATCACTTGAACCCGGGAGGCGGAGGTTGCAGTAAGCCAAGATTGCGCTATTTGCACTTCAGCCTGGGTGGCAAGAGCAAAACTCCGTCTCAAAAATAAACAAATAAAAATAAAAAATAAATCGAACTTGGAGGACCTACAGTAGCCAAGTGGCCAATTTCAAAATTTATGACCAAGCCACAATAGTCAAGTCAGTGTGCTACTGGCATAAGGAAAGACATACAGATAATGGCCACCAGTTGAGATCCCAGACATAAGCCTCTACGTGTATGATCAAATGATTTTTGGAAAACTTGCCAAGAAAATTTAAAGGGAGGGCCGGGCGCGGTGGCTCAAGCCTGTAATCCCAGCACTTTGGGAGGCCGAGGCGGGTGGATCACGAGGTCAAGAGATCGAGACCATCCTGGTCAACACGGTGAAACCCCGTCTCTACTAAAACTACAAAAAATTAGCTGGGCATGGTGGTGCGTGCCTGTAATCCCAGCTACTCAGGAGGCTGAGGCAGGAGAATTGCCTGAACCCAGGAGGCGGAGGTTGCGGTGAGCCGAGATCGCGCCATTGCACTCCAGCCTGGGTAGCATGAGTGAAACTCCGTCTCAAAAAAAAAAAAAAAAAAAAAAAAATTTAAAGGGAAAGAAATAGTTTTTTTCAACAAATAATGTTCAGGCAATAGAATATTCACATGCAAAGTGATGAATTTGATCTTTGACTTCACACCATACACACAAATTAACTCAAAAATATATCATATACCTAAGTATAAGAGCTTAAGCTATAAAACTCTTAAAACACAGGAGTAAATCTTTGTAATCGAGTTACACAAAGATTTCTAGATACAACAAGAAGATCACAAGTCATAAAAGCATGATAAACTGGAGTTAAGCTGGACTTAAAATTTAAAACCTTCACACTTTAAAGATACATCAAGAAAGTGAAATAACACCTAAAAGACTGAAAGACTATACCTATAAATCAGATATCTTATAAACTATTTAAATTCAGAAACCATAAAGGTCTCTTACAACTCAATAACAAGACAGATTACACAATTAAAAGCGGGATAAGAATTTGAATAGACATTTATCCAAAGAATATATATAAATGGCAAATAAACATGTGAATAGATAATCAATATCATTAGTCATTAGGGAAATGAAAATCAAAACCTTGATGAGAGAACATTTCTCATCCACTGGAATGGCTATTAGAAAATAATAAGTGTTGTCAAGGGTGTAGCATATCGGAGTACTCACATACATTGCTGGTAGGAATGCAAAATGGTGTAGTTCTTTGGAAAACGGTTTAGCAGTTTCTAAAAATGTTAAACATAGAGCTATTGTATGACTCAGAACTTTCACCTGTAGGTATATACCCAAGAGAAACCAAAACATATGTCTGCACAACAAGTTGTACCTGAACGTTCATATCATAGCATCATGACTTGCACAAGCCAAAAGGCAGAAACACCCCAAACATCCTCAGCTGCTGAGTGGATAAAAAACGTGGTATAATCATACAATGGAATGTTGTTCAGCAGTGAAAAGAAATGAAGCACTGTTACATGCTGCTATATGAACGAACCTCAAAAACATGCTCAGTGAAAGAAGCCAGACACATAAGGCCACGTAGTGTATGATTCCATTTACTGTATATGAAATGTTCAAAAAAGACACATCTATGGAGGCAGAAAGTGATTAGTGTTTGTGTGGGGCTGGGTATTAGGAATGGGGATTGAATATAAATGGCACAAGGTTTCTGCTTAGGAAAATGGACATATTCTAAAATTAGAATGTGGTGATGGTTGCACAGCTCTGTAAATGCTAAAATTCGTTATATTTTGTGCTTTAGATGGACACATTTTATCATATGTAAATTATATATTAATAAAGCTGTTAAAATGTAGTGGTTTAAGAAAATTAAAATTTTGATAATTTTGTAAAGAATATTTCCACCAAAAAAATTATAAAATTAAATTCTTTCCCAGATAAAGTATGACTATTTCTATTTCAGGACCTTGTTCCATTTGTCAGTTTCCCCTATGTACCTCTCCTGTACCCTACCATGGACCTATTTCTCTGGATTCTGTGCTCCACATTTCCCTTGCCTTGAGCCTGTTTACCCTTCCAGAACTTTCTCCTTCAGCATTCTGGCTTGTGCTGTCACCTCTATCCTAAAGTTCTTTGCTCCTAAGGCTCATTTCATTTTTTTCAAATCTGCTTCTATTTCATTGATGAAAAGTGGCAAATAATTTATCCTGTGCTTGTTTATGTATTTGACAGATGTTCACTGAGCACCTACTGTGTACTTGGCCCTGTGATGATACTTGTGGCTTATGCTGCTGATTTTTATGTTTAGGGAGTAATAAGAATGTTTAATATGCCACATAAAAGATTCTACAGAGAAGGACTGGGTAGCTATATTTCATGGCAGTTTTTACCAAGTTCATAGAAGGATCTCTGTTTCAAAATGACAAGTGTATAATTCCCTTATCTTTGTCCCCAAGTTGTCCATGTGTCTTGGGATTTAAGCTAGTGGAGTGCTGGTAAACCAGCTCCCCAGAAAAACAATAAATAAGTAAACCTCATTTGTAGCACTTGTGGTTTCTATAGTGGATATACTCCCACCATGGTCTGTTTCAAGTTACCAACATGGTATTACTGAATATATCATTGGAAAGCTAGCCAGTGTGAACCTCTACTAAGAAGCAATTGCTTAGTCTTAATGCATACAAGAATAGCTTTCATGCTCTTTCTAAAATACCGCCCAACTTGGAAGGAATGTTGGAAGATAACTAACGCTTCTGGAATACTAACTCTGTGCCAGGCACTGTGCCTGTTAGGTATTCATTCCCATAATCCTGTGAGGAAGATAGCCTTTTCACAGGAGAGCAGATGAAGAAACAGAGAGTTAAAATGATCTGCTTGAAGTCACAGTGCACTACAGAGCTAGGATTTGAATCCTGATCATTTTGGTGCCAAAGCCCATGATACTTTCATTGTACTGTGACACCTCTGAGGGCAAAACTAGTAGTGGAGACAGTGAGAGAATGTACTTCTCTGGTGGTAGTGCTCTGGATATTGTTGCTTTCTGAGGGTTTGGCATAAGCACATCACTTGCAGCCCATTTGACATACTAGAGGATAGTGGGTTCTATCTCTTTTTGGCAGCAGGTAAGAGAGCAATGAAGACTGATGCATGGTTTGTGGAGGGAGCCTACAAACCTTTTGATTGATTTGAGCCTAAGGAGGGGACTGCATTGATTGCCTAGTAATTTGACTATTCTGGGGAGTGGCAGAGATCCTAGAGCAACACATTCCTTACAGCTTTAGGTGAGACCTAGAATGGTCATTTGAGAGGTCAGTGCTGTCTCTGGAGATAGTGGTTTCTGAATCAAGTCAGAGAATATAAATGATTGCAGCAAGCTTATGAAAACAAGTCTATGGCTTATTTTTACCAGAAAGAAAAGTCTGTAAGGGCAGGAATCTTTGCCTGTTTTGTTTATTGTTATATTCCCATTATCTATAGAACAGTGCTTCAGACTCAGTAAATAACTGTTGAATGATTAGATAGATGAATAAATGGATGAATGAATTCTTTTCTTCCAGTTCTGTAGCTCCTTCCTAGGCCTGGCTACTGCTTAAAACCAAGCATCTTCTCAGAGATCCATGAGGAACCAACAGTGAGGCTTTTCACATTTTTCTCAGCTAAGGATCTTATTAGCAGTTATGTAAAGAAAAATGATGCTACCTGGGTGTTAAGATGTATAACATTTCTTTGGGAAGCCCTTTTCACTATCTTTGGGCAGAATACCTGTCAATTGTTGAATGTTTACTATGTGCCAGGTACAAAGATAAGTGTTATATATGCATTCACCCATTAAATCATTATAAAATTAATAACCTTATGAAATGGACAGCCCCATTTGGCCTGGAGAGCTTAAGTAGATTTCCCAAAGCTGCACAGCTAGTATGAGGAACAAGTAATCAAACCTAGTTTTCCTCAACTATAAATCCTGTACTAGTTCCACTATACTATACTATACTGCCTCCCTTTCTGTGTTACTGTTCATTCATTGATTCAGGAAATGCTCATTAAGTCTCAAGCTTGAGACCTTCTGAAGGGAAAGGTGAATTTTGCTCTGCTTAAATGTCATATGAAAAGCATGTATACTTTCTTATACCATTTTTCCACATTCCATATAATCACAATGCCTGGTAATTTGAGGCTACCATGGGATATTAAATAACCTCACCCTCTCCCTTTCCAAAATGTTTCAGCAAGTTCCCTGGGGTGGGAGTATCTTATTTAGTTTCTGAAGATGAATAAAACCTCAAGCAATGGTTTCATGAATTTTATCATACCCAACTGCCAAAGATTTTCTTTTTGCTTTTAGTATTTGTTCTCAAGAAAATGTGAACTTTCTATCAGGTGAGTTAGGGCCATATGGATATAGTCTATATAGCCTTCAAAAATACAAAATCAATTTAATACTATTAAAAGGGCTTTAGAGGGTCACATTAGGAGTCTCAGCAACACAGGTTTCCCCTGTTGGGCTTGGAGACTCAGGAAATGGTAAGGGGTTGAACCATTTCTTGACACTTCCATTAAAGTTCATGTTCTCTTTTTTTGTTCTGTTGTTAATTCAGCAGACATTTATAGAATGTCACCTGTGTGACAGGCAAGGCGCTAGGCCAGCACTGACCAGTAGGAATATAATGATATCTACATATATGCCATTTAAAATTTTCAACTAGTCACATTAAAAAGGTAAAAAGAGGCTGGGCTCGGTGGCTTATGCCTGTGATCCCAGCACTTTGGGAGGCCGAGGCGGGCAGATCACAAGGTCAAGAGATCAAGACCATCCTGGCCAACATGGTGAAACCCTGTCTCTACTAAAAATACAAAAATTAGCTGGGCGTGGTGGCGTGCGCTTGTAGTCCCAGCTACTTGAGAGACTGAGGCAGGAGAATTGCTTAAACCCGGGGGGCGGAGGTTGCAGTGAGCCAAGATCGCGCCACTGCACTCCAGCCTGGCACCTGGTGACAGAGCAAAACTCTGTCACAAAAAAAAAAAAAAAAAAAAAAGGTAAAAAGAAACAGGGGAGACAAATATTAATAACATATTTTACTTAACTGCTTAATATATCTAAAATATTAACATTTCAACATGGAATCAATATAAAAGTAACGAATCAGATATTTCATGTTCTTTTTTAATATTAAGTCTTTGAAATCTGGTTGATATTAAATTTAACAAGTGTGTGTCAGTTTGCACCAGTCACATTTAAGTGCTCTTTAGTCACACATGTCTAGTGGATGGCTACTGTACTGGACAGCTCAGTGCCAGGCCTTGCTCCCAAGGATACTGAAATGTATTGGAAACCTTTCTGTGAAGTGATAAGAAAAGGTACATAAACTGCAATGAGCTCAAGAATAATTTGTTTTGTAGAAAGCTGTTCTTTATTACCTATATAGGTTGCAAATTACAAGATTAAAACCCAATGTAACATTAACAGTCCTTTAAGCTCCTTCAGAGTCTCCTGCACTGCATTTTGGAAAGTAACTCTCTTAAAGCAGGACATCATTTTGATTCTGCAAATATTCTCCAAGGCAATTAGGTTACATATCTCTGCAGAGTGTCTGTGAATTGAGGCCTGAAGCAATTTAAGATAGGGACTTCAGGGTCATCAAAGAAGAAGCACCTGACACTCAAGTCCTCTACATAATCTAGAGGAAAGACCAACAAACAACTAGCTGCTAGCCTGGGAATTATTCATCTTTTCCCTGCCCTTGTTCACCATGCAGTCTCTTCTCCCAAGACACTCCATTTCTCAGAGGTTTCCTATCTCTCCTCTATAGTCTAGGGATATAACTATATAAGTGAGGGTATGTGACCCTATGTGAGATTATGTGTGAGCTGTCACAGGTCAGCTATTTAAAGGGTGGAGACTGAGTTGGCAGCCCCAAAAGTATAACAACAAATAATCAAGTAAAAAGATTCTCTGTAATTTGTGTCCTGTCAGAAGATGGAGATATAAATTAATGGGGCCTGTAGGCACTGAGCTGACCAACAATTTCCATGACAGAGTCTCCCTGTAGTTCCAGGAGGTGACTGGCATAAATGAGGATTCCAACCTGGAATTTGATTTTTCTCCTTTGGAGCACAACATTTGAAATCCATTTACTCACATAAAGGGCTTTTAAGGTTGTCTTAGGCTTTAGGTAGGCTTCCTTGATTAGAGACTTAGAAATATGTTTTAAAGAGGGTCCTTGTAGAAGGCAGGTTTCTTTTTCTTAATCTTTTAAGATAGAAAGAAAAAGAGAGATGGGAGAATAGTATTTTTCATGAAGAACCAATCCCAGTAGCCCTTAAGCTGTATCAGGCACACCCTCAGTCTGATTGTAATAGCAATCTGACTAATGGAATTAATAATCTGAAAAGTAAGGCAGGTGGCCATCTCAGATTGTGTGTTGTCTGCTTTCCCAAGAGAGATGTGACTCTAAGCTAGTGTATCAAAAAAGAAGAAAATAGGCCGGGCATGGTGGTGCACGCCTGTAATCCTAGCACTTTGGGAGGCTGAGGCAGGCGGATCACAAGGTCAAGAGATCAAGACCATCCTGGCCAACATGGTGAAACCCCCTCTCTACTAAAAATGCAAAAATTAGCTGGGCATGGTGGCACACGCCTGTAGTCCCAGCTACTTGGGAGGCTGAGGCAGGAGAATCGCTTGAACCTGGAAGGTGGAGGTTGCAGTGAGCCAAGACCACGCCACTGCACTCCAGCCTGATGACAGAGCGAGACTCCATCTCACCAAAAAAAAAAAAAAAAAAAAAGAAGAAGAAGAAGAAGAAGAAAATAGGCACATTTCTTAGGATTAGGATTAAGATGTAGGTGAAACTTAACTTACCCTGTCTTCCCTGTCAGAATAGGAAGTGCTTATGGACCACATTTCCCAGAGGACTTAGTCTTTTGTTGAAGAACCATGTGCAGTCAGGAGTAAATAAACCTCACTTTAAAGCTGGAGGGAGATCAGCACATGGATTTCTTATAATACTGGGCACAAAAAGCATGGAATAAAATGTTTCTTTTCAGTGTTTAGTCAAGATTTGGTGAATGCCTAATCAGAAAATCCTATATTGTATTATCAGATGTAGAGAGGGTAGAGAGGAAAGGGGAAGGTAACTTTCATTTACAGAAATGTGCCAAGTCCTTTACATATTCTTAGGGCCATCCTGTGGGTAACGATAGCATCTTACCCACTTTATAGATGAGGGAACTAAGACTCACAGGACTTATGTGACTTACATAGCTAGTTGGGGAGGGGGGTTCAAACTTGGATATGCCTTATTCCAAAGTGTATTCTTCCCACTTCCCTACACTACTGTCTTAGATCTTACTGTTTAGCTAGAAACACATGAGTTGTATTCTCGAGTAACAACCAAAGAAATAACTGTATTAATTATAATTAAACACTGCTAATATGAAGTCAGGACAGAATGTATGTTTTATGATCAGGAACAGTTCTAAGGTCAGAGCAGATCCGTATTTCCCTGATGGTGTTGGTCAGTGTCATGATGGATAGTAAGAAATGTAGACAAGGAGGTGTCAACAATACAGCCCCATGTTGCAAAATACTATTATGATAGAAACCTTCCCTATAAAGGACCAAATATCTGACAATGAACCCCAGATCTTCCTGACATACAGAATGTCATTCAATATTAGCTCCTTAGCTACTATTTTTTTGCCATAGGGATAGAGAGACACCATTTTGACAAGGCTATGCCTGAGTTCTACTGGTGGATGAAGAAATACTAGTCCTCTGTTGTTCCCCCAGGAGTTATGGCTGAGGATTCAATGCCTTGGTAGTTCTGGAAGATAAAGCTTCCATTGTCTTGCTGTTTTATTATCACATAACCCTAGGAGCAATAATTTCACAGTTGACCAAAGCAATGTATCACATGGGTTCATCTACATTGCGGATTCTGTTTGGCATAGACTCCATGATTGCAATTAGAGTGGTAGAATTCTATCATTGTTTTGTAGCTCTTGACAAAACTGTCCTAATAAAAATGAATAAAGACAGGTGTAAGATACTGTTTTTAAAAATACATTTTCTATATATATATATGTCTTTATGAAATCTTGGGTTAAAGATGGTGAAGGCAAGTCTTGTAATTTCGTCCCATTTTTACTGAGCAAGACAAACTCCTATTGTTGAATATGGAGTGATATATTCAGTGATATGTTAATATTTCAGCAAGCCTTAATGGCCAGCATCTTCTAGTAGGCCATTTTAGGACAATCTTAATTAAGCTATGGTTAGAGAACTTTTATTAAATACCCAGCACTGTACTACTGCCTAGCATTTTGCACTCGGATCATTTGCTTGAGGATGATAAAGGATGATAAATATTATAAATCAGATTGCTTCCCTTATAGATCTTAAAATCAGCTAAGGTCAATGCAGGTCTACTGCTAGAAATGGTTTGCAGTTTTGACTGCTTCAGGAGAAGCACAGCGGGAGAAATAGGAGCTCATTGAACCATTTTAAGAAGGAGGCTACCTGCAAATTCAGAAGTTCATCCCTTTAGGAAGGGTCTGTAATAAATAGTAGTAAGGGACCAGGTACGGTAGCTCACACCTGTAATCCAAGCATTTTGGGAGGCTGAGGAGAGCAGATCTCCTGAGGTCAGGAGTTCGAGACCAGCCTGGCCAACATGGCGAAACCCCATCTCTACTAAAAATATAAAAATTAGCCGAGCTTGATGGTGCATGCCTGTAATCCCAGCTACTCAGGAGACTGAGACATGAGAATTGCTTGAACCCAGGAGGTGGAGGTTGCAGTGAGCTAAGATTGTGCCACAACACTTCAGCCTGGGCAACAAAGTGAGACTCCATCTTAAAAAAAAAAAAATCAGAGTAGTAAGGAATCCTGAATGAAGCCCTTTGGACACTTCTGTTGGAAATGGATGGGCCTTTAGTAACTGATGTTGGCCAAGTGAGCTGGCACATATGGCATTCTTTTATGGTCTCAGGATTTCATGGCAAGAAGATCTGGGCATTGCTTCTATCAAAGACCTCTATATCAATCATTCAATTTTCTAGAAGTGCCAACTGGAAGAGGCCAAGATAATGAGATGTCTATCCTCTTGTGTTGGTGGCTATGGTCAACTTGAGGTCCTCAAGAAACTTCCCTGTTGTCCAATTCCAGTTCAGTCTGGCTTTGGTAACCTTCAAGAGACAGACAGCAGATGGAGGTCTTCTAAAACCAGATTTCTAGTGTCAGGAGCACAGCATAGTCTGCAGTCATCAGTGGAAGCCAGCTCAGGGTATCAGCAGTTGGTAAGCTTGCTGAACATGACATTTTAGAGAGAATCTCTCCATAGCAAGAATATGAAGAACTTGATTCACCACTTTCTCATACATCTGATGCCCTAGCCAACCTATACCTGACAAGTTATCTTCCTGTAATACGCCAAGATCTTTCCTACCTCTTTGAATTCATGATTCACCTGCCTCAGCCTCCCAAAGTGCTGGGATTACAGGTGTGAGCCACTGCGCCCAGCCTCTTCTTTAATTAAATGGCTAAACTTTTTGACTATGTTTGTTTGTTTCTTTGAATAAAAGGTACATTAGTAGTCTTTAATTGGTCATATGTACAGATTCCAGTGGAACGGCAATGGCTCCCTCTTGTGAGGCAGTCTCAGAATTTCTCCTGTAATGTCTTTGGAGACGTGTAGATAAGGTCCTCTTAGGAGAGTTACTCTAATGGTCTTAACCTTTGGCTCCTAAGCATGGGGGACCGACTAGTTCTTTCTTGGAAAGTTTTAAGAACTTCACTTGACAAGAGTAAAGACGCCATCCTGGGAGTCCTGATCAGCACAAAATCTGAACTTCCTGGAGTTGGAAGTGTTCCTGGAAGTCATCTTTACAACTGAATCTCACACAGCAACTCATGTCAGTTTTGAGTTGCTCTCTCTCCTAGAGTTTTCTCGGTTTTTTAGAAGATTACTCCTTTTAAGAAACTAAAATCCCCCTCTAGCTGATCTAGGTCCTAGCCTTTGGAACCGCACAAAACAGTATGTACCTGCTTAAGAAATAGCTGCCCTTTAGTTAAAAGATAATGTTAGATTTCTCATGACATCTCTTCTACATTCAGTTTTTCCAACACATATGAACACCTCCCTAGTGCCAGGCATCCTGGTCTAATCTTCTCCAAGTCTCTCAACTGTTTCCCATATTTCAGTTTTTCAGTCCTCTGAACCACTTCTTATAGATTACTTCCACCTTGTCACTGGCTCTGAAATTTATAATTTTTACATATTATCTTTGTTAGATGTTTTCCATTGTTCCAGCCAGCCTCGTACCATCCAGATACCATCATATGTGAGTCCTACTCTATCCTAGGAGATTTTCCTCTTTCAGTTCATCAGTATAAGCTCCCAGTTTTGACACTTCAGAATAAAGCAGTACTTTTCAGGCAACAGCATGGTATAATTGAACTAGATGGCACCCAATCTGCGTTCAATTCATTTAATCTGCTTGAGGTTAAAATGGTGCTAATAATCCTTCCCTTATAAGGTCATTGTCATGATTCATGAGATGCTATCTGTAAAACTTTAAGAACTGTATTTGAGCACTTAGTGGGTACACCACAGAAATTAATGTTCCTTTCTTCTCCTGCCAGCCTTGCTCTGCCCACCACTGCCCTCTACTGAGGAGAGTCAGTAACTGCTTTAAACTCGATTTCTTTCTGGTTTGAGCCCAGCAGTCCTGTTTCATTTAATCTCTTTTTAGCCTTTTAATGAATGACAAACCTGCATGAGATGCAGCACAAACTGGAATATGGCATACCGGCCTCATTTTTGTAAGATAGCCCTTGTAAAAATATTGTGGTAAGTATCTTTGCCAATTTCTGACACAGCAAAACTGAGTTAGAGTTCTATATTCCATGGATAGCTATTTGTGAGAACTTTTAAAAATATTACAAGATTCCAAGGTGCTAAACAGAGATGCTTGGAATGTAATCCAGCATCTGTGGATCACTGTCATGTAAACAGTAAAATTCACAGCCTGAACCTGAATTCATTCATGGGTTTTCTGGATATTTCCCATGCTCTTTTTTGAAGAGGGTCATTTATATGAATTAGCACTTTTAATTCTTCTGACACAGTGATGTAGGCTTGTATAGAAGCAATGAAAATATAGGGTTCCAGGTGGCATTCATTGACACACTGATGAAAGGCCATATAGTTGGAATTCTCTAAGAGAAGGTTTTGGGATGTGGAGGGAAATCCCTGAGCTTAGCAATCTGACATTATAGTACAGTGGATAGAGGGCCACCTAAATGTCAGATCTGAGTTTCAGTTTTTCCTCTGCTATTCACTATGAATATGATCTGGGACAAGTCCTTTTACCTCCTTTTACCCCCGCTTTCCCTTGTGTACAATGGGAAACAATTACACCAACTTTGTGGATTTGTTGTATTATAAATGAGTTTAACAATTCTATACCATCTAGCCCAGTGCTTGGTATATGGTAGGCAAGCAATGAATCATTGCTCTTAGGATCAGTTCCAGTTGATAACAGCTAAGCCTGTTGGAGTTGCAATATCATTTTCCTATTGAAGAGTGAAAGGAATAATAGCATGTGTATAGTTTGGGGATTCAATTCCTGGGTCTCTGTAGAAACTAGACCACCCTGAGTCTCTCAGACTGTGCTGGAAGTTTATAATCATTCATTTGAAGGACAATGGGAAAACACTGGGTTGCTTAATAGCCCTTGGTGGTACATAAGTGAAGACAGTGAGAAGAACCCTGGCGACTTCTCAACCCTTCTCAACTGTAAGGGAATAACCCTAAGGCTCTTCTTATGCTGTAGCCTATAACTCCTTAAATGCAAAGACTGGAATTTACCAACTCAAATAGGATTGAAATGCTGCTGCCTTTTTTGGAGTCCTGGAAGCATATACTTGGGAATCTGGTGAGCTGGTTACTAAAATTCCCTTTGTGGAGATGGCAGTGTCTGGAATCTTTGTTTTCTCTTGAGTAATTTTGACCTAGAGGCAAAAAGAAAACCTCTAAAATGTTCTCATAAGAAAAGAGCAATTGGGCTCAGGGTGGTCCCCTGGTAAAAGAGAAACTTCACCACCAATCAGTTTTGTAAATTAAAAACAGGTACAAAAACTAATCTATAGTGATAGAAAGCTGATTAATGGTTACCAGAGGGAGGGGGACAGGGAAAAGTGGGTGGCAATACAAAGGGCATAAAAAATATTTTTGGATTAATGGGTATGTTCACCATCTTGATTATAATAATAGAATGTACGCATGTCAAAGCTTATCAAATTGTATACTTTAAGTGTGTGCAGTTTATCAACTATACATTAATCTATTTAGTTAACTATACATTAATCTGATTAATGTATATCAACTATACATTAATCTGTTAATCCAAACAAACTCACTGTATATAACACCTGGTACATAGTAGGTGTGCACTAAACATGTGTTGAATTAACAATTGTGACAGACCAACTTCTAGTGTGAGAAGCTCAACAAACCCTCAGGCTGCCATATCATTTTCTCATCCAGCTCCAAATACTAACACAGCTTATGGGGACTGACTGACTTTAGAACAGAGCATGAAAGAACTCAGGCCTAAAGGTATTGTTGAAAACAGTAGAGATTATAGCAGTGAACATCAGAGAATTACATATTAGTAGCAGCTAGAACAAAACAGACCAACCAGACATTTCAGAGAGAGACCTGTAGAAAGAGACAGTTTAAAAATGCCATGCTAAGATCACATTAATTTCTATTGGTCTGAAAGGCTGTACACACGTACTAGGCTAAACCTGTGTGGGAACTACCAGAGATATGATATTTATGAGCTGCTAAACCCTATTTAAATGCAGGATAAAATTAAAGACTTCCTGAAGTATGAAAGAATTCCTCAAGCGATACAAAGATACATTGGCAAAGGATAGAAGCTTTGCTGGATCTAGGAACTTAACAAAAACCTGTGACCTTTTGATATAAGATGACTCCTAGAAAGCCAGACTTAAAATAAGAAAGAAATGAACATGGCACCAGAGACTGTACACTACAGATAAAATAGACTTCAGAGAGAATCAGTCCAAGCAAGACACTGAAAAGAAATAGAGAAAAAACAGAAACAAAAGCAAAGCCCAGGTTAGAAAGGTGGAGTGGGTAAACAGAATTCGGAATTACTGTAATATATTATTTAAAATGTCAGTTTTTCAACAAAAATTATGAGCATTGCCCAAAAATAAGTGTGACCATGGATAAGAAATAACTTAGGCGATAAAGATGACCTTTGAGGGAGTTCAGATGTTATACATGACACGCAAGGACTTCAAAGCAACTATTGTAAATATATCCAAAAATCTAAAGAAAACTCTGTTTTATGAACTAAAGGAAAGTGTGATTATAACAACTTATCAAATAAAGAATATCAGTGAAGTGATGGAACTTATTTTTTTAAAAAAAGAACCACATGCAAATTCTGGACTTGAAAATAAAATAAGTAAAACAAAAAATTATTAAGTAAAGGCCAACAACATTTTTTAATATGGCAGAAGAGAGATTACTGAAGCAGAAAACAGATTAATAAAAAGAAAAAGAAAAACAGAATGAAGATAAATGAACAGAGCTTCATTTATCTGTAGGAAACAAACATAGCACCATATATGTAATGAGAGTACCAGAAGGAGAGAAGAGAAAAAGGCAGAAATGTATTCACAGAAGCTACGGCTTAAAATCCCCAAATATAATGAAAGGTATTAATCTAAACAGTAACGATCGGTGAACTCCAAGTAAGATAAACTCAAACAGAGCAATGCCTAGATGTATCATAGTCAAAACGCTGAAATTCAAAGCCAAAGGGAAAATCCTGAAAGCAGCAAGAGGAAAATGACAAAGGACTCCCAGTAAGTTCAACAGCTAACTTCTCATCATAAAAATTAGGTAATAGGAGACAAGGGAGGACATATTCAAAGTCACAAAAGAAAAAAAAAATCAACCAATATGTCTATATCTGGAAAAACTAACCTTCAAAAATGTAGGTGAAATAAAGATGTTTCCAGATAAAAGGATTAGGAGAATTTGTTGCTAGCACCTGCTTTACAAGAGAAACGAAAAGAAATCTTTCAGGCAGTCTGGGCACAGTAACTTGTGCCTGTAATCCCAGGACTTTGGGGAGGCCAAGGCAAGAAGATAGCTTGAGCCCAGGAGTTCGAGACCAGCCTGGGCAAAATAGTGGGCCCCATCTCTATAAAAAATTTAAAAATTAGCTGGGTGTGGTAGCACATGCCTGTAGTCCCAGCTGCTCAGGAGGCTGAGGTGGGGTATGGGGGTCTCTTGAGCCTGGGTCAAGGCTGCAGTGAGCCATGATCATACCACTGCACTCTAGCCTGTGTGACAGAGTGAGGCCCTGTCTCAAAAACATAAATAAATAAAAATAAATCCTTCAAACTGAAAGAAAGTGACAATACACAATAATTTGAATCAATAAAGAATACTGGTAAAGGCAACTGTGTAGTGATTATTCTTCCTCTTCTCTTAGTTGATTTGAAAAACAAAACCATACTGAAGCAGCAGTGAACACACCTAGTGCCCAGAACTTGGATTCTAATACAATTTTTCAATGAAAGGAACCAGGGATTCTTGAAAAAATGGCTGGTTCTAGGACTCTTCTAATGCCAGGAGGGAAGGAGGTACTAAAACACACACACATACACACACACACACACACACACCCCTCTGAATGAGTTATGCCAAAAAGCCACTGGAGTCAATTGAAAGAGGTCCCAATGGCCAAAGCTGGAACAACTTGAGAAAAAAAAATCAGTAAAGTACTAAGAGATTATAATCCAAGATATTTATTCTATATCCATGAGTCCATACGGGTTAAATAAAGAAATAAATGAGGAGAACCAGACAAACATTTTATGCAGAAGAATTCCAAATGACTTATGTTGCTACTCTGTTCTCAAGGACATAGAGCATAACTCCTTACTGTTTAAGCGGGGCCTGCACATAGTGACTTCCTTGAAAGAATTCAGTATGGAAAGGAAAAAAATGTAATTTACAGTGAAGAAACCTGGCAAACACTACCTCAGCCAGAAAATCAAGGTTAACATCAACGAGATAAGTCAGGCTGGTAGTGTGTTCCTTGATATGCTGTTATGAAAATGGTATTGCACTTCTGTGATTGCCCCCGCTCCGAAATATCCATAACCCCAATCCAATTATGAGGAAACCAGCAGAGAAATACTAATCGAGGATTATTCTACAAAATACCTGACCAGTACTACTGGAAACTATCATGGTCATCAAAAACAAGGAAAGTAAAAAACAGTCACTGCAAAGAAGAGCCTAAAGAGATATGCCAACTAAATGCAATGTCATATGCTGAATGGGATCCTGGAACCAAAGAAAAAGCACATGAGGAAAAAACTAAGGAAAACTGAATGAAGTATGGAATTTGGTTAATGATATCAGTGTATCAATATTGGTTAATTATTACAAATGTACCATACTAATATAAGTTTTTACTAACATATAGGGCATTGTGTGTGATGTGTATGGTGAATCTCTATAATATCTTTGCAATTTTTCTTATATCTAAAACTATTTGAAAATATAACCATTATTTAAAAAGCAATAGCATAAAATAATATTGACAATAATAGCACAAAGCAGGGGGGAAGTGAAAGAAGATATAATAGAGTAAGGAAATAAAACCAGAGAGTAACTTCATATACCAAAAAAATATTGGAAATGGCAAATAAGAATGTTTATGATTATATACATTTTTCTTAAAAATTATTATATGTATTTTTCTCCCATCTTCTTTTAGCCTTTTCTAAAGACACTAGATTAGAAAGTAATCATTATAAAACTGCATTAGCATATAAAATATATTTATAATATATAAATCGGATTGCAAGTTTGGCTTAACATTTAAAAATTAATTAATGTAACACATTAATAGAATAAAAGGCAAAAAATGTGATCAATTTAACTTTATGAAGTAATAACATATAAAAAACCTGGGAAACACTCAGGTAACAACCTACAACAAATTAGGAAGATAAGAAAATTTCTTTGACATGATAAAGAGCATCTATTAAAATCCCACAGCTAGCATACTACCAAAGGTGATATACAAATGGAAAGGTGCTCAATATCATTAGTCATTAGGGAAATGCAAATCAAAACCACAGAGATACTATTTCACACTGTAAGAATGGCCTTAATTTTTATTTATTTTTAAATTAGTATTTTTAATGACAAATCATAATTGTATACACTTACAGGATACAATGTGATGTTTTGATATATGTGGAATGATTAAATAAAACTAACATATATATATATATGTATATATATATATATAAAACCTCATTTATCTATTATTTTTATAGCGAGATATTTGAAATTTACATAGTTGTTTTGAAATACATAATATTGTTGATTCTAGTCACCCTGCTGTGCATAGCTCTCACTTATTTCTCCTATCTGAAACTTTGTATCCTTTGTGCAACAACCCCCCATTGCCCCCTTCCCCCTCTTCCCTTCCCCTTCTCAGCCTCTAGTAACCACCATTCTACTCTCTATTTCTATGAATTCAAGTTTTTAGATTCCACATATAAGCGAGAGCCTGGTGATTGTAATCAAAACAGCATGGTACTGGCATAAAAACAAACACATAGACCAATTGTAAGGACAGAAAGCCCAGAAGTAAACCCATATGTTTACAATCAATTGATTTTCAGCAAAGGCACCAAGTACACACAATGAAGAAAGGACGGTCTCTTCAATAAATGGAGTTGGGAAAACTGGTTGTCCACATACAGAAGAATGAAATTAGATTCTTATGTCACACCATCTACAGAAATCAACTCAAAGTAGCTTAAAGACTTAAATATAAGACCTGAAACTATAAAACCACTAGAAGAAAATATAGGGGGAAAGCTGTACAACACTGGTCTGGGTAACAACTTTTTGGATATGAGCCTAAAAGAACAGACAATAAAAGCAAAAAAGTGCGTTTAATTTTGCATATTTGCACATTTCCAAATTTCTTTGTTGTTTTCTCATTTAATTTCATTGTTGATATCACGCATTTCTGTGATTTCAATGGTTTTACATTTTTTGAAACTTATAGCCTAACATATGGTCTATCTTAGTGATGTTTCTATGCACTTTAGAAGAATGTATTTTACATTTCTAGGCTAGGGTGTTCTATAAATGTCTGTGAGGTCTCATTGTAATAAGTCAAGACTGTTGTTCAAGTCTTCTATATCTTTGTTAGTTTTCTGCCTGGTTATTCTATCTTTCATTGAAAGTGGATCATTGAAGTCCCCTGCTATTATTGTTGAATTGCCTATGCTTCCTTTTAATTTTGTCAGTTTTTGCTTCGTATCTTTTGTGGCTTTTTGTTTAGGTGTTCATATAATTGTTACATCATTCCAATTCATTGACCCTTTTATCATTATAAAATATGTTTATTTATCTCTCATAACAGTTTTTATTGTAAAGTCTGATTTGTCTAATATTAGTATAGCCACTTCAACTCTTCTATGGTTACTCTTTGCGTGGTATATCTTTCCCCATTTTTTTAACTTCCAATTTATTTGTATTTTAATATATAAATATGTATCTTGTAGATAGCATGCAGTTTTATCTTGTTTTCTTATGCAATCTGATAATCTATGCCTTTCACTGGGTTATTTAATTCACTTAAATTTAATGTCATTGATATGGTGGGATTTATTTTGTTGTATTTTTTTCTGTATGTGTCATGATACCTTGTTCTTCTGTATGTCCTTTACTATCCCCTTTTGTATTTAATGACTATTTTCTGGTGTACCGTTTTAATTTTTTAATGATTTTCAACTATTTTCAAGTTATTCTCATTGTGGTTGTTTTGGTGCTTATAATATATAGCATAAGTTATCAGAATATACTTCATATTTATAGTAAGTTAACTCCTATAATGTATATTACATTTACTTTTATACAGTTCTATTCATTTACCTGTTGTCTATTTTTTATTTATTTTATTTTTGAGACAGTCTCGCTCTGTAGCCCAGGCTGGAGTGCAATGGCATGATTTTGGCTCACTGCATGCTCTACCTCCCAGGGTCAAGTAATTCTCCTGACTCAGCCTCCCGAGTAGCTGGGATTACAGGCACATGCCACGAAGCCCGGCTAATTTTTAGTATTTTTTTCTTTTCTTAGTAGAGACGGGGTTTTACCATGTTAGCCAGGATGGTCTCGATTTCCTGACCCAAAGTGCTGGGATTACAGGCGTGAGCCACCATGCCCGGGCTGTCTATTATTTTTATACATACTATGTTTACATATGGTGCAAACACAACAAAATATTCTTTTAAAAATCCGATATGCAAATTTAGGACATATTTCATTCTACAGAATACTTATACACTTAATTGCATTTCAAAGACATACTGGTCTTCACCAGTAACTACTGTTACTTCTGTTGGTGGGAGTGTAATTCAACCATTGTGGAAGATGGTGTGGCAATTCCTCAAAGACCTAAAAGCAGAAATACCATTTGACCCAGCAATTCCATTACTGGGTATATAACCAAAGGAATAGAAATCATTCTACTATAGAGACACATGCACATGTATGTTTATTGCAGTACTATTGACAATAGCAAAGACATAGAATGCCCATTAACGATAGACTGGATAAATGGCCATCAACGATAGACTGGTTAAAGAAAATGTGGTACATATACACCATTGGATACTATGCAGCCATAAAAAGGAATGACATCATATCCTTTGCAGGGACATGGATGGAGCTGAAGCCATTATCCTCAGTAAACTAACGCAGGAACAGAAATCCAAACACTGCATGTTCTTACTTATAAGTGGGAGCTGAAAATGAGAACACATGGACACAGGGAGGGGAACAATACACACTGGGACTTGTTGGAGGGTGGCTGGGGGAGAGAGAAATTAGGACAAATAGCTAATGCATGATGGGCTTAATACCTAGGTGATGGGTTGATAGGTGCAGCAAACTACCATGGCAGAGACGTTTCTCTTACGTTTACCTATGTAAGAGACCTGCACATTCTGCACATGAACCCCAGAACATAAAATAAAAATTAAACTTAGACTGTTTTCCACAGTGACTGGATTATTTCACATCCCTAGCAGCTGTGTATGAGGGTTCTTATTTCTCTATATCTTCAGTAATGCTTGTTGCTACCTGATTCTTTGATTCTGGCCATCCTAGTGGCCATGAAATGGTATCTCATTGTGGTTTTGATTAGCATTTTCCTTGATGGCTAATTATGTCGACCATCTTTTCACGTGTTTGTTGGCCATTTGTATATATTGTTTGGATAAATGTCTGTTCATATCCTTTGTCTATTTTTTCATTGACTCATTTTTCTCTTTATCATGGAGTTCTAATTTTTTTAACATATCTAAATACTATCCCTTATCACATATGTAATTTTTAAATATCTTCTCCTGTTCTGTGAGTTGTCTTTTCACTTTATATTGTCTTTTGAAGCTCAAAAGTTTTGCATTTTATGCAGTCCAGTTGATCTATTTTTTCGTTTGCTACTCATGCTTTTGGTGTCATAACTAAGACTCCTTTACCAAATCTAAAGTCATTAAGTTTACCTGCTTTTTCTTTTAGTAGTTTTATTGTTCAACATTTAAGCCTTTGATAATTTTCAGTTAATTTTTGTATACAGTATGACATAGGGATCCAGTTTAAGTCTTTTTGCATATGGCTATCCTATTGTCCCTGAACCATTTTTTAAAAAGATGATTTATTTTCCATTGAATTGTCTTGGCACCCTTGTCAAACATCAGTTAAACATAGGTTTACTAGTCTATTTCTGAAAGCTCAATATCATTCCATTGCTTTATATGTCTATCCTTGTGCCATTACCACACTGTCTTGCTTTCTGTTGTTTTAACATAAGTTTTAAATTGGGAAGTGTATTAGTCTGTTCTCACACTGCTAATAAAGACATACCTGAGACTGGGTAATTTATAAAGGAAGTAGGTTTAATTGACTCACAGTTTCACATGGCTGTGGAGGCCTCATAATCATGGCAGAAGATGAAGGAAAAGCAAAGAGACCCCTTACATGGCATTGGCAAGAGAGAGTGAGAGCCAAGCAAACTGGGAAACCTCTTATAAAACAATCAGATCTCATAAGACTTATTCAATACCACAAGAACAGTATAGGGGAAACAGCTACCATGAATCAATTATCTCCCATGGAGTCCCTCCTACAACATATGGGAATTATGGGCTCTACCATTCAAGATAAGATTGGGGCTGGGTAGGGGTGGCTCATGCCTGTAATCCCAGCACTTTGAGAGGCTTTGGCGGGCAGATCACTTGAGGTCAGCAGTTCAAGACCAGCCTGGTCAACATGGTGAAACCCTATCTGTACTAAAAATTACAAAAATTAGCCAGGCATGGTGGTGGGCACCTGTAGTCCCAGCTACTCAGGAGACCGAGGCAGGAGAATTGCTTGAACCCGGGAGGCAGAGGTTGCGGTGAGCCAAGATTGCACCACTGCACTCCAGCCTGGGCGACACAGTGAGACTCCATCTCAAAAAAAAAAAAAAAAAAAAAAGATGAGATTGGGTAGGGACACAGCCAAACCATGTCAAGAAGTGTGAGCCCTCTTACTTGATTCTTCTTTTTTCAGGGTTGTTTTCAATATTCTGGGTCCCTTGTAATTCTGAGTCTCATATGAATTTTAAAATCTGCTTGTCAATTTGTACAGACAAGTCAGCTGAAATTCTAGTAGGAATTGCTTTGAATGTATAGCTCAGTTCGGGGAGTGTTGCCATCTTAAAATGTTAGGTCTTTCGAGTAATGAATGAATGAATGTAACATAGTTTTTCATTTATTTAGATATTTAATTTCTTTCAACAATATTTCGTAGTTTTCAGAGTGTAACTTTTATACTTCATTTGTAAAAATTTATTCCAAAGTATGCTATTCTTTTATGGTATTGTGAATAGAATTGTTTTTCTTAATTTAATTTCCAGATTGTTTATTGCAAGCAGATAAAAATACAATTGATTCCAGTATATTGATCTTATATCTTGCAAACCTTTTAACCTTATTGATTATTTTAATAGATATTTAGTGGATTCTTTAGGATTTTCTATATATAAGATCATGTCATCCTTGAAAAGAGAAAGTTTTATTTCTTCCTTTCCAATTTGAATGTCTTAAATTTCTTTTTCTTGGCCAATTTCTCTGGCAAGAATATCTAGTACAATGTTGAGTGAATTTGATGAAAGTAGACATTCTTTTTCTAATCTTAAAAGGAAAGCTTGTAGTTTTTCATGATATGTGTCTTAGCCAGTTTTGTGCTATTATAACAGAATAGCAGAGACTAGGTAATTTATAATAAACAAAAATGTATTGGCTAATAGTTCTTGAGTCTGAGAAGTTCAAGATTGACAGGCAAAGTCTGGTGAGGGCCTTCTTTCTGTATCATTCCATGGTGAAAGGGCAAAGAGAGGGCATGCATGAGAGAGAGCAGGAGCTAGATGAATTCATTCTTTTATGAAGAACTCAATCTGGTGGTAACAGCATTAATTAATTCATAAGGGCAATGCCCTCATGGTCTAATCATCTGCTTTTAGGCCCGACATCCAAATACTCTTGCACTGGGATTAAGTTTCCAGAACTTAATGATTTGGGGGTACACATTTAAACCATGACCATGTGGGTTTTTCATAGATGCCCTTATCAAATTGAGGAAGTTCTCTTCTATTTCATGTTATTGAGTGTTTTATCATGAAGAAGTATTGGATTTTGTCAAATGCCCTTTCTGTGTTAAGGTAGTCATTGATTGTTGGGTTTTTATTCTACTGATATGATGTATTACATGTATTACATTACATTTTCAGATGTTCAACCAACTCTGCATCTCTGGGATAAATACCACTTGTCATGGTTTATAATTCTTTTTATATGTTGCTATGTTCAGTATACTAGAATTTTCTTGAAGATTTTTACATCCATATAAATAAGACATTGTTCTATAGGTTTTGTGTGATGTTTTCATCTAGCTTTGGAGTCAGGGTAATCCTGGCCTCATGAAATGATTTGGAAAGTATTTCTTTCTCATCTGCTTTTTTTCTTGAAGAGTTTAAGAATTTATATTAATTCTTCTTTGAATATTTGGTAGAACTCAGCAGTGAAGATATCCGGGCCTAGGCTTATCTTTGTGGGTAGTCTTTTTATTACTGATTCAATCTCTTCACTTGTTAAGGTTATCTATTTCTTCTTGGGTCAGTGATGGTAGTTTATGCTTTCTAGAAATTTGTCCATTTCGTCTAAATTATCTAATCTGTTGGGATATAATTATCTTTAGTGTTGCTTTATAAGCTTTTCAGTTCTGTAAAGTCAGTAATAATTCTCCCTTCAATTTCTGATAATTGAGTCTTGCTTTTTTTCTAGTCAAACCAGCCAGATTTGTCAGTTTTCTGATATTTTCTAAGAACTACCTTTTAGTTTTATTGATTTTCTCTATTGTTTTTCCATGTTCTGTTTTATTAATTTCTGTTCTAATTATTATTTCCTTCTTTCTACTTGGTTTGGGTTTAGTGTGCTCTTGTTTTCCTGTACCAACTCTGGATACTAGCCCCTCCCTTCTGGAGCTTGTTATTGTTATTTGCTTATCTGTTTAACAATTGGCTGGATTATTTTAGTGAAGTATACCCCTCAAGCACACACACAGTCTTAAGTCTTTGATGTTGCCCCTCATGTAGGCACAACTTTGGGTGTGCCCACAATCATCCTGGAATGACTACAGTGGTACTGGTAGTGCTGTTATCCTCTTTCCTTGGCCACATCCAGCTGTTAAGTTCCACGGAATGGACAATTATTCTATTGTTTACAACTCCCTAGGACAAGAATTCTTCTACAAATTTATGAGAGTGTGGCTCTTTTCAGGAAATAGTTTCTGAGGTCAGTGCTTGATATTATTTTCAGACCCCAGGAAGGCTCCTACCAGCTGTCTTATTCTCCAGCTCTCTCCTGCAAACTAGCCAGCCTGTAGTCTTGGCTGTATCTTCATTAGATTCATGAGTCTCCTCACAATTTTCCTTATCATAACTGCCAGTGTTTTTTAGAGTGTTCTTAGGTTTGCACTTCTCCATGCTCTCTTGCAAATGAAGTTAGATCCTCTGAAAAGAGATTAGTACCTATCCATTTTTATAGCCTGCTTCTCCCCTTAGGTAAACTCTCTGGGCTCTGGTAGGGACAATGGTAATTGTAGAAGCTGACTTGACTTCCTCCATAACTCCCACAACTGTAGGATCTGAGTGCTAGATGGAGAGGTGTCAGTAGCCTGAGATCCTCTTGGTTTGCCTTTTCTGGTGTGGAACTACCATCTCAGAACTGAGAGAAGGGCTGTTGGAGCTCTGGCATTCGTAACACACCATGACCATTGTAGAGCCTCTATTCTATGAGCGGGAATTGGATGGAAGACAGGATGCCCAACTCTTAACCTCAGTCACCTGGAACTTATTCTCAGCCACAGACAGCTTAGGGACAAATGAGAAATGCTGAAGTCCTGTTCCTTTCAGGAAGAAAGCCTGGGAGCTGAGGGGAGAAGGGGTTCTGTGTTCTTAGCTGCAGCAGTGTGGTGTGGAGTCCCCAGATCACTAAGCTGGGTAGAAAAAGGAGAGAAGGGAAGAGGGAAGAGAAGGGGCAGGTTTTGTTCAGATATCACAGACTTGCTTTTTTTAAACCAAATTTTTATATGTTTTCTTCAATAAATATTTCTTCATTTTCTATTTTGTCCTTAGGACCATTTCCAGAGGCTTTAAATGGTTCACCTGTTTTACTGGGACATAGAGTCAACAGAGCACCTCATGTTGTAATGCCAGAACTCTGTCTCCCAACAATATATTTTATAATTATTATTTTATATAATCTTACATCTTTTAAACAAAAGAGGAAAAGAGAGCATAAATATCTTTATGGCTTTTAAAAAATAACCTTCTCATTTACCATTGTTTATTCTCACCATTTCTTTCTGTATATTACCATTGGGTATCATTTTCTCACTCCAATACAGCTTCATTTTGACCCCCCTCTTATGTGGCTTTATTGTCATATATACTAAATTTCTGTATGTTATAGGCCCAACAATAAATTTTGTAGTTAATATTCCTTTTTTTTTTTTTTTTTTGAGATGGAGTCTTGCTCTATCACCCAGGCTGGAGTGCAGTGGCTCGATCTCAGCTCACTGCAACCTCCACCTTCTGGGTTCAAGTGATTCTCTTTCCACAGCCTCCAGAGTAGCTGGGACTACAGGCATGCACCATCATGCCTGGGTAATTTTTGTTTTTGTAGAGATGTTTTGCCATGTTGGCCACGCTAGTCTTGAAACTCCTGACCTCATGTGATCCACCCACCTTGGCCTCACAAAGTGCTAGGATTACAGGTGTGAGCCACCATGGGGGGGCCTGTAGTTAATGTTCTATGCAATTGCTTTTTAAATCAGTTAAGAGATAAAAGACAAAGAAATATATTCCTTGTCACTACCTACACAATTACCTTTAACACAATGCTTTGTTTTTCAAGAAAATTCGAATTACCCTCTGGTGTCACTTTGATTTAGCCTGAAGAATTTCCTTTAGATTTTCTTGTAAGTCAGGTCTACTAGCAATGAATTCTTTCAGGTTTTTATTATATGGGAACATCATTATTTTGTCTTCATTTTTGAAAGATAGTTACTGAATATATGATACTTAGTTGACATTTAATTTTTCATTCAGAATTTTAATTTGTTATTCTGCTGATTTTGTTCTCCATTTTTTTCTATTAAGAAGTTCACTGTTGGTCTTACTGGGGTTTCCTTTAGATATGATTAGTAGTATTTTGCTTGATGCTCTCAAGATTTTTTCTTTATCTTTAGTTTTAATATTTTAAGTATGGTGTGTCTGGATGTGGATCATTGAGTTTCTTCTGCTTGGAGTTTGTTGAACCTTTTGGATTTGTAAATTAGTTTTTCCCATCAAATACAAGAAGGTTTTTGTCATTATTTTTCTAATTTTTTTGAGTCTCTGTATTTCCTCTCCTTATAGTACTTGTAAGAAATGATCAGTGCTTCCCTACATGCTATTTATTGACATACGCAATCTCAAGGGAAATGATGGAAAGGGAGGGAGACAGAAAATAAAATAAAACCTCCTCTCCTAATCTTTTTTCTGCAATTAGGATTTCAGAAATGACATTGCCCATGAGTCTCAATCTACTGTTCTCAGATGGGATAGACATACATGTGAGCAGGTTTTTCATCTGGGTTTTATTTCAGAAATGTGTATGTATGTATGTATATATCTGTCTATATATATGAGAGAGAGAGAGAGATGATAGATAGATAGATGATAGATAGATAGATAGATAGAAGAAAGAAAGAAACAAAGGAGGGAAGGAAGGAAGAAAGCAAGCAAGCATGGGAGGCTTTTACAAGACCCTCCTGTTTTTTAGGAGTGAATGTACTGCTGGCTGCCTTTACCCATTAAATGCTTTTGGTTCATTTTAATGCTTTAATTTCCTTGGTTAAAGGGAAGACTCCACACCTTAGGGGGATTATAGCAGGTACTGATGACCGGAGGAAAATCTACTGAGTGCTAAATGCAAACAAGTCAAGGACTGAAGCTGCCCAGAGAGTCAGGGGCCCCCTTCCCTTAGGTAGGGTTTTTGCCTGACTTCTATACACTTCTATACACTTGCTTTAGCTGAAGCCCCACCCTGAGTAGCCACATTCCCTGGCCTTCCCAGAACATTGCTGTGAGCCCCCATGCTAGATTTTCCTCCTTCCTCTGGACTTCTCTAGAAACATCTTTTCTGCATTTCTGCAAACTTTCATTTTAACTGCCCCTCTGCTATTACTTAACTCAAGGACAGAGGAAATAGCTGCAGTCCAGAAACAGAATAAAACAAAGAAGAAAGAAAGAGAAGAAGCCCCAAACTCCTCCCAAATCTTTAAGAAAACAATCCTGTAGGATTTGGTTGGGAATTGCCATGCAATGTGGGGAATGTGAAACATGTGCTAATCATGGCCCTTTCTGCTTGGATCCTACCTGACTTCTCTCCACCACCCCCAGCCAGATGGGCTAGGCTAGGCCCAGGGGAGTCACAAAGCCGCCAGCTTAGAAAATGGAGACAAATGAGGAGGCCCCAGAGGACAAAGCAGGGCTTGTTACTAGTTTTGAGGCCAAAGCAGCACATGCAGTGTTTAAAGGCTATGGGGGTAGATGCTGCAAAGCCTGGAATCCTAGCTTTGAGGTGAAAGACTGAGTCTGATTTGCAGTGATTGTGTCAGAGGGGTTTGAACCAGAGCAACTCCATCTTGAATAGGGGCTGGGTAAAATGAGGCTGAGACCTGCCAGGCTGCATTCCCAGAAGGTTAAGGCTTTAGTCACAGGAAGAGACAGGAGGTCAGCACAAGATACAGGTCATAAAGAACTTGCTGATAAAACAGATCAAAGAAGATGTTGGCCAAAACCCACCAAACCCAAGATGGTAACCAGAGTGACCTCTGGTTGTCCTCACGGCTACACTCCCACCAGCGCCCTGACAGTTTACAAATGCCATGGCAACGTCAGGAAGTTACCCTATATGGTCTAAAAAGGGGAGGCATGAATAATCCACCCCTTGTTTAGCATATCATCAAGAAATAACCATAAAAATGGGCAACCAGCAGCCCTTGGGGCTGCTCTGCCTATGGAGTAACCATTCCTTATTCCTTTACTTTCTTAATAAACTTGCTTTCACTTTATGGACTCACTCTCAATTCTTTCTTGCACAAGATCCAAGAGCCCTCACTTGGGTTCTGCATCCAGACCCCTTTCTGGTAACAACTGTTTTGGAGTCAGTAGTTTCTGAGCTAGGCCTCCACTTGTTTCACCACCTGACTCTTGCCTTGATTATTGCCAGGTTTTCCTGGTTTGGTGTACCTGCATGCAGTCAGTGCCAGAGACTTTTCAAAACAGAGATCAGAGATCTGATATCAATACTCCCTCTCTTCCGGTCTATCTCATCTCCAGGAGAAAACTCACGTTCCCTAACATGGCATGTGAAATGAAACCCTTTATAATCTGGCCTCAGTTGCTCTCGCCTCATGTTTTATCACCTGTCATTACCCTCAGGTGACCCCATAAAACTATTATTTTCTTGAAATTTTTTTTTCTTCCCCACATCAGTGCCTTTTCATCTGCTATTCCTTTAGCCAGGAATGAATGCTGTTTCCTTTTTTTGTTCCATTAGGCTATAATCTCACTCTTCATTTAAGACTAAGTGCCTCTATGAAAGCTTAGCCTTGCCAGGGAGGGGTTTTCAGCTTTCTTCTTGTTGCCAGATCTCACTGAACATACCTTGGGAAGGCAGAGTTGTACCATGGAAAGAATGTACATGATAGAGTCAGACAGACTGTGTGGTGATGCGTAAAATACTTAATCTCTCAGTTTCTTCATCTGTAAAATGGGAGTATGAATCCCTACAAGGCAAAAAGGTTTATATTGGTAAGTGCTAAGCATAGTACTTGATACATAGTAGGTACTTGGGCAATGTTATATGTTATAGAAAAAATAGAAAAATGATTCCTTTACTCTCAGTTGGGACTCTAAGGAGGAGTTTCTCACCAGACAACCAAGTAGATGGTGTTCCCTAGGGCCTGCTTACCTGTCTTCTTGGGGTTCACCTATCTTTGACCACCCTCATGTCTAAATGATATTTTGCAAGTATCCTGCCTTGTTGGGAGCAGCCATCAGCTGCTTTCCCATTCATGTCCCTTAAAAATCTGTGTGGGCAATCATTAGAGAAGAGGGAAAAAGATTTTGCATCCCTTCTTTTCTTCTCCGTGTCCTTGTCTTGCCCCCAAGCCTCAAACAATTGTCTAGCAGTCACTCCCATCTTGGCCTTACTCCTTCCTGCAAACATGCTCCCCCTAGTCTTTTTTCTGCAATAGAGATTTCAGAAACAAAATTGTCTGTGAGTGGGAATCTACTGTTCTCAGATTGGGATGGACATACACATTAGCTGGTTTCTCATCTGGACTCCATTTCAGAAATGTACACAAGATGTCAAAAATATACCACATGGAACTAGAGCAATATTTATCTTGAAAAAATTAGGGAGAAAAGTTTCCTTGCTTCAATTCCTATTGGAATGTAAAATAACTATGTGCTGATGCTGCATTTTGACAGCACTGAGTTAGTTACCCTCAGGGTCACTAGATGAGTGGTGCATAGACACACATGCACACACATGTGTACACACACATAAACACATATATTCAGAATGCTTTGTTGGGGACTGGAAATTGCAGGCAGTCCGATGCCAGAGATAGGCTTTAATGGATGAAGCTGTCCATTAACAACACTTTAGTAAGTGTTCCCTTATGTGCCAAAGCTTGTGCTAGGCGGGGAGAAGAAAAGGACAAGTCACAGATGGAGTAATCTGAACACAACAAAAGAGCATAAAGCACTAACACATTAATACTGAGAGTAAATATTTAGAAAAGAAGGGGTTGAGGTTACTGAACGATAGTTACCAGAGAAAATTTCCTGGAGGGAATGGTAAGACCTGAGCAGGGACTTGGAAGATAACTTGGCGACTCTGAATTATCCACAGAATTCTCTTAGAAATGACTATTAGAATAGTTAGAATGAATATTAGTTTGCAGGAGTTAGAAACAAAAATGACCTGAAATTGTAACTGAAGAAGGTCATATGGAAGGTTGAGAGGAACATGAGACAAAGAATTAGAAGGCATCTTAGTCCTAGTGTCACTACTGACTAATTGTGAATGACCTTAGGCAAGTCCTTTCTCTCTGAAGGACCTTTCCCATCTCTACATTGGAGCTAAATAATATCAGCCTTACTGACCTCCTAGGACTATTGTTAAGAGAACAAATGAGATAATTGTGTGACTGTGCTTGGAAAAATAGAGAAGACTATCCAAAAATATAGGTTGGTTTATGAAGGCAGAGTTTATACTGTAGCCACTCTCTTGCAGCTGGGAATAGGATGACCTCAGTATGTGAATGAATTTTTCTTGGCAGGCCTCTTGCCCGCCATAATTACAGCCTGCCAGCCACTAGTTGAGTATATATATACTGAAGCAGGATCTGAGCACAAGCGTGCATGTGTGTGTGTGAGTTTGCAATGGGCTAGAAGATTGTAGCCGTGAGAGCAAAGAAAAAAAAAAAAAAAAGGAGAAATCTTATGAACAAAGGAGATCTGTAGAAATGGAGATGTATGCAATCATCTTTGGGCCTGCCACTGCAGTAATTCAGGATGTCATCCATCTTTCTTGGTGTATTACAAAGCCTTCCTACTTATCTCCCTGACTTCATGCTGCCCCAATCTAGTCAATCCTCCACACTGCTGCTAAAGTGTGTCTCCAACCCAAATGGAATTTTGGGGCTCCTGGATGACTGCAAGGTAGCACTCATGCTCATTCACATGACATTGAAGCAGGGCTATATTTAACTAGTATTCACTGATATGACCACACTTCTTGTTAAAATTATGGGATCCTTTGATACCAGCTGCTTCTTTGAGCCCCCTCAAGACCCCTCCTTCTGCCCCAGCTGCCCCTCCCCACTCTTGGACCCAGCCACTAAAGGGTTAGAGCCCAGCATAGCAAGGGACCTGGAGGACACTGTTCCATACATTGACCTGCATTTATTCTGCTTTGTTGGTGCTGCTGCTGCTATACTTGTTTTTATATATTTTTAAGATTACTTTTGCATTCATGATTCATCTCATCCCAGTATGTTTCCAGCTTATTGCTCACAACTTTTCCACACAGGTATCAGCAACATTGAAATTGTCATATTCCATGTCTGGATTTATACACCTGTCTCTCCCACAATACTGGGAACTCTTTGAGAGTAGGGACAAGTGGCTTCCTCACTAATGTAGTCCCTAAGCCAAGCTCCAGACCCAGCCCACAGTGGACACTGAGTATATGTTTGTTGCTTATCATAGAGGATGTTGGTAGATGGAGCCATTCTGTTTGTAATCCTGTAAAAACCTCCAGGATCCAGGCCTGAAGCTGGTACACAGCACTTTCTTGGTCTTCATGCATACCTCATGAATGTTATTCACATTTCCAGTGTCCTTGGAAGGGAGGGAAAGAGCAAGTATTATTTCCATTCTATTACTGGGGAAATGGAAGTATTCCAAGAGTACATCTCAGCCACACAATGAATGCCTAATGGAACTGAGACATAAAGTCATCTCTCTGGAACTTTTCCTTACCCACAGTGCTGGAAAGCCTTTTGGGATTTGGGGTGAAAACTGCTGCCCTAATGGAAGTAATTTAAGACTGCAGCCTTCTGGGTAGATGTTGGCTTGCAGTCTTTCTAAGGTGGCTGAAGGACTATCTGGTGGGAGTGATGTAAATGTTCTTGCCCCTTCTTTCCCAACACTGCCAAGAGAGACATTGGTGAGATGGAGAATACATTAAATCTCTTCTGATTTGGTTGCTGGCTTCTGCTGCAACCAATTAACATGGCTTCATAACTGGTGGTCTCTTCAGCAGCAAGCTATCTTTTATTTCAGGAAACCCTCTGACACTCTTTCTCTGAGATCCATCCTCCTTACCCCTACAAGAATAGTCCCTTGTAGTGGGCCAGCCTGGAAGTACTGTCAAGGAGACCAGACTGGGAGAATGACTGGAGCCCTATTTTTAAAAAATTTAATCTTCCTGGGAATCAGGCCTCATATATCAGGTATGACTTAGGCTGCAAGTAACTGAAACTCAAACTCTAACTAGGTTAAACAATTAGAAAATTTATCATGTCACATAACAAGAATTCCAGGGAAGAGGCAGGCTTTAAGACTGGTTGATTCGCTGTTCATAATGACTGTCAGTAGGTATCAGGGTAAGTCATTACTTTGTTCTTCTCCCGCTGAAGTGAGAGGAACCTAACAGCAACTAAGTCCAGGAAACCATATAGGTGTCAAAGTTTCTCAGTTCCATCTTTGTACAATGGAGAGAAACATGGGCACGGGAAAACAATAGGGTAGAGTCAGAGTATCCACTGAGTTCATATTAGCTGTGTGACCTTGGATAATCAGTTAATTGCTCCAAGCCAATTCCATTAATGTGTCAAATGGCAGCTGTTATAATATCTGACTTGCTTCTAAACAGGCTGGTGGTAGGGGTCATATGAAATAATGTGAAGACATTTGGTGAGTCACATAAGGTGCCATATACCTTTGAGACCTTTGTAAAAAATTATTTTTAATTGACATAAAAATTGTGTATATTTATGGTGTACAACAGGATGTTTTGAAATATGTAAACCCTGCGAAATGGCTAACTTGAGCAAATTAACATATATATTATCTCACACACCTGTCATTTTCGAGGTGAGAACATTTAAAATCTACTCTATGATTTTCAAGAATATGATACATTCTTCCTAACTATAGTTACAATGTTGTACAATACATCTCTTGAACTTATTCCTCCTATCTAACTGAAATTTTGTATCCTTTGACCAACATCTTCCCCAAACCCTCTTTCCCATCTTTCCTTGCCCCCACCCCTGGCAAACACCATTCTACTCTTTGATTCCAATAGTTCTAATAAGTTCCCACATATGAGTGAGATCATGCAGTATTTGTCTTTCTGTGCCTGGCTTATTTCACCTAACATAATATCCTTCAGGTTCATCCATGTTGCCACAAATGATGGGATTTCCTTCAAATTTAAGGCTGAATAGTGTTTCATTGTATATATCTACCACATCTTCTTTATCCATTCATTTATTGATGGACACTTAGTATGTTGGCTATTGTGAATAATGCTGCCATGAACACTTGTGTGCAGCTATTTCTTCAAGATACTGATTTCCATTTTTTTTGGGGGGGGAATATGTACCCAGAAGTAGGATGGTTGGATCATAGGGTAGTTCTATTTTAATGTTTTGAGGAACCTTGATACTATTGATACTGTTTTTCATAATGGCTGTACTAATTCACATTCCTACCACCAGTGTACAAGCCTCACCACAGCACCTCATCACCACTTTTCCTCCATAGCCTCACTAACTCACTAACACTTCACTCTTGTCTTTTTGATAATAGCCATCTTAAGAGGTATGAAGTGATACCTCATTGTGATTTTGATTTGTATTTCCCTGATGACTGGTGATGTTGAGCATATTTTTATGTACCTGCTAGTCATTTGCCATGTCTTCTTTTCAGGAATTTTTAGTCAGATCTTTTGCCCATTTTTAATCAGGTTATTTGTTTAAAAATTATCATCGGATAGGATGTATAGACATAATACCTACTGTGTACAAGGCACTGTTAGATTGAAAGTTTAAAATAAAACCTAGTTACTAACCTTAAGTTTCCCCCAAACAGTACAGCACACATCCACTAAGTACTTGTAGGTGTTGGGCACACAGATATGAGAGAGACCTAGTCCCTTCCCAGTAGAGTAGGGGAGACAGACTTATGAACAGACAACTTTAGTACAACCTGGTAAGTGAACACAAGAGTAAAGGTGTGTGCAGAGTGTTCTGGGAGTACATAGGTATTGCTAACCTATCCAGGCTGCATAGGGAAGGGGTAGGCAGAATGTCAGGAGCTTATCAAGCAATAAGAGGGATATGAAAAAACTCATGTAACATAGCTATATATATCTTATATATATATATAAGCAAAGTCCCCAAACAGCCTTCTTATTTTGTACTTTAGGGACACACTACGGGGTAGAGTCTATAGAAAACAATGAGTAAACAACAGTGTAATGAACTTTTTTCTCCCTTCTCTCCATCTGTTGTGGTTAACTAGCACATGTTCCCTAGAGCTTCTAATCAGCAGTCTGAAAACTAAGCCTCTCCATGTAGCAGGGTCTCAAAATGTCACTGAACATGGACTTCCACTGGCAGAACAGTATTCTCTGAAGCTTCATGATCTTCTGTAGCTAGTATATCCTCTGGGAATTGCAGAAGATTGGGCCCCTAATAACTGGTTGGGCAGGCGTATCAACTTTTTCAGGAAGGATTATTTGACTACAGAGTCTCACATATCCTATCATTAAAAGTTGCAATCTCCTATCCTGTGTTGCTATCTTAACATACTGTTAATTGAAGTTATAATTTAAAAGGGTTGAAGTACATTTTAAAAACAGCAAATATTATTTAAATATAAAGCAACCTCCCATCCCAGTGTCTAGTTTTTCTTTTTTTTTCTTTTATTGATACACAATATTCTACATGTTTATGAGGTACATGTGAGTATTTGCTACATGCATATAATGTGTAACGATCAAGTCATTGTTATTCGGGTATCCATACTTCGAGTATTTACTGTTTCTGTGTTGGTATCATCTCAAGTTCTTTCTTCTAGATACTTTGAAATATACAATATACTGTCCATTGCTGCATAAATACTTTGCAAATATTTTTCACAGAATTGGAAAATAATCCTAAAGTTTATATGAAAGTAAAAAAGAGCCCAAATAGCTAAAACAATGCTGAGCAAAAAGAGCAAAGCTAGAGGCATCACCTCCTGACCTCCTGACTTCAAATTATATTACAGGGACGTAGTAACAAAAACAGCATGCTGTCAGCATAAAAACAAACACATAGACAAATGGAAAAGAATAGGGAACCGAGAAATAAAGCCATGTAAATAAATAAAGCCAACGGATTTTTTGACAAAGGCACCAACAGCACACAGTGAAGAAAGGACACCCTTGTCAATAAATGGTGCTAGAAAAACTCAATAAGCATATGCAGAAGAATGAAATGATTTTTGTATCTCTTACCATATACAAAAATCAAATCAAGATGAATTAAAGACTTAAACATAAGACCTGAAGCTATAAAATAACTGGAGAAAAACCTAGGGAAAACTCTTCAGGACATTGGTCTAGGCAACAATTTTATGTCTGTGACTCAAAAGTGCAGGCAACAAAAACACCAATAGACAAATAAGACCATACTAAATTTAAAAGCTTCTGCACAACAAAGGAAGCAATAAACAGTGAAGAGACAACATGTTGAATGGAAGAAAATAAAGCAATCTTTTCATTTTTTCAAGTGCTACTTTAATCAATCCCATCAGTATTGTGGGTGGCACTGTGAGGACAGGGTGAACCTTAGGGTAATTTTTTAAGTTATTTTTACTTTTGTTGTTTGAAACAAGTCACCCAGGTGGGAGTGCAGTGTTGCAATCATGGCTTATTGCAGCTTCCACCTCCTAGGTAGGCTCAAGCAAACCTCAGCCTTCTGAGTAGCTGGGGCCATAGGCACATGACACCACACCCAGCTAATTAAAAAAAAATTGTAGAGACAGGGCCTCCCTATGTTGACCAGGCTGGTCTTGAACTTTTGGGCTCAAGTGATCCCCCCTAGCTAGGCCTCCCAAAGTGCTGGGATTACAGGCATAAGCTACTGCGCCTGGCCCTAATCTTCAGGTTAGATTTTGAGTCCCAGTGACAAAGAATTGCTTGACATCACTCTCTTGTGCAGACATCATTGCTGCACAAGGCTTTCTGCCTCCTAAAATGACTTAATTATAGCCTGATTAGGTCTGACCACTATAAAGTCTGCTGTACTTTGGGTGCATGATTTCCTGTGCTACATAGAGCTCTGCTGTTCAGCAGGCTCATAAAGAACCCTCCTGGACAGCTTCTCAGGCCAGGGTTTCTACTCTGCTGTTGGGGAGGCTCTGTGCTTTATTATCTCCTGGGGTGGGTACCCACCTGCCTGTTCTCAAGTTGCTTCCTCAGACCCAAAGTTTGGCAGTGCTTTCCTGGCAGAACAGTCAACCTTCCTGTTCCCTCAAACCAGGTAGGGGACTCAGAAAAGCCAGAGGCAACCCCTTGCAGAGGAGCATAATCCTACCCTTTAAAAGCAGACTGTTTCAACTCTCTCATATCAATTAGTGAATGATGGGATCTGCATCAAGGAGAAGAGTGCTGAGAGAACCCTCTCAGGAAATGAACTGAAAAGGAAACAAGGGTTGAGTATGTTTTCCAAATGATACGGTCCCTTTTTGGGAGGAGTCATCCTAGAGCTGGAAAAGATGTCAGAACTATGAAAGAAGGTGAGCAAGAGAGTGAATTAATGATTAAGCGTTTTGACCATGGGTTCAAATGGATGTAGGCAGAACTACCTTAGACCACACTCCAGCTTTAATCTGTTGCTTAAATTTTGCTTTATACTCCTTTCAGAAAATTTCTATTTTTATTAATTTCTGGGTACATAGTAGGTGTTTATATTTATGGGGTACATGAGATGTTTGATACAGGCATGCAATGTGAAATAATCACATCATGGAGAATGGTGCAGCTATCCTTTTAAGCATTTATTCTTTGAGTTACAAACAATCCATTTATACTTTTAGTTATTTTAACATTTACAATGAAGTTATTATTGACTGTAGTCACTCTGTTGTAGAAGGATGGTTACCAGAGGCTGGGAAGGGTAGTCTTCCTCATTTTTCTTGTTTCCAAAGGGGAGTTTGGAAACCAAAACTCAATTGAATATCAGGGAGTCAATTGAAACATATGAACACTATATACTCAACATAATATAAGGTCATGGCCCAGGCTGCAATTTTTAAGAAACAAAAAGTGCTCAGCAATCAAGCTGAATCTGACACAAAAGATTTTCCATAGTTGAGACCCTACAGAACCCACAGGGGAGAGGAACAAGTAGCACTTAATTGAGAGTTCCCTACTCAATATAGCTCTCATTAAGGGCTCAGCCATTGAAGTATAATTTCAACAGTAATCACCCTGTGAGGCAGGTGTTATTATTCTCCCCATTAAACAAATAAGGAAACAGGTTTCAGAGAGGTGAAGTGACTTGCCCAAGGTCACACTGTCACTAAATGGCCAAGCCAGGGTTTGAACTACTGCCTTGCACATTCACATAGTACAATTTCGGTTCATGCATATTGGAATGAATACATCAGTGAAAGGTCTGTGTGACCACAAAATCCAACTTTTTGCTTGTTTTTGTGTTTCTGACATTTTATAACAGAATGTTTTAAATTTACAGAAAAACTAATATTTAACACTTATATATACCCATCACCTAGATTCTACTAATATATTACTGCTATACTTGTTTCATATTTATTCATATATTGCTTTTCTCTATTCACTCATCAATCTCTATTATTTTCAGATACATTTCCAAGTAAATTGAGGACATCAGTACAGGTCCCCCTAAAATTTCAGCATGTGTATTATTTACTAGAGTTCAATGTTTGTTTACAGGTGTTCTTTTCCTTTTGAGGTAAAATTTACAGACAATGAAGTACAAAATCTGAAGTGTACCACTGGGTGAGTTTTGACATCACGTGCACTTGTGTATACAAAATCTCTATTCATGTATAGAACACTACCATCACCCCAGAAATTTCCCCCATATATGTTGGCTTTAACCATGCTGTGTAAGTTCCCTACCTGAACCAGCAGCTCTGTTGGTGGCCAGAAGTCAATGATTCTAACTGGGAGGCTGTGTTGAGATCGCTTTTCTTTCCTTGGCTGATGCTTTGGGAGAAAACCAGGTGGCATACAACAAGATTTGGTTCTCGGTGCCCTTCACTTTGATAAGTTTCACTTGGAAGTATTTCTGCTCCTTTTAAGCAAATATTTGTGAAAGGTTGCCCATTGATTATGGCAGTTAACTTCATCGGTTTAAACTGAAGTGAAACAATGACTATTTGTTGTAATTTATTTTAATTTAATGTTACTGAGGTACAAGGGCTAGCATTAAGTGGTGGTTCTTTTCAGCAGGGACTCTTTCATCTGTGTTTGTTTAAAAGTAAAAATAAGGCTGCTAAACATAAAATGTTCCTGGCTTGGTCCTCAGAGTGAGCTCTAGTCAGTTCCTTGAGACTCAGATCAAGGCTAAGGGCTGAAATAGTCACAGAATACTCAAAGGAGTGTGTGTGCCTGAGTAGGATTTAGATGAAAATCCCAAAGGGCCTTTGGCTTATTTGAAAAAATTTATCAAAGCAGACAGACTGAATTACCTTTGAAACCCAGGCTTCAAGGAATTGGGTATGTAGTAAGATTCAGACTATTCCATGACCCCCGGATTGTGAGAGATATTTTTAATTTATTTTTATATGTGTATACATTTTTTAAAGTAATTTCAAGTTTTTAGATTCAGGAGGTACATGTGCATGTTTGTTACCTGGGTGTATTTCACAATGCTGAGGTTTAGGGTACAATTGATCCTGTCACGTAGGTACTAAGCATAGTACCCAATAGTTTTTCAACCCTTGTCCCTCTCCCTCTGGTAGTCCCCAGTGTTTATTACTGCCATATTTATGTCCATGAGTACCCATTGTTTAGCTCCCACTTATAAGTGAGAACATGTGGTATGTGATTTTCTGTTCCTGAATTAATTTGCTTAGGATAATGACTTCCAGCTGCATCCATGTTGCTACAAAGGACACATTCTTTTTATGGCTGTGTAGTATTCCATGGTATATATGTACCACATTTTATCTAATCCACCATTGATGGGCACTTAGGTGGTTTCCATGTCTTAGCTACTGTGAATAGTGCTGCAATGAACATACAAGTGTGTCTTTTTGGTAGATCAATTTATTTTCTTTTGGATATATACTGCGTAGTAAGATTTCTGGGTGGATTGGTAGTTTTATGTTGTTTGACAAATCTGTGAGAGTTATTATAGGCTAAATTAGTATTGATACTGATGGGCTAGTGCCTGTCCCTACCAAACATACCTGTGACATTGATTCTTTTGGTTAATATTATTGTTGCTGCTTGGCAACGTGAGCATCACCAGGAAAACTTCTAATTCAGGGATTTTTACACCGTAGTATTCATCAGCATCACCTGGAGGGATTAAAACACAGATCACTGGCCTTACCCACAGAGTTTGTGATTCATTTGACCTAGAGTGGGTCCTGAATTTCTAACAAGCTCCCAGGAGATGCTGATGCTACTGGTCCAGGTACCACACTTTGAGAACCACTCCTCTAATGACTGAATTAATGTATAAATAAGATCCCTTGTGCCAGACCACATTTCTTCCCCTCTACAAATATGGCATTATTTATGATTCAGTGAAAACGAGCATGCCCTTTAGCTCCAGCTACATTTTAGAGTGAAGCGATTCTAGGAAGGACACATAGACTACCTCTTTCTCCAATCTGTACAGCAGGAATTTCAGTTTGTAGTAGGCTTATTATGACCCTAGCTTTCCACAGTCCTAAATGATCTTGCTGCACACAGGAAAAGAATCTAGGCCCCAAACCACATGGCATAGTTTTAATTAACTCCCTTCTCTGTTGGGACCCTCAGAAAAGATAATATGTGGCTATGGAGACCATACACCCAGATTTCATGGGACAGCTCTGATTTCACATATTCTATCCTTTTGTCCTCATAAATATAATTGTCAGACCATGTCCTCTTTTGGGTTCAGAAAATATTGTTCCCATATGCATGGCCTAGGGGACCTGTGGAGCCAAAAGCAAGTCTTTGCTTGCTTTATTGGGATTGTGGGGGCCAGGGCAAAAGCTTGGCTCACTGTGAGAGATAGAAAGTTGGGGTGAATCTAAACATTTGAGATCACCAGTAAGCTTCTCATTGCTTCTTTCTTTTCAAGTGTCCCAGTGACCCTGTTACTGATGCTGGAATGTTGCAAATAAGAGATTTTGAGTGCTGAAAGGGAGTAAATTGGACCTCTGGCTGCCTCTCTTTACTCCGTCCCCAACCCCTCTGGAAGGACCACACAGAAATAGCAAAGACAGGAGAGCCATTCCGAAGAAGGAAATTCCACAACCTTCATTGACTGACCACTCAGTCTAATATTTACCTATTTTCCCTGGCAGGAAATTCTTCCTCCTTGCTAATATCAGCCCCTCTCATTGCAATGTCATTTTTTTTTTCCTTTGCTCTGCTTTCAATCAAAATTGAGAACAGCTGGTCCTTCCCTCTAAATTTTTTATATGCTTAGAAGTCATATTAAACCAGGGTCCAGGTTTAACCATCCTTGGAGCTCCTTTATCCTTCTTGCATATATCTGAATTGCCAACCATTTAATCATTTTGCCATAGGAAAGCAGCTTATGCAGCCTGGGCGAACAGTATAGCAAAGCCTAAAGCTTTATGGCTTGTGCTAATGGCTGTGCTAAATGTTTAGTAGAGACTATTTTTGAGCACGCAATTGTGAACAATTTAAAGTGGACTGTACATGGAACCCATTTCCTTTCCTGGCTCCCCCAACGGGGCCTCCCTTTAGCAGCTGAAATGAGTTAGTGGCAATCAGCGCAAAGTAGGAATCCTGTGGTTTCTGCCCTTCCCTCCTGCTGCTTCTATGGCAGCTAGTCTCTTACAATGAGCATTCTCTCTAGAATAGCCAGTAAATGTGACATTGGAATCAGTTGGACAAAGGGTCGAGGCGTCACTTTGGCCAAATAGCAGGAGGTGCTAATGCTGAAGCACCACTGGTGATTTTAGGAGAGGTTGAGGGGACAGGGGTGAGCAGTGATTAATGAAAGAGTTTGACCCCAAAATATTTGCTATCTGCAGAACGGTTGTACCTCAAAGTTGTACATGACTTTTCTGCAAGTTTGCAAAGGACATCTCTGGCATTTGTTCACTTGACCTTTGTCCACGGTCTCAACTCTGTGAAAGTGATGCCAGCAATCTGTGGCAGAATCCCAGCTTCAGGTCCAGTTGGGATCCTAAAGGGAAGCAGGATAACTTGCCATGCATGGGATTCTTCTTTTTGTCAGGTAGGCTACCTGCCTTTGATGGGATATGTTCTTTTATTACTCAAGTGATTTGGGAAGGCTGCTGTCTTAAGTTGCCCTGCAGGGTGGGTCCAGGGCCCCTGTTAGTCAGTCAGGGTGAATTGGATGTATCTGATGGCACTGCAGAGAAAAGGGATATTGTCCTGTTCGCATCTTCTACCTGTTGGCTCCTCTGTTTTAATCAATCCTTAAAAGCTCTTCTCTTTATAAACACCAGCCAGGCAGTTGGTCTCAGCAAAGCTACAGGAGCACTTAATATATGCAGCCATAAAGTAGAAGGAAGAGAAAGAGACAGAGGAAAAAACAAACAAACAAAAAAAAAAACCTTTGGCATTTGTATGAGAATGTCATTGAAGGCTTCATCACAGATACAGTTAAGACTTACAAACTGAAAATGTCTTGAGGTAGGGGTGGGGAGAGCAGTTTGATTGCAGCATTAGCTGCCTTGGCCCTGAGCCAAGGCAAATTGCCAGAAAACCATTAAACTCTGTGTAATTCCATATAACTCACAGCAGCCACAGGTAATCTGAATCAGACCTGACAAAACTTCACTATCACTTATTGTCCATTAGTACTGAATGCACACTACAGATATTAAACTTTTTAAAGCCATATCATGGTGGCCATATTTTCTAAATCCCAATTAGAAAACCTGGCTTGACAAAGGATTTATTTTCTGACTTATGAATTTGTTTATATGAAAAGCCTCACAAAGGTATAATCACTAACTCACAGAGATATAAAATGCTAAACCCACTGAACAAATGGTTATTAAGGAAGGAACTATAGTCGAATGAAATTGGGTCAGGGTGAACTCTCATCTGGACATTGATGAGGGTTACCCCCAACCCACACATACCTTTTTAGGGGTCTGAGGGCACTGGTTAATGAAGCACTAAATTAAATTAGAGTCTGGTTTATGCCCATCATCTGGATTTGCTCTTAAATTTTTCAGGGATGGTGAACTGAAAGAGCCTGTTGTAATGTCTGTACACACGAAGGTGGAGTCGATGTTACTTTGAATTCCCAGATGCTGGGAGTAGTTAAATATTCCAGTGTTCATGGTCTGTTTGTAAGGGCTTGTGTGTGTTTTAAATTAAATTCCTAAGTCAGAGAATGTTAAAAACTGAGGAGAATCATATCTGGATACAAGTTATTATTGTCATACACATCAGTTTCCTTAAAGGCTCCATTCCTTCCACTAAATTGATAGTCTAACATTCACCTTGGGGCGTCTCATGACAAATAGGATGTTTAGCTCAAATGATAATTATTCTGGAATATTCTGAGCCAATAATAATAATGCTTTTTACAAAGCTTAAAGTGCCTCTTTAGCAAGAACTGTTTGTATTGCTATTTAAGGATCATGAATAGCAATATACCCATGAAAAACAAAAAGGTTTGTCACAACCTTGCAGAAGAAAATATCTTAAACCTAATAGATTCTCTATGCAGGGCAAGTCATATACTATCCCTAAACTCAGTAATATGAAAAACAAAGTGAAAATATTGTTACTTCTGCAGAATCAGTCAAATCAATAGGGTGATATTCCGAGATCCCTTCTAATTCTAATTTCAACAAATATTTATTGAGCAACTACAATGTGTTCAATACAGACATTTATTTTCCTAGGTGCCAGTGACAGAGCTGTAAAAAGGCACTGACTATCTCTCACACTATAATGTATCTTGACAGCAAGTAAACATACACAGAAATAAATGAGATCATGTAAGATAGTAATAAATTCTATGAAGACAGTAAAACAGATAATGTGATAGAGAGTGATGAGATGTTGGTAAAGAAGAGAGGGAACATTCTTTATATAGATGGTCAGGAAAGGCCCCTCTGAGGAGGCAAGATCTGACTGACACCTGAATGATGAAAGGAGCTATGTAGGATCTAGAAGAAGAATGTTCTCAACAGATAGAACAGCAAGTACAAAGATCTTGAGATAGAGATGGGCTTGACCTCTCTGAAGAACAGAAAGTTTGTTATGAAGTGTGTGTGTGTATGTATGTGTACGTGTGTGTAGGGGATGAGAGGTTGTGGGAAATAAGGTCAAAAAGGCATGCACGGCCAGATCATGTAGAGCTTCTGATCTGTTGCTATTTACATTATAAGAATCATTCTTTGGTATGTCTGATTTAATTAATGAATGTTAGTACCAGATGTTAATGATAGGGAGGTTTGAAGTTTGCCAATAGGAAACCCAAGGAAAGCGTCTGGTTGTGGGGTAGCGGGGCAGAAGGGGAAGATGAAGTAAAGAAGGCAAGCTCAAATGCCTGGTTGGCGGGGCAGGGAGAGGTGGGAGTGGAAAAGAGAATGTGTAGGGAGTGTTGGAAAAAGTTTGAGGGAGGAGGAAAAGCAGCAGAGTGACCTTGACTGTGAGGAACACCCTCAGTGCCAAGGTTGTGGAGTCTGCTATCAGAAGAGATCAACCTTTATAGGAGAAGGGGGAGGACTGTACCCTTGTTTAAAGTTAGAAAAGTGAGAATGAGCAGGAACTGAAGCTAAAAATCTGGTCCTCTCTTTTTATCCAGCCTTAACTTAAAAAGCAGGTCTGATACCAGAGAGAATGGCTTTCAAATTGCTTGCCTTATTGATTTTCCAGGTCTTGAACTCAAATGCCTGTCACTTTCTCCTTCATTTTCTTCTCACACTAATTCCGTCATTGCAAAAGGAAATAATCTCTGATGTAACAGTCCCTTCCCGCCACTAACATAAGCAATTGAGTGCATTCTTTTTTCTCTCTTTTTTTTTCAGTTGTGGAAACTCAGTTTTGTTTTATGTTATTTGGCACATTTTGTTAAGGAGGAGAGAGATGGTGTGTCATTTCTCAGTCATGATGTGAACAGGACAGTAGCTTGGAAAGACTGTGTGATGGCTCACTTGTTCCCAGATTTGCAGCACTATGTGAAAGCAGCAGCAAGTGTGCTGATTTAATATGAAGTGGAATCTATCCTAGGCTCAATAAAGGATGTTATTATTATTATTGCTTTTGCAACATACATGTATACCTTGGTAGGTTTTTTCTTTGGGAGCTGTTTGCTTTAGTAGCAGTTATTCAAAAGGATAAGAGGTAGTTAAATCTCTTTTCTCCTCCTTCATCTCCCACTAGTCAGAGGGCTAAGTGAAGACCGGAGATTAAAATTACTGCCGAGGAAAGGGGGCCTGTGCAGGAGCAAACAATGTTCTGGCGGTGGCATGCAGGTGCCCACCTCTGGAAAATAGAAAGCAGATCCCCTCTCCTTTCATCCACATCTGCTGGAGGGTATACAGGCTCTTAGTAAGCTGGACAAGTGGTTTCCAGGCAACAAAGCAGGACTAGTAGTTTCCAGAGGCAGTCTTTTGTCCCTCTTATGAAGGGTATTTAGTCTCTGGGTCCTTTTTCCAGTCAGAAATGACTAATGTTGGGTATATGTACTCTTTAGAAACTGTCTTTGGCTTTTTGCATAATGGATTATAAATAAATGGCTTCAGGGACCCAGCAATGAGTTATTGAGTGAACCTGGCTTTGGGATGGTTCAGATTCCAGATAGTTAATCACATCCTCTTGGGCTGGAAGACTGTATCTAACACATTCACATTCAGCAGGCAAGTTAAAAATGCATTTTTGATCAACTTTGAAAAATAGTTTTCACATCAACAATGGGTTGATACTGAAGAAATAAAGATTATATGAATCCAAGTAGAATTACTCCCATCACTTTCTAGTAATCTGGTGAAATTTAACATACCTCTTGTTTTAATTTGGGCATTTCTTACAAGTATTAATGCACAGTTTGAAAATGACAATAAATCCATATGTCCTCTTTACAGTGTTTTTATGTTAGGTGGTAGGTAAAAGACTGTTAGTCTTTTCAGCCTCCGAAGGCTTGCCTGCTAGATTTGCACACAGTCCTCTCTTCATGCTGAAGGACGTTATGGACTTTCTGGTTTGTCCTAGACTGTTTTAATACTACACAAGAATAAACTCTGTTGCCGACAACTGCTTCTGGAAGTCAGGAGCAAATTCACTTGCACTCTACCATATTCTTTCCTCCAGTTTCTTCCACACTGGTTCTCCCTGAACTCTCCCCACCACATCAGTTTTGCAGGGTTCTCTGATAATTTGTGTCACTGAAAGTCATATCTTATTAGACAGCCAAGACACATAGGCAATCTAACAGAGACTGCATTAGTTCATTCTCACACTGCTATAAAGATGTTACCTGAGACTGGGCAATTTATAAACAAGAGAGGTTTAATTGACTCACAGTTCCACATGTTTGGCTGGGGAGGCCTCAGGAAACTTACAATCATGGCGGAAGGTGAAGTGGAAGCAAGGCACGTCTTATATGGCATCAGGTGTGAGAGAGAGAGAAAGTGAGCACAAGGAAGTGCCACACTTAAAACCATTAGCTCTCAGGAGAATTCCCTCACTATCACAAGAACAGAATGGGGGAAGCTGCTCCCATAATCCAATCACCTCCCACCAGGTCACTCCCTCCACACATGGGGATTACAATTCAACATGAGATTTGGGTGGGAAAACAGAGCCTAACCATATTAGGGACAGTAATGTTATCTTAAGAAAAGCTAGTTGACTGTGTGACAGTGGCCTGATGAAGTTCAGCTTCTAGGAGTAAGTATCATGAACTCTGGGAACTATAAGAAAGAAACATATCTGAGATTGACAAGAGGAGTAGCAGTAGATGGCTCAAACATTGGATGAGGAATTGATTCTATTTTTATAATATGTCAAGATAAAAATTGGCTAGAAATTAAAAATGGAATCAAATCATTAAGACGTTTCATTTTTACCTGTCAACTGTCAAAATAAAGAGTTGGTCTTCATTTTCATTTTCTACTGAAATCCTCCACCTTCTAAGAGGTAGGGAGGATGAATACTATCTCAAAGCAGAGAGGAACAATGGGCAGATTCATAGATTATAGCCCTATTGTGAAGGCTAACATTTTAAGAGAAATGTTTTGCCTTGATTAAAACTATGAGTATGTGAAAATAATGTTGGAGTCTTGGTCCCTACCTCAGGAATATAAGCTGAAGAGTCTAGAGGACTTTATTCTTTAAATTATATCTTAAGTTAAGGAATAGTTTACATATAGTAAAATGCACAAATTTTAATGAATATTTTGATATGTATATTCCCATATAATCTGCAGCCAGATAAATATGTAGAACATTTCTAGCACCCCCTAAAAATTATGCTCATGTGCCTTTACAATCAGTACTACAGAGTTAACCATTTATTCAGAATTACCACCTCTGTTCTTAACCTTCATATAAAATGAAATCATATAGTATGTATTGTTTTTGTCTGGTCTCTTTCATGCAATATAATCTCTTTTTGACATTCATTTATTTTATTGCATATATTCTTTTTGATTGATGTATAGCATGTCATTTTTTGTATGTGTATGTTTTGAAGGACATTTGGCTTGTTCCTACTTTTTGTCTGTTATGAATAAAGCTGCTGTGAACAATCAAATCTTCTAATGGACACATGCACTTATTTCTCTTGAGTGTCTCTAGGTATGTAATTGTTGGATCTGAGAGTAGGTATGCAGATTTCCAAAATGGTTGTACAGTTTTATACTCCTGCCAGCAATGTAGAGAGATCAAATTGCTGTACATCCTCACCAATACTTAGTATTTTTAGTCTTTTTAATTTTAGGCATTCTGGTGGATCGGTAGTGACATTGTACTGTAATTTTAAATCACATTTCCCTAATGAAGAATTATATTGAGCACCTTTTTCAATGCTTATTGGGTATTTGGCTGTCTTCTTTAGTGAAGTGCTTGTTCAAGCCTTGCCAATTGTTAATTGGTGTTTGCCTTTTTCTTATTGATTTGTAGTTCTTTTAATATTCTGGATATAAGTCATTTTTCAGGTAATAAGTATTATGAATATTTTCCCAGTCTGAGGCTTGTCTTTTCCCTTTTGTAGTGCTGAAGATTTTTTATTTTGATGAACTCCAAAGTATCACTCTTTCCTTTGATTACTACTTTTGCATCCTGCTCCAAAAAATCTTTGCCCATCCCAGGCCACAAAGATATGCTCCATGTTATTCTTTAAAAGCCTTATAATTTTAGTCTTCTTATTAGGTCTGTAATCCAGCCAACATTTTTAGTAAAAATGTACATCAGCAAAAATGTTTTGAGTATGTGTCCCCAGTCTACACAATTTTATTTATGGAAGATCTAATTTTCTACCACCAATATTAAATAAGGCTTGATTTTTAATTTTTTTTTTTCTCAATATATAAACAGAAGTTCCAGTGGATCATGTTGTACACAGCCTGGGGTATATATACCCCACTCTGAACACTATTGTTCTATACCACCAAAGACTAACATTTGTGACAAACACTGATAGCATTAATGTCAGAAGAAGACTTTAGTGTAAACAAATGGCTAGAGTTGACAGAACCCCAGTGAGCATATCTGCTAGCAATATAAGACGCAATGTAAGAGACTCTCAGTTTTCTCTTGTACCATCATGTTTGTCTCCCCTTACCAGGCTTAGAGACAGCAGGACGATCTGACTTGGTAGGAGCAAAGAAAAATTTGCCTTTGGTTGATGACATAGGGGCAGTGCTCCTGAGTCTTCTTCCCCTGTCCTCATCACCAAATTCCTAGAGCTGAGCTTGGCACTGGGCTGACTGAGTTTTTGGCAAAGATGCTTAGAATTTGACTGGAGCTAATCCCCAGGGAAATTTAATGATTTGGAGCTTAGAGGGCCTTTGTTGTGAGGATTAGTAAACTAGAAGGTGATTAAGCAGCTGGGGAGGAAGGAGCTGTCTGCTGGGCTAGGTCATGCTGTGGGGCGTAACATAGTTCCATTGGCTCAAGGTCAGGGGAGCCCTTAGGCCTGATTCACAGAGCTTTACACTCTGGGGAAGCTCCTTGTAGGATTTGGGCATCTGCTTATTAGCTGGTAGAGGGAAACAATGGCTTCTCCCTTGGTGTCCACCTCTTCCCTCTGTCTACAGGTAGGGATTACTGCTTTGAATCAGGTCTACTTACATCTTTTTAATTGGTTATTGTTTTTTAATTCTCATTTAAGAGAAAAGGTTTTGTTGTCTGTTTTGCCTTTTGGAAAACTGGTGTAAAATACAGATGAAATTAGGAACAGAGTTTCTTGTTTTTCTAATAAAGACTGCTTCGGAAACTTGAGAGAAGTTTTTATGGGAAGAAGATGCTGAGAGAGACAAGTTAAGTGTTGAAACCCATGGCAAGAAGACTGCCGAAGTTTGAAAGCCTGTATCTCCCATGCCCAGGGAGCCCAGATCAATTTCTCCTAGCATGATCAGATTCTAAGAGATACCAACAACGAAAAAGAGGGTAGATTAGAAACAGACAGCCCCCAACCTGTGGTTTGCTTAAGATTTCAAACTAAGTTTCAGAATGAGCAAGGACCGTATTCATTCTTTGATGCTTCTGCTTCTTAATAAACTTCCCAAAAAGCCAGCTTATCTCTATCTCTACATTTTCTATTGATTTCCCAGAAAAGGCCAAATTGATGAACAGCTGTCTGGAGTGTTACTAAAAACTTAAAAATCTTTCTAAGATGCTAAAAAGGTTTTCAGAGGCTATATTCTTTCTTTAAACAATTGGACTACTGTATTCTGAGTGAACCTTTTCTGTCTATTTGCAAAAAAAAAAAAAATCAATTTAAACAATTATGTTGTTTGCCTTCTTAGATAATAGACAAGCTGGTGGAGGTAGGAGTATGGGCTGGTAATTTGGCCAGAAGCTCTTGAAACTGACTAAGAAAGTTTCAGTTGATGCCCATTTTTTTCCAGTAAATTTCCTGTAGCAAGCAGAGGTATTCACAATCATGTCATTGATTTTTAATGCTGCTCTCACACTACTGTAATAGGTGTTCAGTACCGATCAGTTATTGTTGCAGATGGTGCTTCTCCTCTGAATGAATTTTTAAATTACAAACCTGATTTAATAAATCTTTCTTTACTTTTTCATCTCCTAAATTTATTCAAAAGACCCAAGCAAGTATCTGTTAGTATCTGACTAAATAAAAGCTACTAGAAAGCCAGCAAGTGCTGTTAATTGTTCTTTTTCTTTACTCTCAAGGGGCCAACTTGTCACTTTGTTGACAGCTATCAGAGCATTTCATGCTTCATTGAAGACCCATCAAAAATTTCCAAATCACTAGCTCATTAGCACAAAATAGGGCTTCAGGAATCTCTTTCTTTCAGTGTCCTGACTGGGCCTTATTAAGTGTTCCAACCTTGGTGGACCACTCTGAAACAATGGATAAAGACCAGGGGAATTGAAAGATGGATGTTAATTAGTCAATTTTGAAGGAGTGAAACAGGGGTGAAGGCAGAGTACAATGGGACAAAAAGCTGAGATTATCTGTGTCAGCAAAAGGATAATGCATGACTTTGCTAACTGTTCACAGGTCACTGAATGTCAGAGCTGAAAAGGCCCAGAGCTGTCAGAGCCCCAAGAGATCATCTAGTCAGGCCCTCTTACACATTTTACCAGCAAGAGAAGAGAGGCAGCAAGAAGGGAAAGGGACTTGTCCAAAGTCAATCAGCTCTTTCTAGCTTTCCGGGTACCACCTGGCTTTTGGTTATATGACCTCTGTGTAATCAATTTTCAATTACTTGGGCCACTCACTGCTAGCCCCGCGATCACTTGGATAATCCAAAATGACACATAAGTTAACCATCGTTTACATTGAGCTTTGTGATGTGTGTTTACACTGACATTCCAATGCATCTGGGTCTAATCTGAAAATTCACAACACTTCAACTGAAACAAGAAAGCCACCCTGAAGGTCTGATGCAGGAAGAGCTGGAAAGCTGACCAGCCTTACGGAATGGATAGCATCATATATTGTTATACAGCCCCTCAAACAGGGTATGTTAATTTCAATAAGTTTGTTTATTCACACATTTCCGGGACCCCAGCCACAGTTAGGAGGAGGTTGGGGGAAGGGGAAACAAAACCTTTTATAGAATATACATATCTTCTTTTCCCCCTCCCTCCTCCTTCTCCCTTCCTCTCATTTGTTTTTCCTTCCTTTCTGTCCTTTTTTTTTATTATTGATAGAAACATGAACATCTGCTTTGTCTTTCATGTAAATAAATATGTAGCTGAGACATTGACCTGTAGAACTGACTGTCAGGATGCCAAACGATAAATAGAAGACATGCTAGATCTCAGAAATCTAGAAGTAGAGGGGGAAGGAGAAAGACCAGTGAGCAGTAATTTAAAAAGGACCAAAAAGTCTGGAAGAGTATGGAGTCCATTGCACAGCTCGGTAAATACCCTGGGTCTGGAAAAGGGCTAGTCTGGGGTATAGTTGAAGGGATCTTCAATCAAATGGAGTGTTACTTCCTGATCTTGATCCATTCAAATTCTTGGATTATGCTGGGGACCCAAAATTTGCTGGGTTTTTGTCTAAGCATCTTCAGACTTATACTAAAGTGGCATTATTTCACTTAACATATCTCCTGAGGAGGATGCTGGTGACTGAGAAGGGGCATGGAACAGAAAATAGGGGCATGAACAGTTGGCACGATGCTATAGTCCAAGAAAGAGTCTGTGCAAGGACTTAGTGGCAGCTTTAGTAGCAGTAAAGAATGCCAAGTGCCTTAGCTTTTGCTACAGCAATAATTAAGCATTTTAGTTTAAAAGGTTTCCCCCTTTCGTCTTCTTGCGTAGTATAAACAGAGATCTTACTGGTGTAACAGAGTGTTTAATTAACCAAAGATGGTACTTAATATCAATACATGTTGAGGGTAAGACTTGCTTTTGGTAACAGTAATATGGATAATTAAGTCGTATGAATTAAAAACAATGGGTAGGGGGCATTAAGACTATGTAGAGGGAATTAAGACTAATCAACAGGAAAATCTATTAGCATTCATTAGTTAGACTTCTGTTTGTGATTCTTTGTTAGCCTCAGGAAACCCTTTCAAATAGCTGATCCCTGTTGAAAGTTCTGCCTGGTGCTAAGGGCCTTCTATGGATGCCAAAGGAATGAGTCATTCAAATAGAACTTCTGAAATTCAAGTACAGCACTTTCCTTTTCTCTCTCTCTCTCTTTTTTTTTCCTCTTGGTGGCAGGCAGCAGTGACTGTGAAGTAATAATGATAATGACAACGGAAATAAGAGTGTAATCCTGATTAATTTGCTAAGAGTTGTTCCCCATTTACCAATATTGGCTTGTTTGGTCTTGAGTGTGGCCTAGGTACCGGAACAAAGGTATATATATTCAATGTCACTTGGCTAACCTATGATTTGTCAGACAAAGGTTAATTAAAAAAAAAAAACTGTTGGATTAGTGGCAATAAATATAATAACATTCTGTGATTTAACTCAGAAGTTCAATTTATTGGATGGAGTTTTAAAAATTCTGAATTTACATTTTTCTCTGCACTCAGAAGGTCTTATCTGCCAAATTGCACATGAGCTGGCCAACCTAAAGCTCAACAATATTCTAACTTCCATAGTGTGGGGATAGATTGAGGGGACATTATAAAAGAATGAGAGAAAGACTGGAACAAGAGTAGAAGTGTAAAAATACTTCCAGTGAATACCAGCCCTTAGTTGCCCCATTTAGAATCTTCCGTCCCCTAAGGACTATACGATTTAATTATCCTTACATCCCCTTTCCCTGGAAACAAACAAAAACAACTCCTGATTACATCAGTGAGTTGGACCCTTTTTCGCCTGACCATCTCAGTTGATAAATAAGCTGTAGGCAGTAACCTACCCCTGAGGCTAGAAGTTAGGAGCCTTGTTCATTTTTATATCTCTAGCATGTAGCATGTTGTCCTGTACATAAGAGAGATTTACTTAAATACTTAATGAATGGATGAGATGACTCCTACTATAAAGGATGGAATTGATGTTCCAATAGGTATAATTCACCTTCATGGTAAAATGAATATAATAAAAATGAATGTATAAAATTAGCCAGAAGCAAGGACCCCAAGGAACATTCTGCTTTGCTTTGCTTTTGCCTGCCCCAGTGGCTATTATTTCTGCCTTTGCTTTTGATACCCTCAGTCTGACAATCTTCTTTTCCAGATTACCCTGGTTAATGGAAATTCTATAGGTTGTGTTGGAACAGTAAATACCCATATTTCCAGCTTTCTCTGAATGCTCAGTCTATGTCGACACTAGAAGCACTGTGCTGGGCATGTGTTGAAGAGACACCGATAAAGAAGCAGCTACATTGTACCTACTTGTATCTTTTGAATTTGCCATTTCACTCACAGAATGTTGAGCTGGAAGTCACTTTCCAGGTCTTTAGAGTCAACCTCATTGTTATAATAATCAGAGCTCATATTAATTGAGGACTTACTGCTGCCAGATATTTAGTATACTAATGACTCTATGAGGTAGCTAGTCTTGTTATCTACATGTTACATAGGAGGGAATTGAGACACAGATGTTAAGTAACTTCCTCAGGGTCACACAGCTAGGAAGTAGCAGAGCCAGGATTCAAACGTATGTTTTTCAGACTTCAAAACCTTCCCTCAGATAGGAAAGAGCTTGCCAAAGGCCATTTTGCTAGAGCCTAGTTCTTCTGGCTCTAATTTGTCTGCACTTTGGTAGGCCATGCTGCTGCTTTAGCCACACAGTAGGGTTCCTTCTAAGCATCAGTTTCTTATTTAGAAGTGCTAATCTTCTCTGATGGAGTGCTCATTCCTCCAGTCAGGGATTGCATTATTTCCCTGTTGCCTCCTTCCTCAAAGGTTTGTCCCAGCTTTGCCTTCAGTAAATAATAACCTGTCATCAGCTCCTGAGCTACCTCCAGGAGCTGCTTGGAACCATTCCTTAGTACTACTTGTTGCTCCAGGGTTGGGAGAAACAAGTAGAATTTTTGAGGAGAAAGTCGCCTCACTACCTGCTTTCTGTTTTGTTCTCTGCAACACAGATTGAAGATGGAGGCAAGGCAGCTTTGTCCCAGAAGATGAGGACTGGTGATGAGCTGGTGAATATCAATGGCACTCCATTATATGGATCCCGCCAAGAGGCCCTCATTCTCATAAAAGGCTCCTTCCGGATTCTCAAGCTGATTGTCAGGAGGTAAGGTATAGGGAGATTCTCCATAAGGCACAGAGGCCACTGAAACTTCGTTGGTAATAAAGCTCAATAGAGTCATGTCTCTATCAATATTATAAAGGAAAGAGGTGTTTCACTAGAATAGAATTTTGCAGACGACTGAAGCAGAATAGCACAGGAGAAAGAGCCTTTGGTTCAAATCCTGGCACTGCCACATAGACATATAATCTTGGATAAATTTATTTGACCTCTGCTAGAGTGTTTCCTTATTTGCTGTAATGAGGACTAAATTACTCATCATATACCAAAGGGCTACCTAATCCAGTGTTTTTCAGTCTCCTTCTTTATAATACACTATCATTCTTGAACCACATATCAATGGAGACTTAAAGAGCCCCTACAATAAGCCATGGTAAGCACTCCAGATGCTGTAGCAAACTCTTAGAAACCCTGTCCTTGAGGAGTGCACAGTCTAGCAGGAGAGAAAACATACACACGTGACTAAGTAACAGTATATTTTTAAAGGAGGCAATCAAGGCTTGTGTGTGATTGTCAAATGGATTGTTCAGACAGAAATTGCTATTAGAGAAAGATCACTGCAGAGGGGATTGATGGGGTAAGACTTCATAAAGGAAGTGAAATTGAAGCTAAACGGTGAGTATAATTTGAAAAATAAACTATCAGAAATGGAAGGTATTGCAGGTAAGTGGAGTAGCATAAGCAGAAGAAAGGGAAGGACATATCTGGGCACAGTCATTCTGCTACCACCAAAAGCATCTGCCTGTTGGTGAGCTTTCCACATGGCTTTCTTTCATTCTGCTGCTGCATCTTTGCTTTGTATTATTGGAGCTCAGTCCTCTTGGTTTCTATTTTTTTTCCCTTTATCCTATATACACACCTAAGTTTTTCCATGTTGCATCTTCCCACAATCTCACTTCTCCCTCTGGCTACTGCTCCATCTTTCTCCTTTTGTTCATACTCAGTCTCAAAGGGAGAGTCTATGTTCGCTGTCCCCCATTCTCCACCTGCCATTTGGCTTTCCACCCTCTGCAACCAGAATTTGACCCTCAGTACTCCACTGAAACTACTTTGTCAAAAACTACAAATAATCTCCTAATTGTCAAAGTCAATTGGTTATTTTTAATATTTATCATATATGGCATTTAACATTATAGCTCTAGATTGTGGCCTCTGCCTTCCTTTATGAAACTCAATACCAAAAATCTCACACAGCAACTCAATAGCAAAAAACCACAAATAATCCAACTTAAAAATGGGCAAAGACCTGAATAGACATTTCTTAAAGGAAGACACACAAATGGCCAACAGGCATATGAAAAAATGCTCAACATCATTAATCTTCAGGGAAATGAAAGTAAAAACCACAATGACATATTATCACATCCCAGTTAAAATAGTTTTTATAAAAACAAACAAATAACAGGTGCTGGCAAGGATGTGGGAAAATGGGGAACCCTTGTACACTGTTGGTAGGAATGTGATATAGTGCAGTTGCCATAAAAAACAGTATGGAGATTTTGCTAAAAACTGAAAATTGAACTATCATATGATGTAGCAGTCCCACTGCTGGGTACATATTCAAAAGAAAGGAAATCAGCATATAAAAGATATCTGCACGCCCATGTTTATTGCAGCACTATTCACAATAAACAAGTTACAGAATCAACCTAATTATCTATCAGTAGATAAATGGGTAAGGAAAAAGGGGAATATATATATAAAATGGAATACTATTCAGCCATAAAAAAGAATGAAATCCTGTCATTTACAGCAACACAGATGGAACTGGAGGTCATTAATAAGCTTAGACAGAAAGACAAATATTACATGTTCTCACTCATATGTAAGGGCTGAAAAGAAGGATCTCATGGAGACTGAGAGTAGACTGGTGGTTACTAGAAGCTGGGAAATGGGGAGGTTGTAGAGAGGTTGATTGATGGGTATAAAAATACAGTTAGAAGGAATAAGATCTACTGTTCAATAGTTTGGTAGGGTAACTATAGTTAACAATCTATTGTATATTTCAAAATAGCTATTAGAAAAGAATTCATATGTTCTTAGCATAAAGAAAAGATAACTATTTCAAGTGAATGGATATCCCAATTTTCCTAATTTCATTATTACACATTATATGTGTGTATCAGAATGACACATGTACACCCAAAATATGTATAACTATTACATGTCAATTTTTTTTTTTAAAAAAACCTCTTATTTTTCTTTTCTTTTCTTTTTTTTTTTTTTTGAGAAATTTTTTTTCTGTTGCCCAGGCTGGAGTGCAGTGGCGCGATCTCAGCTCACTGCAACCTCCGCCTCCTGTATTCAAGCAATTCCCCTGCCTCAGCCTTCTGAGTAGCTGGGATTATAGGCATGTGCCACCATGCCTGGCTAATTTTTGTATTTTTAGTAGAGATGGAGTTTCACCATGTTGGCCAGGTTGGTTGTGAACTTCTGACCTCAGGTGATCCGCCCGCTTTGGCCTCCCAAAGTGCTGAGATTACAGGCATAAGGCATCATGCCTAGCCAAACCTCTTACTTTCAAGATAATCAGTTTTCTTGTTCTTTTCCTATATCTCTGTCCATTTTTAAAAAACCGGCCTCCTTACTACCTGCTCTTCCTCTGGCCATTCCTTATATGTTGGTGTTTCCTGTAGTTCCACCATTTTTAACTTAATATGCTCTGGAAAATCTCACCCAGCCCTACAGCTTCAATTATTGTATATATCTCCTATGCTCCACACTGTATAACCGACTTCCTATTAGACATTTATACTTATATGTGTCAGAAGTATTGGAAACACAACATGCCCAAAACCTAATACATCATCATCTTCTCTCAAGATCACTATCTGTGACCAAGACCACCTTGTATGTACTCAGTCAACCATGCCAGAAACACAGAAGCCATCTTTAATTCTTCCATTGTCCTCATGTTCTATATCCAAATGATTTGTCCTAAAGAGACAATTTAAGGGAAAGGCTTCGGACCTGGGAAGAATGAAGTTATATAGGATCTCATTGACTTCTATTACCTGCTGCTACCTAAGATTAATCCATACCTGCCCATGTACATGGATAGGAGGTGACATGTTAAGTAATGCCTTATATAACAGACACATTATAACTGATTTTATCTTGGATTGGTCAAGATTTAGGTCTTAAATAAGGCTTCTTGGAGGGGTAATTTGGTGAATTTGGAAGCATTTTTGTTTTGGAGTTAGATAGTTCCATGTATGCAACTTCCTAGGTTTCTTACCTGACAAACAATAATTCCTCCATAGTGGCATTATCACAATAATTACATAAGATAACTTACATAAAAGAACTTTAACATAATGGGTTGTCAGTGAATTTCATTCCCATTTCTTTCCTTAAGGCCTAAAAGAAGCATAATTGGAATAACCAAACATTGTTAAATTGGGAGAGCATCAGAATGGTGGTGTGCTTTGCAGCCTAACCTGCAGAGAATGATGTGCTGAAACCATTAGGGGTGGCAAAGATCTGAATAGAAAATAAAAGCCCCTGTGAGATGCTGGTTGTACAGAGACACCAGCACTTAGAGGGAGTGTGGACACTATCTAGAGTGTTTTCTGAGCCAGTCACAAGAATGAGAGGGTTCAGGTGTTTCTTCATATTGTAGCAACATCTGCCACTTAGGAGTGACTATGATTATGTCCTTGGAGATAGCAGGGCCCTTTGGTTTTTTTCATGGTGTGGCAGGTCCTATGGCTTCTGAACCTACATTGTCTATCCTCTTAGTCTCCCCATCTCAGCCCCTATTGGTCAAGGCGTTCAGTGACATAACTTATTAGGTGATGCTGCCCTCTTGTGGTAAACTTAACCTTCACATGTGGACTACCCTGGGCACGGTATTGGAAATTAATTCCCTCTTGTTTAGTCCAAATTTTTCGTCAAATTTATGACAGAGCTCTTAACACATAAAAGAAGTGTGATTATCCAAAAGTTTGTGAATATTCAGCCTAGTGTTTTATACAGGTAGAAAGACATTGGTTTGAGTAAGCAATCAACTGACAAAGATCCAACACTGGGCTTTAGGTCTGGACTTGAGTCCTCTGGGGATGAATATAAACAGAAGGAACTTTAGAACATGACCACTTCTGAAAAGCCAACCCAGCTCTTCCTCCTTTTTGCTGTCTAGATAATGGTCAGCTAAGTCAGAAATGTAGGTATCACCCTCAACTACTCTCTTACCCCACCCCTCTTCCAATCCAATTAATTCCAAGTCTTGATGTTTTTAACCTGCTATAGACCTCTTGGTTGCCTTTGTCTTAATCCAGTCACTCATCATTTCTCACCTGAACTATTCTAAGAGCCTTCCCCCCAGCTTCTCAGCTTTCAGTCTCACCTTTTCCTAATCAATCTATTCTCCAAATAGGTATTTGAGCATGTCACTTCTCTACTTGGAAAAAAAAAATCATGAACAGTGACCATACAACCATATTGATCCCAAGAGGTTCATTTTATATTGATTAATGATACAACCCATATTGAAGATATTATATTCATGAACCATTTCTTTTGCAAAAATCATGGCATCCAAATATATAAAGAAAAAAACTGTCAGCAATACAAAAAATGATAAAAACATCTGTATTCTGTATGGGAGACTTTAACATAATTTAACTGACAATAAAGTAGACTGAAATTAGAAGATTTGTAAAACAATTCATTAATATAATTAATACATTTTGAAAATTGTTTATAGACTTCATATATTCTTCAAATATTGAAAGAATATTTTTAAATGATCATATGTATGTCACAAAGAAAAGCGTTACAAATTCTTTTTCTTTTTTCTTTTTTTGAGACAGTCTTGCTTTGTCACCCAGGCTAGAGTGCAGTGGCACAATCTTGGCTCACTGCAACCACTGCCTCCCGGGTTCAAGGAATTCTTCTGCCTCAGCCTCCCAAGTAGCTGGGACTATAGGCATGTACCGCCACAATCAACTAATTTTTGTATTTTTAGTAGAGACAGGGTTTCTCACTATGTTGGCCAGGCAGGTCTTGAACTCCTGACCTCAAGTGATTCACCTGCCTCGGCCTCCCAAAGTGCTAGGATTACATGCATGAGCCACCAAGCCCAGCCTGCAAACTCTTAAGAGCAGAAATCTCTGATGATAATGTAGTGTTTACAATTAAAAAACAAATTTAAAAGTCTTCAATTACTTGAATATTTTAGAACACATTTATACGTGAATATTAGGACAAAGAAACACTAGCAGACTAGCAAATGATAATAAAAATGAGATCATGACTTACCAAAACTTTGAGAATAATATTCAGAAATAAATTCATAACCTTAAATATTTTATTATTAAAAATGAAGAATGAAATTACATGACTAATAATCCAAGATAATTTGAAACCAAGAACTAGGTTTCTTTTCAGAGGGATGAATTAAATAGATAAGCCTTTAGCAAATTTAATCAAGAAAACAAAGATGAATTATAAATAAAATTTAAATGACAAATGGAATATAACAACAAAGGTTTTTTAAATTAAAGGCACACTACTATAATTGTACCTTAATATATTTGAAAATCTCAGGGAAATTAAAAATATTGAATAAAATATTAAATGCCAGAAATTATTGAGAAGTTGAAAACTAAATAGACATGTAACAGTAGAAACTTTGAAAACAATTATCAAAGAGGAACTTCCAAAAATACTTTAGAGCCAGATATTTTTATCTCTGAATTCTTTTAAATTTTCTAGAAATAGCCATGTTTAATTCTGTAAGTATGTTATAGTATTGAAAATGTTGCAGAATTCTTCACATTGTTTTTGAAGCTAGCATTACTCTGATACCAAAACCTGACAGACTGCTCTAAGAAAGAGTATTCTATCCAATTTGTAAATTTAGATGCAAAATATGTACATGGAATTCTATGAAATTGAATTCAATAATATAGGACAGTAACAATTCATTACAAGTATTAAAATAATTTTTAAAAAGCAAGATTTTGACTCTTACATAGATAAAAAATAAACATATGTTAAAGATTTTATTTTACTCCTTAATGAGGAAAATGTAAAGTATTACAACCAGTTCAAAGGAGAAGTCAAAGAATAACAAATTTAAAGGCAACAACACATCGCAATAATCAATTAGAAGCTATATGGAGAAATATGTACCATTTGTAATAGGAGCAAACTCATAAACAATCAGAAATGACCTTAAGAAATATGCATGAAAGAAAGAGGATGTATATGGAGGAAATTACAAAAATGTACAGACAGAGAAAATGTACACAAGTAATTTTTGGTGATGTGGGTAAATTCTTAGTACTGTATTAAGTTATTTTTCCTTACCAAAAAAGCAAGATACAATTGAATGTACCATATGTTGACATATTCTGGTTTAGTCATGCTTTCCATAGACAACTTCCAAACCATTATTCCTCCATCCTCATGCAAGATTCCCTTCATTTTTGAAGTTCAAACAAGCAGGAATTATCACTCATTTCCTTACCAATGTCATTTATCAGTGTCCAGGTTATTCTTTCACTTCCATTTAAAACAATTTTTTAATTGATACACAGTACATATTTATGGGGTACATAGTGGTTTTTCAATGTGTAACATACAGTGATCAGATCAGAGTGATTAGCATATACATTATCTCAAACATTTATTGTTTCTTTATGTTGGAAACTTTCAATATCCTTTCTTCTGGTTATTTGAAAATATATAATACATTATTATTGACTATAGTCATCCTATAGTGCTATAGAGCACTAGAACTTATTATTCCTATCTATTGTAATTTATTATTATTTAGCAAATCTCTATATATCCTTCCCTTCCTCCTACCTTCTCACCCTCTAGTAACCTCTGTTCTACTCTTTACTTCTATGAGATCAACATTTTTAGCTTCCACATATGAGTACATGTGGTGTTCAACTTTCTGTTCCTGACCTATTTCACTTAACATAATATCCTCCATGTTGCTGCAGATGACAGAATTTTTCTTTTTTCTTTTTCTTTTTTTTTTTTTTTTTTGAGATGGAGTGTTGCTCTGTTGCCCAGTCTGGAGTGCAATGGCACAATCTCGGCTCACTGCAACCTCTGCCTCCCGGGTTCAAGTAATTCTCCTGCCTCAGCCTCCTGAGTAGCTGGGATTACAGGCACGTGCCACTGCACCCAGCTAATTTTTGTATTTTTAATTTTTTAATTTTTTATTTTATTTATTTATTTTTTAAGGTCCTAGAAGAGACATTTACCAACTATTCTCTTGGAAGCCTAAGTTCAAAAGTTAGTTGAATAGGTAAATGTAAGGTGACTTTGTTTAGATGTTGCCTCACTACCACTGCTAAACAGAGAGTCCTTGAGAGCAGGAATCAAGCCTTATTCATGTCTATATCCCAGCTGCCAGCACAGTATCCAATGCAGCAGCAATGAGATTTATTTGCAAGCAACATAACCCAATGCCAGATACTCAAGCTGAAAAGCAACGAGTTAAAGGAGCTTGGGTATCTCACAGCATCTCTGGGAAGACTGGAGAACCAGACTGAGAGGCCACATAACTTCAAACGAGGCAGCCAAAAGACTCATAAAGATCCTGCTGCTGCCACTGGGCATTGACTGTGCAGCTTGCGGAGCCAACATTATGACTTGGGCCTGGTGCTGCCTCTGGAAACCTGGTGCTGCCCGACCCTCACAACAGCATCCATGTGATCACTCTAGCTGCTGGGCCAGATGCTTCTGCTGGCAAATACCTAGCAGCAAGGGAGGCTGAGAAGAATCTGGCCTTCTTTGGTTTCTTTTCTTTCTTTCTTTCTTTTTTTTTTTTTAGAAGAAGAAAGAAAGAAAGAAAAAGAAAGAATTAAAAAAAAGAAGAAAAAAAAAAGAATGAAGGAGAGGAAGAAAGAGGAAGAGGAAGAGGGAGAGAGAACAGGGGTGTTGCTTTATTGTCCGGGCTAAAATGCAGTCTAAAAATGGGTATGCCTGTAATTGTGTTTAATAATAGAGACATGAAAAAAAAATGAGGGAAGAAAATAACTAACAAGCAGCCAACCAATATTTCATTTAAACCTGTAAATAGGTGTGATGTGGTACTGATAAGAGTGTATATATTTTGTGTATTTAAAGTGGAGAGTTCTATAAATGTTAATTAAGTCTACTTGTTCTGGATCTGAGTTCAAGTCCTGGATACTGATGTTAACTTTCTGTCTCATTGATCTGTCTAATATTGATGTTGAAGTCTCCCACTATTATTGTGTGGGAGTCTAAGTCTCTTTATAAGTCTTATATACCTGGGTATTCCTGTATTGGGTGCATATATATTTAGGATCTTTAGCTCTTCTTGTTACATTGATCCTTTTATCATTATGTAATATCCTTCTTTGCTTCTTTTGATCTTTGTTGCTTTAAAGTCTATTTTATCAGCAAAAATTGCAACTTCTGCTTTCTATTCATTTATTTATTTTTGCTCTCCATTTGGTTGGTAAAATTTTCTCCATCCCTTTGTTTTGAGTCTTTGTGTATCCTTGCATGTGAGATGGGTCTGGACGTAGCATACCAATGGGTCTTGGCTTTTTTTGCCTGTCTGTGTCTTTGGATTGGGGGATTCAGTCGATTTAAATTTAGAATTAATAATAATATATGTGAGTTTGATATTGCCATTTAATGTTAGCTGGCTGTTTTGCCCATTAGTTGATGCAAATTCTTAATTATGTTGATGTTCTTTATTTTTTGGTATTTTTTAGAAAGGCTGATACTGGTTGTTCCTTTCTATTTGTAGTGGTTCTTTCAGAAGCTCTTGTAAAGCAGGCCTGATGGTGATGAAATCTCTGAGTGCTTGCTTGTTCACAAAAGATTTTATTTTTCCTTCGCTTATGAAGCTTAGTTTGGCTGGATGTAAAATTCTGCGTTGAAAGTTCTTTTCTTTAAGGATGTTGAATATTGGCCCCCACCCACTTCTGGCTTGTAGGGTTTCTGCTGAGAGATCTGCTGTGAGTCTGATAGGCTTCCCTTTATGGGTAACCTGACCTTTCTCTCTGGCTGCCCTCAGTATTTTCTCTTTCATTTCAGCCCTGGTGAATCTGGCGATTATGTGCCTTGAGGTTGGTCTTCTTGAGGAATATCTTTGTGGTGTTCTCTGTATTACGTGGAGTTGAATATTGTCCTGCCTTGCTAGGTTGGGAAAGTTTTCCTGAATAATATCCTGAAGCGTATTTTCCAGCTTGGATTGATTCTCTTTGTCACATTCAGGTACACCTATCAAACGTAGATTAGGTCTTTTCACATAGTCCCATATTTCTTGGAGACTTTGCTCGTTCCTTTTTATCCTTTTTTTCTCTAATCTTGTCTTCTCGTTTTATTTCATTAAGTTGGTCTTCGACCTCTGATATCTTTTCTTCTCCTTGATTGATTCGACTGTTAAAACTTGTGCATACTTCGCGAAGTTCTCGTGTTGTGTTTTTCAGCTCCATTAATTCACTTATATTCCTCTCTAAATTGTGTATTATTGTTAACATTTCATCAAACCTTTTTTCAAAGTTCTTAGTTTCCTTGCATTGGGTTACAACAAGTTCTTTTAATTCCCAGAAGTTTCTTATCATCCACTTTTTAAAGCCTGCTTCTGTTAATGGAACCCAGTCTTTCTCCATCAGGCCTTGTTCTGTTGCTGATGAGGAACTGTGATCCCCTGTAGAGGGAGAGGCGTTCTGATTTTGAGTATTCTCAGCCTTTTTAGGCTGGTTTCTTCCCTTTGTTATAGATTTATCCATCTGTGGTCTTTATAATTACTGTCTTTATAGTTGGGTTTCTGAATGGACGTCCAACTTGTTGATTTCTGGTGCTAAAATCTGAGCAACCCACTGCGCCGGCCAAAACAGTGGCGTTATGATTGATGGTGCTTTTCTGACTCTGCACCAAGAACCACTGCACTAAGGCAGCGGCAAAACCACCTCGCCAGCCACAAGAGTCGCGCTGGTGACCCGTGGGGCTCCTCCGCTGGGAATCTCCTGGTGCGTGAGCAACAAAAGTTGATCTGAAAGTGTGGCGTCCTCTCGTTCTCTGCGCTTTCAGTGGGAGCTACAATCCTGAGCTGCTACTGATCAGCCATCTTGGATCTCTCTCTGTATTTTTAGTAGAGATAGGGTTTCACCCTCTTGTTCAGGTTGGTCTCAACCCCTTGCCCTTGTGATCCACCTGCCTCAGCCTCCCAAAGTGCTGGGATTATAGGCGTGAGTCACCACTCCTAGCCATATTTCATTCTTTTTATGGCTGAATAATACTCCACTGTGTGTATATACCACATTTTCTTTATCCATTCATATCTGCTGTCAAACACTTGGGTTGATTCCATATCTCAGCTATTGTGGATACTGCTGTGATAAATATAGGACATCTCTTTGATATATGAATTTCCTTTCCATTGGATAAATATCCACTGGTAAACAAAAAAATCCTTAAATTCGCATGGAACCCCAAAAGACTCTGAACAGCCAAGGCAATCTTGAACAAAAATATCAAAGCTGGAGGCATCACACTACGAGATTTCAAAATATGCTACAAAGGTTTAGTAACAAAAACAACATGGTCCTGGCATAAAAAACAGACACATAAACCAATGGAACAGAATAGTGAACCCAGAAAGTAATATATGTATATAATCAACTGATTTTTACAAAGGTGCCTAGAACAACTCATTGAGAGAAAGGATAGTCTCTTTAATAAATAGTGCTGGGATAACAGGACAGTCATATGCAGAAGAATGAAACCAGACCCCTATCTCTCACCTTGTACAAAAGCAACACAAAATGGATTAAAGACCTAAATGTAAGACCCCAAACTATAAAAATACTAGAAGACAACATAGGGGAAATGCTTCAGGATGTTGGTCTGGGGAAGGATTTATGAATGAGACCTCAAAAGCACAGGTAGCAAAAGCAAAAATAAATATGATTAAATCAAATTTAAAAAAGCTCTGTACAGCAAAGAAAACAATCAACAGAGTGAATAGACCACCTGGTGAATGGGCGAAAATATTTGCAAACTATTCATCCAACAAGAGACTAATATCAAGAATATACGAGGACCTCAAACATCTTAACAGCTACAAACAATCCAATCTTTAAAAATGGGCAAATGATCTGAACAGACATTTCTCAAAAGAAGGCATACAAATGGCCAACAAACCTATGAAAAGATGGTCAACATCACTAATTATCAGAGAAATGCAAATCAAAACCACAATGAGATACTATCTCACCCCATTTAGAATGGCTACTATTAAAAAGACAAAAAATGGCAGATATTGGGGAGGATGTGTAGAAAAGGGAACACTTAAAACGCTGTTGGTGGGAATGTAAATTAACATACCCACTAGGGAGAAGAGTATGACGGTTCCACAAAAAACTACAAGTAAATCTACCGTATGATCCCACTTCTATTTTATACTTTGACACCTGCTTCACAGTGATATTCTCTACCCTAATTCCAGCTGTGATAGTGAAAGATTTTATTGCCTTTGTGGAGGATCACAAACTTTATAGTCTCATGGGTTTTTGATGGGTTCTTCAGTGATAAACACTTCTAGATGAGTGGCTCACTCCCCTGACTGTACCATAGAACTTGCCAGTCTTTCAGTCAATGAATATTGGTTGAATGTCTGACCTGTGCTAGAGTCTGGTGATTCAATCATGAACGACATAGCTATGATACTTGCTGTCATGGACCACTGACACCTTCAGTGTTTCCTCATTATGGTTCCTCATCTTAACTACAGAATGCAGAAAGTAATTTGTGATTATTATTTCAATCTTTCCAGGGCTGTTATATAACTAGTAGCATTCTAGCTGCATAAGGGAGAAGTTAATTCATTATATACAGTAGAAGTTCTGGGGTCATGGTTCTCACTGATGAACATTACTTAGGAACTTGTAGAAATGCAAATTATCAACCACCACCATAAACCTACTGAATTAAAACTCTAGGCCAACTGCAGCGACTTACGCCTGTAATGCCAGCACTTTGGGAGGCTGAGACAGGTGGATTACCTAAGCTCAGGACTCTGAGATCAGCTTGGGCAACATGGTGAGACCCTGTCTTTACAAAAAAAATACAGAAACTAACCAGGTGTGGTGGCATGTGCCTGTGGTCCAAGCTACTTGGGAAGCTGAGGTGGGAGGATCTCCTGAGCCCAGGGAGATTGGTGCTACAGTGACCCATGATCACACCACTGCACTCCAGGGTGACAGAGCGAGACTCTGTCTCAAAAAATATATAAACAAATATATGTGTGTATATTATATATACACACATATATGTGTATGTATTTTAAATGGTTGGTGGAAAAAAGAATAGTATTTCATAATATGTGAAATTATATGAAACTCAAATGTAAGTGTCCATAAATAAAGTTTATTGGAACAGAACTACACCTATTCATTATGTACTGTCTATGCTTCTTTCATACTAAAATGGCAAAATTGAGTTGTGGCAGACTGTGTGACACAAAAGCCTAAAATATTTATTATTTGGCTCTATACAGAAAATAAAAAATTGACCCTTAGACTAGAACTATGAGGACAGGGGCTGCTTATTTATTGTTGTATTCCTAGCACCTAGTACACTCTATGACACATAGGAAGGACTCAGAATTTTCTCTTTTATACATCCTTATGTAGGAAAGTGGGAACTATGAGTAACTGGTTTTCTTGATAGTTATATTTTTCATGGTCACCTAAATTGGCATATGACATTGCATTCAGTCTATTACGATTATGGATATTTGTAAGACTCTTCTTAAATAACTAATCAATTTTGGGTACACTGATCAAAAGGAAAAAATCTGGTTTTTATTATATGAACCTAGTATCCAGACCTTGGACCAGAATGAAGATTATGAAAAGGAACTACCATATCTTTGAGCCTTGTCTAGGCCACCTGCCAGCCTCCCTAGCTGTCTTGTTTCTGTTGTTGTCATAATACTCCTGCCATCTATAATTAAATGGAAGGGGTTAAAACTGTTGAAACTTGTTAAAACTGAAATTGTCCTATCTTGTACTAATATATCAGGGATAGGAAGATGTTTACAGTTGGCACAGTGTTAGAGAAGTCCTGGAAAGGCAAGAGAGAGAAAAATAAAAATAATATAAAGCAAAGGTGGGGTAAACTATGGTCTGTGGCCAAATCTGGCCTGCTAAATATTTTTCCAATTAACATTTTATGGGAACACAGGCATGCTCATCTATCTACGTGTCATCTATAGCTGTTTTTTTTTTGTTTGTTTGTTTTGTTTTGTTTTTAACACCAACATGGCAAAATTGAGTAGTTGCAACAAACACTATATGGTCTACAAAACCTAAAATATTTACTACCTGGCCCTTTACAGACTAAGTTTGCTGTCCCGTGGTATGAAGCATCCTCTAAAAAGAAGACCTTAGGGTTCTATCTAAAGGTTTAAGACTGAAAAAGAAGCATCATAGTCTACAAATGAGAATGAATTTAAAAATCACAGAATATTTAAGCCAATAAACATGGTAAGGAAACTGATGGGTTCTTGAGATTCAATTATTTTTTCAAATTTGGGCGATGATGTGGTTTGTATAGGGTAAAATGAATGGTACTATGGGTTCACACAAGTGTGTGTTTGCTTGCTTGCTTCCTTCTATTCACAAGATATTTATTAGGTGCTACCTTCATCTAGATATGGAGTTAGCTGTTGGAGATACCATGGAGAATAAGAAAGACACATTCCCTGCCCACATGGTACTTATAAATCTGTTGTGTTTGACTTTGACGCAACCCCTACAGATCGTGTGACTTGGAGTAAGTTTATATAACTTCTTTAGCCATTCTTTTCCCATCCATATAATGAGAACACTAATGTCTCTTTTGCAAGTTTGTTGTAATGAACTTGCAATGTTGTAATGTCATGTTGTAATGTTGCAAGTTTGTTGTATACCCCTTACCTAACCAGCCCTCTCCAATGTCCTAATATCTCTGTTTCTGTCTATGGCATCTTTCCCATCCTTGCCAATCAAGCTCACAATAATCGAATCCTCTTAAATTCCCTCTTTTATTCCCAGTAGTCCCCAAGTCCTTTCTGAGCTCCCTCTGCAGTGTTTCTAATATCCATCTCATGTATGTGTATTATATGTATATGTATATATACATATAGGTATATATATATGTATATATGTATAGGTATATATACATATAGGTATATATGTGTGTGTGTATATATATAAATATATATACATACACATATATATACCTATATGTGTATGTATTTGTGTATATATATTTTTATATATATAAATATGTATATGCACAAATATATACACATATAGGTATATGTGTGTATAAATATAAATATATACACACACACATATATACCTATATGTATATATACCTATACATATATACACATATACATAAATATATACCTATATGCACATATAATATACTATATATGTATATTATATGTATATGTAGATATATAATATATAGTCATTCAAATAATATTTATTGAGTGCCAACTATGTGCTAAGCATTATTTTAGGTATTAGTGATACATCAGTTAATACAACAGATTTAAAGGAAGATCTTACCTTCATGTAAATTACCTTTTAGGTAAATATATGAAAGTACCTGAAACAGAGTAGCCATTTGGTAACTGCTCTTTTCTTTTCCCTGAGTAAAATGGAAGGCAGTGCTTATCCTTCAGTACTGATTTTAGCAGGGAGTACAATACTGGTTACAATTTCATTACACAACTCATAGACCAGGTATTATTATCAATCACATAGTACCCTAATAATTGTCAATCAGAATGATCATTAGGTTGGATAGCTCAAGTTGTGAAAATGACTGGTCCTGAATTCGTTCATTTCTCTTTTCTTAAATGTGCCTCTTTGCCTTTGTATACTGTTTCTTGATCTAGAAAGTTATCTATCACTCTTGGCAAAACAAAGACTGAAGTCAAGCTCCAGTCAAAGGAAAATGTACTGCTAGAGGTAAAAGAGGGTTTTGTAATTACTGTATTTAGTGACCTCATTTTATATATGAGAAGACTGAGGCCTAGAATGAAAAGGGACTTTCCTAAGGCCACACAGCTACAGAGTTAGACTAGACTAGTACCAACTGCTTCTTCTTATGAGTCAAGGTCTCTTTCCACTGTTTCTGGGATGTTTCACATTTGCTACCTCCTCTAGAAGTCTTTCTGTACTTGAGGGAAATGTCTCCTTTCTATACCTAAAGTAAGTTTGTGATTCTATCTTCTGCCTTAACTTTTTCCTCTGCCAATTCATCTTTTATGAATTGATTCACTTCCAAAGGTTTCACCTTTCTCCTAGATATAGGAGACTGCCAGATCTCTCTCCCCAGCTTTCCCTTCTTCCTGAGCTCCAGACTTCCATTCCAAGGTGTACATTGCCCCTTACCCAGCCACCTCCCTTCAATGTCCCAATATCTCTATTTCTGTCTATGGCATCTTTCCCATCCTTGCCAATCAAGCTCACAATAGTAGAATCCTCTTAAATTCCCTCTTTTATTACCAGCAGTCCCCAAGTCTTTTCTGAGTTCCCTCTGCAGTGTTTCTAATATCCATCTCATCTGTCTCCTTTGTCTTTTTCCTGCTACTGCCAGGGACTCATTACCTCTTGTCTGGATGCCCTCCAACCCATTCTCTGCACTTCTGCCAAATTAATCTTCCTAAAGTACATCTCTGTATTTATTTCAATCAGCAATAATTGTGCTTTGGGTAAACCTCATGAGTTATGAGGTCTCTATTGTGCTTACCCTGGCTCATATCATTCCCTTTCTCAAAAAAGTCCCAACTGCCTCCAGAAATAAGTCCAAATACTTCATCGCAGCATTTAAGACCCTGTATAGATGGATCTACATAAGTTTTTTCTACCCTTATCTTTCTGAAACCCAAAGGGGTATATCTTAAAAGAATGTATCTCCTCACTTGGACATACCCAATTATTTCTCAGGTGTCCTAGACCTCATTCTCCTCTACTTTTTAAAGAAATCTTGCTCCTTTAATTTCCACTCTCCCTTTTTGAGGCATTTTCAACCTGTTACCCTTCTGTTGTCCTACTTATTTCCTCTAAGTCGAAAAACCAGCTCAGGTTTCTCCCATTTCGAAAACACCTTTCCCAGACCTATAGTCATCTTTAGGTATTGTGCTTTTTTTCTTTCACAGGTAAACTACTTTGAAAAGTTGTTTTCACTCACTATTTCTACTCCTTCACCTTCCATTCACAAGCATAATCCATAACAATTTAACTTGGATCCCCCACCATATCCCCAAGTGACTCTGGTCAGAATTACCAGTGACTTATTAATTATTTAAAACAATGAACTCCTTTCAGTTCCTGTGTCACTTCACGTCTGTATTATTAGTGTCCTAGGGATGTCACAACAAAGTGCCAGACTGCATACCTTAAAATAGCAGAGGTTACATAGTTCAGGATACTGAAAGTCTGAAGTTCAAGTGGCGGTAGGGGCATGCTCTCCCTGAAGGGTCTAGGGGAGGATCCTTCCTTGCTTCTTCCTAGCTTCTGGTGTTTACCAGTAACTCTAGGCATTCTTGGCTTGTAGACATAGCGCTCCAACCTCTGCCTCCATCTTCACATGGCCTTTTCCCCTGTGTCTCTGTGTGTTTGTGTCTGTGTGGTCTTCTTATAAAGTCACCAGCCATTGGACTTAGGGCCTACCTTAGTCCAGTATGATTTCATAATAACTAGACATCTGCAAAGGCTCTGCTCCAAACAGGTCGCATTCAGAGGTTCTGGGTGAACATTAATTTTGCAGGGGCACCATTCAACTCAGTACACCTTCTCATCAGCACTTACCACTGTTGAACATGACTGTCTTCTAAAAATTTTCTCCTCCCTTGGCTCCAGTAGCACTATGCTTCCTCTGGTTTTTCTTTGCTTTCTCTTGTCTGTTCCTTTTTTATGGTTCCTCTTCCTCTGCTTGCCCCTTATGTATAAATATTCTCCAAAGTTCTGCGCAAGTTTTTCTACTATTCTAATACTATACATTCTGGGTGATTTAATTCATTTCATGACTTAATTTAGCAAATAAAAGTTCTGAATCTCTGACTCCATCCCATACTTCTTTCTCATTTATACCACTTGTTTCTAGGTATCTTCATATTTACACCCCACATGTATCTCCCAAACTCTACATGTATATGCTAAAGTTATTAACTTCTACCTCCAAATCCTGATAAAATCTGCTTCTCCTCCTGTGTGCCTCTTTAAATGTGAATAATTCACAGTGAACCCAGTTTTTTCATCTCCTTATTGCTATATCTAATTGAGCAAATATTGGCCATTTTTATATATGCTGAAAACTTCTCAAACTTCTCTCTCTTGTTGCTCACTGCAAGTCTCTCAATTTGTTTACCTACCTCCAGTTTTGCCATGCTCCCTACTTCCTGAATTTTTTCTCCACAGTGCAACCAGAGTCATCTTCTAAAACACAAACCTCAGCATGAAATCCTAACTGACCAAAACCTTTCAAAGTTCTCTATTTTGTTAGGTTAAAATCCAAACCCCTTAACTTGGTGAACAGGCCCTTTAAAATAGAACTACTATTTATTGCTGCCATCTCCACACAAGCTTGCACGTTATGTTATGGACACATTCAACTGCTTATATTTCTCCCATGTATTTGTGTATTCGTCATGGTTCTCTAGAGGGACAGAACTAATAGTATATATATATATATATATATATATATATATATATAATAAATATATCTCTCACACACACACACACATATATATATATATATATATATATATATATGAGCTTATTAAGTATTAACTTACACAATTACAAGGTCCCACAATAGGCTGTCTGCAAGCTGAGGAGCAAGGAAGCCAGTCTGAGTCCCAAAACGGAAGAACTTGGAGTCTGATGTTCAAGGGCAGGAAGCATCCAGCACGGGAGAAAGGGAGAAAGATGTAGGCTGGGAGGCTAGGCCAGTCTCTCCTTTTCATGTTTGTCTGCCTACTTTATATTTGCTGGTATCTGATTAGATTGTACCCACCAGATGAAGGGTGATTCTACCTTCCCCAGTCCACTGACTCAAATGTTAATCTCTTTGGCAACACCCTCACAGACACACCCAGGATCAATACTTTGTATCCTTCAATCCAATCAAGTTGACACTCGGTATTAACCATCACATCCAACTATAACATATTCTCTCATATCTCTGTGCCTTTTTACATTCTGCTCCTTCTTCCCAAAATGATCACTGCTCCTTTCTCTTCTTTGTTTAGCTAACTCTTACTCAACACTGAAGACTTAACCTAAGCTTTACCACTTCTAAGAAGTGTTAGGGTTGACATCTCCAGACTGTATTATGCTTCCTCCCATAAACAACACCTTTTAATTTCCTCTATCTAGAATCATAACAGCCTGTTTGCTTGTCTACTTCCCCCCTGTAAATTTTGGGTAGTGTCCATGTGTTATTTTTCCTCGTATCTTTAGTATAGCCATCATAGTGCTTAGCAGGGTTACATGCTAAATACTCATTGAATAGCTAATTGACTGGAATGGAATGTGTGCCAGTCAAGGGCAGTAAGAGTCATTACAGTGAGGATTAGAGGCTGAGACTTTCAGGGGTATTGGGTTGTCAGGCATGCAACTACTTGAAAGTTGAGGCCGTGGATTCAGCAAAGGAAAGGGATATGAGTCAAAGATGAGTGCAAGGTTTCTTGCCAAATAGACTGAATGGAGTTAAAAGAGACTCGTTACAAATACTCTTTATAAGAGCTAGTATTTGTTGAGTGCCTCTTAGATACTGAGCATTTGGCTAGGTACTTTGTATGCATTATATCAAAAAGAAAGAGTAATGAGCTAGTTTTAGACATGTGGAGTTTGAAGCATTTGTAAGACATCCAAATATAAAGGACCAGTAGGCAGTTGTAACTATGGTTCTTGGGTACAGGAAAGAAAAAAGGACTCAATAATTAAATTGAAAGTTACTTGGGTCAATGGTAATTGAAGCCATTGGGATAGATGGGATCTCCCAGAAACAGTAATGTAGAGAAGAAAAGAAGATGATTGGGGACAAGATTCTGGGGGACATATGTGAGCTAAAGGCAAAGAGAGGAACCATTCATTCATTCATCTGACAAATATTTACTAGGCTATATTCTATGTTGGGTACTATTTTAGGAACTGGGGGTATATCAGTGAACAAATGGAGCTGATATTCTAATAGAAATGGGAGAAGTAGACAATAATCGCAAATAGGCAAACATATATCCATTAGTGGTAAGTGCTGTAAAGGAAAATAAAGCAATGCAAAACCATATAAAATGACTAAATGTGGGTGTGGGAGGTACAGCAGGGGCAGGAGAGACTTTAGCTTATTCAGGGAAGGCCTCTCTGAATATATTTGAACGGAGAGTTAAATGATAAGAAAGAGGCAGCCATATAAATATCTGGGGAGAAGAGCTTTCCACCCAGAAGAATATCAAGTACAAGAGCCCTTAAATGGAAAAACACATGTTGTTTTGAAGGGTCAGAAAGAAAATTTTGAAACTGGAGCGTGGTAAGCAAAGGAAGCATGAAAGGAAATGAAGTTGGAGAGGAAGTCAGGGACATAATCACATAGGGCCTTGTAGGCTCTAGTAATAAGTTCAAATTTATTCTATTTGCAGAGGGAAGCTGTTAGAGAGCTCTAAGCATAACAGTGGTGTGAGTGGTTTTGGATTGGCAGATGTTCACCATGGCTGCTGTATGGGAAACAGACTGTAGGGGGCGGAGAGGAAGCAGGAAAACTTACTAGGAAGCTACTTGAAATAATTCAAGCAAGAAGAGATGGTAATGAGTTGGATTTGGATTTTAGTGATGGAGTTGGTAAAAAGTTGTTGGATTTAGGATTTGTTTTGGAGGACTTGCTAATAGATGAAACGTTGAGTTGGGCACGGTTGTGGCAGGGAATGGGAAGGCAAGGAATAAGCGGTTCCTTGGGTTTTGACCTGAATAACTGGGTGGTACCAGTTACTGAGGTGGGAAAGAGTGGAGGAGAAACAAGTTTTATGGGTAATGAGAAGAAGCAGGAAAGAAATAGCTTGGTTTTATACACATTAGCTTTGTACATGTATTGACATGTCTGTTGGACAGCTACATGCTAATATTAACTAAGAAATTAGAAGAGTCTAGAATGCAGAAAATAGGTCAGTGTTAAATATTTAAATTTTGGAGTCACCCTCTGATAACGCTTGACATCAGGTGAGAACATTAATGGGGTAAGTATATTATAAAATGTTATTATATTAATGTTAAAATTCCTGGATTTAATAATGGTATTGTAATTGTATAAGAAACTGTCTGTCCTTAGTAAAGACAAACTAAAGTATTTAGAGGTAAAGGGGCATGAGTTCTGCAACCAACTCTGAACTAGATAAGTAAATACATACATATATGTTAATGTATATGTCTAGAGAGAGAGTAAGTGACAAAGCAAATGTGACAAAATGTAATCAGTTGGCGATTCTGGATAAAGGCTACACAGGAATTCCTTGTACTGTTCTTGCAACTCTATCATACATTTTAAATTATTTCAAGGTAAAAAAAATTAAATATAAGTTAGACCAGTTGAGGAGGCAGGCTCTAATTTTGGCAGGAGCTAAAAACATGGACATTACGAGGAAATTAAATCTTGATAAAATAAAGTGACCTTTAATTTTTTAAGTGTAGACAGGAAAGAGAAGAGGTCCTTGTATTGAGCCCTCGGATATGCCAATATTTAGAGATAGAGCAGATGAAGAAAAATCCAAAGAATAGGCTAAGGAGAAGTGGCCAATTAGGTAGGAGAAAAACCAAATGAGAGTGGTATCCCACAATGCAAGTGAAGAAACTGATTCAAGAAAGAGGGAGTATTCAGCTGTGTCAAATGTTGATGAGACATTGATTCTGAGAATTGACTATTGATTTTGGCAACATGAAGGTCATTGGCAACCTTGACAATGGAATGTTGGAGACAAAAGCCTGAATGGATTGTTTCATAAAAGAATAGACAGTGAAGAAGTGAAGGCAGTAAGTCTTTCAAGGAATTTAGTTGTAAAAGGAGTACAGAAAAATAGCGTGTTAGCTAGAGAGGCAATTGGGATAAATATATGGTGATCTTTGTCAGTTAATAAAATTAATTTTTAAAAGAAAGAAATAAATTCCAGTGTCTGATAGCACAGTAGGGTGACTATAGTTATCAATAATTTATTGTAGATTTCAAAATAGCTTTAAGAGAAGATTTGGAATATTCTTAACATGAAGAAATGATAAATGTTTGATTGATGGATATTCCAATGACTCTGATTTGATCATTACATATTATATGCATGTATCACAATGTCAGATGCCCCCAAAGTATGTACAATTATTATATATCTATAAACATACATGCACACAAAACGATATATATGTTAAAGGAACATATAAAAGTATATTAAACATAAGAGGGGAAATTTTAAAATCACAAATATTAAATATCTGACTGCTAATGGAAATAGTTCAGTGGCAAGGGATAAATTGATGGTATAGAAAAGAAATTGACAGCATAGACAAAAATAATTGCAGCAGAAAGGTCCTTTGGAAGATCAGATCAGAAGTGGGGAGTTGAACTTTGTTAAGAATAAGGATAATTCACCCATATTAAGACGTGATGGAAAGAAGAGGAAGTTCTTTTCTCAGTGCTTATCTTTTTAAATCAAATGTAAGGAGAAGTTGTTCACTGAGAGAAAAGGGAGAAAGTGATGTAAAGGAGAAAAAGAAAGGACATTCAGAGATGTAAGAGGAGACGTGGGAGAGTGGTGTCATGGAAACCAAGGACAGAGAGAGGTTTTCAAGAAAAAGCAGTCCAACAATCAATAGTGCTAAATATTCTTTCATTCGAGTTGGATAAATATTGAAAAGAGACTATTGAGTTTGCTAATTCAGAGGTTACTAGTTGACTTTGGCAGAAAAGCCTTTATTAAAACAGTAGGAGCAGAGGCCCAATTTCAGTGAAGAGTGAATGGGAGGTAAGGAATTGTATATGCAAACAATTTTCTTTAGAAAAGAAAAATGGCAGGGGATAAATTAGGGAGAGGGACCTATTTATCTCCTGTATTAGACTGTGAATTCTTGAGAAAGAGCATGTCATATTCACATAGTTTAGTGACTTATGTAGGGTATGACACTGCTAGTTTTCAACAAAAGTTGAGTATGAGAGTGAATGAATAAGTTCTGCACCCAGACAGAGTCAACGAAATCTAAGATGTTCTGAATTGGATCTGTTCTGCCACTCTCAAAACATGTAGTTAGAAAAAATCACTGAGAAAGTGTTCTGTACTCGAGAGAAGTAGAAGAGTGGAGGTGACAGGATGTCATTGAAATGCAATTTGTGGTCCCTGGACACCTACCCCACTGCCCATCGTATAGGCAGAGACCTGGAAGGTCTGACCCCAGAACTGCAAGAAATTCCTTGGTGTTTTCTGCATAGGGTAGGAAATACTGAGATGGCTAGAAGTTATGATGGGGTTGCAGTGTGCTCTGCTGAGTTTAGCTTAAGAGTCAGCCATGGTGGAGAGAGGAGAGAATTCAGTATGATAGGCACATAGCTATATTTGAAGGATGTAAATACAGCAACAAAAGAGAAATTGCCTAGAATGAGATCAGGGTAGATCAGAGCATAGTTAGATGAACTCAAGACAAGGGCTATTTAGGCTATCAGAAACCATATTGATGCTGAAAATTACTGGAGCGTGGGCTAACCTTTGAGAGGAAATAGTGGAAACCTTGCCACTGAGTCATTTATAATTATTTGCAATTAGACAGGACAATGTCGTTGAAAAATAATGTAGCATAATACAAGGAGTGGTTTTGTTCTATTCCCAGAGGGATGGACTGGATGTGACCTAATAACTTTTTCCTACGCTAATTTGGTTGATTGTGTCAGAGAAAAGATAGGTTGGTCATTTTGTTTTTCCCCTTTTGAGTGACTCATACTTGAGTTGATCACAGCCATACAACCAAAAGAATGCCCACTGATTAGGCAGATAACAGAATGTGGAATGGGAAATCAATAGGTTGACTTAGAGAGAACTCAGACTTACCTAAAACTTGAAGAACTGATCAGAAAAAGGTAAAGTTCCATAAAGTTAAGGCCTTGTATTTTTCACCATTAAACTCCAGGACATGGCTTCAGAGCCTGGAATACAGTAATTGATAAATACACAAATAGTCGATGAATGAATGCATGAATGACACTTTGGGAAGAACACCTAGGAACACCAGTATAAGATTAGCAGTGGATTGATAAGATGGACATCTGCCTTACTATCTGAGTCCATTTTCTTATCTCTTTTTCAGTGATTTCTACTGAGGATGAAATCAGAGCATGCAGATACTTTGAATTTCGTATCTTTAGAAGTATTAGCTGTCTTTTCCCCTTTATTTTTCTAGACTCAATCTCACAAGTCAAGTCAAACTTTATGTTTTACCACATTAGGAAGAGAGAAAATTATGCCTTTTATCTATTAAAAATCCTAGACGTTTGATGTTAAGACGGCTTGGATTAACATTAACCAACACCACTGGCAATTGTAGAACAATTTTTAAAAACAATAAATAGCTAAGGCACTACCAGGTATGATATTCCTTCACTTTGCCTTTTATCAGCTCATCTCAAATCTTAATTCAAATTGAAATAAAGTGAAAATGTTCTCTCAAAGCATGTTTTCATCCTTAGGACTCCCTCAGTATCCAAAATACTTAAGTCTGCCTCTCTCAATGATAAACTTATATGTTCCCCTAGCCTTGGCTATTGGAACTAACCAGTGGGAAAATCCAGTTTTACCTGTTCGACATCTTTGCTTTCAGATTTCCTTCCACCATTCTTTGTCCTTCCACACCAGACAGAATTTATAGAAAAAGGAATGGCTTCATTAAGGAAGTGATACCACCATGTATATAAAAATCTCCTTTCTCTCTTTCTTTAAGCAGGAAACATTTTCTATTTTTATCCTTTGCATTTCTTTTCTTCCTTCCACTTTGCTGCTTTTCAAGCTGGAATTAGGAGATACCAGTTTAATTTGGATACAATAACTGGACTTAATTAATATTCCGGTACAGCTCACTTCCTTTAACAACAGGGCCTGACACTTTTTTTTTCCCTGAAATGTTTTTTTCAAGTGTTTATATCCTTTGCACAGAACAGAATGTTTTGAACAATATTTAAATGCACTTTTTGATCAGCGAGTTAAAATGATCCTCTCATAATAGCTAAAGATGGGTACAAAGAATTTGGTGAGCAATCAAGGAAGTGCTATAAAATAATTAGTGAATAGAAAAGCTATTCAAGTGAAGGCTTTGTAAAAGAATCAAGATTATTCAACCCAAAGAAGGTAAAATTTTCAAGCCCTTAGAAATAGCCACTTGCCATGGATAGTTTCAAACACAGAAACAAAACAAAAGCAAAAATGCCAGCTTAACTCATTTCACAACCAATTTAATGTTCATGGGAGAGTTTTGCCTTGCAAAATAAATAAGCTGTGTATTTGATTCTTCATATATTTGTTTTGTAAGACAAGAAGAAGTGATTTAATAACTGCTTTTAAGGGCTGAAAAATATTCTCTAGAAAAAAAATTTACTTTTCTAGAATACCAGAAATTGAATCCCATAATCTTATCCACATCTTTTTCCCTGTCAACCCTAGGACCTCCCATCAGCCACTTTATTTGTCTTGAAAAATCTACATTCCCACACTGTCCAGACTGGAAAACATCATCCCGTGACACACACAATAGGGTATCTAACCGTTTTCTTTTTCCACTAAGGACAACACATGAAGAAACAGTATCATTTATAGCAGGAAGGATTTTAGCTAGGTGTTCTAGAGAACTTCTAAGTCACTTTCCATAGTCAGTCATAATTCACCAAAGAAAGCTATGGAATTTTCTTTACTGACATCAGCAGATCCTTACCTCCCTAGAAATGCTATGTGGAGATAGAAGAGAAGGGAGTTGGAAGTAATGGCTGAGAAATGGCAGTCTTTTCATCTCTTTGTTTTATTCAAGCCAGAGTTCTCTAAATGTTAATGCATTGAGGGGAATCTAAACTAGTTTTGTGAAGACTGAATGGCAAGTAGTCAAAAAGGAACATTGGACTTTGCTCTATCAATTTTTTTTTGCCTCTCAGACACAGGTTCTCAGTCTGTCCTTTCAGTATGTAACATAATTTACTACCAAAGCATCAACTACTTGAATACCTATGCCTCTCATATTTACATCTCTATCCCAGAACTATTTTCTGAATGCTAACCTCGTATTTCCAGTTGTCTGGAGGACATTATTGCCAAGAAACACAGGTACCTCGGACTCAGTATGTTCTAATACTTTTCCCCGCTCCAGAAACAAGAATTCCCTCTCCTCCTTTCCTGTTCCTAATCACATTTAATGGTCCTGGTCCTTTAAAATAGGACTTCAGGAAGCATATTGATCCCCTCTTCTCTTAGCTACCCACTTCACCTTTATCAAATCAGTTACCTAATCATGTTGATTCTACCTCAGATATGTGTTTGTTCAAATCTCATTTTTTAAAATTTATTTTAAGTTCAGGGGTACAAGTGAAGGTTTGTTACATAAGTAACAAATTAATAGGTAAACTTGTGTCATGGGGGTTTGTTACACAGATTATTTCATCACCTAGGTATTAAGCCTAGTATCCATTAGTTATTTTTGTTGATCCTCTCCCTCCTCCCACCCTCCACCCTCCAAAAGTCCCCAATGTGTGTCGTTCCCCTCTCTAAATGATGAGAACACATGGACAAATCTCATGCATTTAGCCTCCTTGAACATATTAATCATTCCCTGAATACCATGTCCTCTCATGACTGCCTTTGCAGATACTGTTCTCTCTGCTTGGAATAGTGTCCCACTCCTTTACCTGCCAAGTCTCTGCTCATTGTTAAAGGTTTCTGCTATATATTTTGAACTGTTCCTCATCCCTACAGGATAGCTAATGGTTCCATCCTCTGTGCACTTAACCACATCTCATCATCACTGTTAGTTTAGATATTGCTTTTCTCAACTAAACTATGATGTTCTTGAAGACAGGGACTGCATTTTAATTATCTGTGAAGTCTTAGTATCTACAACATAATAGTCTATTTTAACAACTAATGAAAGAATGAATGATGTAACTCGAATCCTATTTATCAGTTTTTCCTTTGATGAATTAATATATACTTTTGGTGTCAAGTCTAAAAACTATTTTCAATGTCCTAGATCCCAAATCTTTTCTCCTATTTTTTTCTAGAATATTTATAGTTTTACATTTACATTACATCTACATTAAGTCCATGATCTAATCTGAGGTTTTGTGTGTGTGTATGACACTTGGGTCGAGGTTTGTTTTTAGGCCTGTTGTTGTCTAATTGTTACAGCACCTTATGTTGAAAAGGCTGTCTTTTCCCCATTGAATTTCTTTTGTAACTTTGTCAAAAATAAGTTGGGCATATTTGTGTGGGTGTATTTCAGTGTTTTCTATTCTATTCCATTGATCTTGACTGCTATAGTTATCAAAGTCTTGAAATTGGGTAGATTGAGTATTTATTTTTTTTTTCAAAGTTACTTTATCCTAGTTGCTCTGCCTTTCTGGAACAGTTGTGTCTATATCAAGAAAATGTCTTGATGAGATTTTGATAGGAACTGCATAAAATATGTTTAAAAATTTGGAGAGGATTAACATCTTTACTATATTGAGTCTTCTAACCCATGAACACAGTGTGCCTTTTTATTTATTTGGATCTTTTTTTCTTTTTTCAGCATTATGTGGTTTTTAACATACATACCCTACACATGTTCTGTTAGATTTATACCTAAGCATTTCATTTTTTTGCAGCAACTGTAAATGCTATAGTTTTTAATTTGTTTTCCGTCTATTATTTACATACAGAAATGCAATTGCTTTTGTTATGTTGATCTTGTATGCTTCATACTTGCTGAACTTGCTGGTTTTGATTGATTGATTTTGTTTGTTTTAGATTATTTGGGATCTTCAACATATGTTATCTGTAAAAAGGGACAGTTTTATTTTATCCTTTCCAATCTGAATGCCTTTTATTGCTTCTGTTGTTTACTTTATCTGCTATTAATATATCCTTTCTTTTCATTCATATTTACATGGTATATTTTTTGTCCTTGTACTTTCAACCTGCTTATATTATTTGCAGTGAATTCCTGTTGACAGCATATAGTTGAATCATGTGTTTTTATGCACTCTGCCATCTCTGTCTTTTCATTGGTCTGTTTAGACCTCTTACATTTCACATAATTATTAATATGTTAGGGCTTAAATCTTGTTTCGTTTTCTCTTTGTTCTCTTTTTTTCTTTGTTTACTTTCTTTTTTCTCTGCCTTACTGTGGGTTACTTAAACATTAATTAGAATCCCATTTTGATTTTTCTTTAGACATTTTGAGTATATCTCTTCATATTGATTTTTTAGTTGTTGCTATAGGTATTAGGTATACATCATTTATCATGGTTTATTGATATTGTCATTTTACCAGTTTGAAGTATAGTAACTTTACTTTTCTTCACATCTCTTTATGCTCCTCCTTTTGTAATAAAATTGTCTTAAATATTTCCTTTACATACATTTAGAAGGACATCAGACAATGCTATAGTTTTTGCTTTCATCATCAAACATAACTTGGATAAATCAAGAGAAGAAGGAAATCTATTATATTTACCCATATGCATACATACATATTTGCTATGTCGTTTCTTCTTTCCTAATATTCCAGGATTCCTTCTTTTGTCATTTCCTTTCCATTTATAGAACTTCCTTTAGCCATACTTTTAAAATAGGTCCACCGGTGATGAATGCTCTTAGTTTTGCCTCATCTGAAAATGTCTTGATGACTCCTTCATTCCTGAAGGATATTTTCTCTTGACATAGGATTCTGGATTGAAAGTTCTTTTCCTTCAGCAGTTGAAAAAAGATTATGCCACTTCCTCTGGCTCCATTGATTTTTGATGAGAAATATGATGTCATTCAAATTATTTTTCTCATATCAGTAATGTGTCATTTCTTTCTCTCTGCTTTCAAGAGTTTTTCTTTAACTTTCAGACTTTTGACTAAGATGTGTCTTGGTATGGATTTCTTTAGGTTTATCCTGTTGGGATTTTCTTACCTTCTTGAATATTCAGGGTTATGTCTTTTGCCAGATTAGTGGAAGTTTTAGTTAGTCTTGCTCTCCTTCTTCTCTCCTTCTAGTACTTCAGTACTATGAGTGTTAGATCTTTTGTTATAGTCTCAAAGATCCCTAAGGCCCTGTTTATTTTTTCAATCTATTTTCTTTCTATTGTTTATATTGGGCAATTTATATTTTTCTGTCTTCAAGTGTACTGATTCTTCTGTCTTCTCCATTCTACGGTTGAGACTATAGGCATACGTCATTTTATTGCACTTTGCAGATAATTGCAGTTTTTACAAATTGAAGGTTTGTGACAACCTGTGTCAAACGAGTCTACTGGCACAATTTTTCCAATAGCATGTTCTCCCTTCATGTATCTGTGTCATATTTTAGTAATTCTCACAAATTTCAAACTTTTTCATTACTACCATATTTATTATGATGGTCTGTAATCAATTATTTTTAATGGTACTATTGCAATTGTTTTGGGGCACCACAAACTGTGCCCATATGAGATGACAAACTGAATGGATAAATGTCATGTGTACCGACAGGCCATTCCTCTCTCTCTCTCTCCCTTTCCTTAGGCCTCCCTATACCTGAGACACAACAACATTGAAATTATACCAATTAATAACCCTACAATGGCCTCTGAGTCTTCAAGTGAAAAGAAGTGTCACATAGCTCTCCCTTTAAATAAAAAGCTAGAAATGCTTAAGCTTAATGAGGAAGGCATGTGAAAAGCCAAGATGGGCTGAAAGCCAGGCCTCTTGCACCAGTCAGTCAAGTTGTGAGTGCAGAAGGAAAGTTCTTAAAGGAAATTAAAAGTGCTACTCCAGTGAACACATGAATGATTTAAAAAAAAAAAAAAAGTGAAACAGCCTTATTGCTGATATAGAGAAAGTTTTACTGGTCTGCATAGAAGAGTAAACCAGCCAGAACATTTCCTTAGCCAAATCCTAATTCAGAGCAAGGCTTGAACTTTCTTCAATTCCATGAAGGCTGACAGAGCTGAGGAAGCTGCAGAAGAAAAGCTTGAAGCTAGCATAGGTTGGTTCATGAGGCTTAAGGAAAGAAGCTGTTTCTATAACATAAAAGTGCAAGGTGAAGCAGCAGGTGCTGATATAGAAGCTGCAGCAAATTATCCAGAAGATCGGGCTAAGATCATTGATGAAGGTGGCTACACTAAACAACAGATTTTTAATGAGACCAAATAGCATTATATTGGAGGAAGATGCCATCCAGGACTTTCATAGCTAGAAAGAAGAAGTCAGCGCCTCACTTCAAAATTTCATGGGATACACTGACTCTCTTGTTAGGGGCTAAATTGAAGTCACTGATCATTTACCATTCCAAAAATCCTAGGGCCCTTAAGAATTATGCTAAATCTACTCTGTCTCTGCTCTATAAATGGAACAAAGCCTGGATGATAGCACATCTGTTTACATGGTTACCGAATATTTTAAGCCCATTGTTCAGAATTACTGCTCAGAAAATTCCTTTCAAATATTACTGCTCATTAACAATGCACCTGGTCACCCAAGTGCTCTGATGGTTATGCACAAGGAGATTCATGTTATTTTTATGCCTGCTAACATATCCATTCTGCAGCCCATAGGTCAGGGAGTAATTTTCACTTTTAAGTCTTATTATTGAAAAAATGCATTTTGTAAGACTATAGCTGCCGTAGATACTTAATCCTCTGATGGATGTGGCCAAAGTAAATTGAAAATCTTGTGGAAAGGATTCACCATTTTGATGTCATTAAAAATATTCATGATTCAAGGGAAGAGATCAAAATATCCATATTAACAAGAGTTTGGAAGAAGTTGATTCCACCCCTCATAAATGACTTTGAGGGGTTCAAGACTTCTGTGGAAGAATTAACTGTAAAGATGGTAGGAATAGCAAGAGAACTAGAATTAGAAGTGGAACCTGAAGATGTGACTGAATTGCTGCAATCTCATAAAACCTTAACAGACAGGGAGTTGCTTCTTATGTGTGAGGAAAGAAAGTGATTTCTTGAGATGGAATCTATTCCTGATGAAGATACTGTGAACACTTTTGAAATGACAACAGAGGATTCAGAATACTCGATAAATGTAATTGATAAAGCAGTGGCAGGGTTTGAGAGGATTGACTCCAATTTTGAAAGAAGTCAGGCCAGGCACGGTGGTTCATGACTATAATCTTAGCACTTTGGGAGGTCAAGGCATGTGGATTTCTTGAGCCCAGGAGTTTGAGATCAGCCTGGGCAAGACAGTGAAACCCCAACTGTAGAAAAAAAAAATTAGTCGGGTGTGGTGGCATGTGTCTGAAGTCCCACGTACTCAAGAAACTGAAGTGGGAGGATCGCTTGAGCCCAGGGAGATATAGACTACAGTAAGCTGTGATCACGCCACTGTACTCCAGCCTGGGTGACAGAGCAATTCTCTGTCTGAAAGAGAAGAGAGGAGAGAGGAGAGGGATGTCCTACTGTGAGTAAATGCTGTTAAACAACAAGGCATGCTTCAGAGAAATCCTCATGAAAGGAAGGGTCAATCGATTCAGCAAATTTTATTGTTGTCTTATTTTAAGAAATTGCCACAGCTACTCCAACCTTCAGCAACCATCGCCCTGAGAAGCCAGCAGCCATCAACATCAAGGCCAGACCCACCAGCAGAAAAAAGATTATGACTCACTGAAGGCACAGATGATCATTAACATTTTTAGCAATAAAGTATTCTTTCATTATGGTTTGTACATTGTTTTTAGACATAATGGTATTTTACACTTAGACTACAGCATAATGTAGGCATAACTTTTATATGCACTGGGAAACCAAAAAAAAAATCATGTTGTGGTGTCTCATGATTGTCCCTCTTTCATTCAGTTTGAGATCTTCCTGGTTCCAGCATGATGAATGATTTTTTATTGAAATCTGGACATTTTGGATATTGTGTTTTGAGACTCTGAATCATATTTAAACTTTCTATTTTAGCTGGATTCCTCTGACACCACTCTGGCAAGTGATGGCGGTCGCTGCCATGTTACTACCATGTGGAGGAAGAAAGTGTGGGCTCTCCACTTGGCCTCTATTGACATCCGAGGAGGGAGGCTGCTCGTTCCTGCTAGGCTTCCACTGATACCTCCCTTGCTGGGAGTGCCTCCTCTGACACCACAGAGAAGGGGAGTGGCTTGCTTACTGCTTGGCATTGGTGGAAGTTCCAACACTCCACTAGGCCTCCTCTGAACACCTCAGCTGGGAGAAGGAGGGGCTCCTTGTTACCACCAAGTGACGAGTGGATGCCTATGCTCCCCATGTGTTCTCCATTGACATCATGCGTAGGAGACTTGTTATCACCTGGCATGGATGGAAGTCCTGTCTCTGTATTTGGCTTTTCCTACCAACACCTGGAGGAGGGGATTTGGGGCATCTTGTTAATAGCCTAGTCAGAATGGAAGTGTAGGCTCTCCACTCAGCCGTCGTTGGCATGCATGGGGCTGGGGCCACAGTTTTTCTGTGCTGTTTGGCTGGAGTAGAGCAGTTACAGTCTAAAAGTTTTATGTCTTGGTGTCTGCCCTTCTCCTGGTCCTCTGAATAGTGAGAGCAGGCTCTTACTGGAGGCTTATTTGGTCTGTGCCCACAAGTATTTCCAGGTTGTTGCTTCTCAGCTTCAAATCTGGGCTATATAAGGTAAAAAGAAAAGCCAGGGACCTTACCACTCTGTCATTCTGTGGAACTCAAGGTCCCTCACTGGTTTGCCTTCTTAATGTAATAGAAATCATCTTTATTACATTAAGAGCCTTCTGACTGGATTGCTTTTTACTCCTAAGTTTTGACGTTTCTTTTCATGTTCTAGATACTAGCCCTTTGTCAGAAATGTGTTTTGCAAAATTTTCTTCTAATGAATAGTATCAGAGGCAGCCAGCTGAGATTCGTCTTATGTTTGTTTTATACATAATGTCCAAGGATTCTAGTTGTATTAGTGAAAGGAATGGGAGAAAGTTTATCTCCATTATCCCATTATCCATTATCTCAACAGTTGTTGAGAAGCAGAAGTCTCAACAACTGTTTTTGCCTCCAATCTTAAGATTTTTAAGTATTACCTCCCCATATGTATAATAAATTTTAAAGTTAAATAAATATATTTATTTAAAACCCAATATCTTTATTAAAATAGCTAAGTGAAGCAAACCTTAAGTACGTAAGCTGTTTGTTTCAGCTGATGAAATAAACATGTGACTTTTGAAGATGTTTACTATGCCTCATGATTCTATTAGCAACTTCTTCAAGCCTCAGTCCTAAACTTGGGTTTTGATGAGCATGCCAACTCTGGATATTAGCGCAAATGTCAAGATGCCTTCTGGGGATTAGTCTCTGAACTGCCGACTTTTTGGACTTCAGGCCAGTTCCTATTCTGAGTGAAAGCTCCAATCTAACAAGAGTGCATTGATTGCTTTCCAGCTAATCAAAGGGAAAGCATGGGTTGGCCGTTCTGGCATCTTTGTTCAACTAAAAATGATTGTCTCTGGCTCCTAATGCTGAGATATTCTTCCTTTTTTTCCTGTGATGAGGGTGCACAATATCCCTTAATTTTGTTAAGTGTAAAGTTAATGAACGCCTTTGAATAGTCTTTGAGAAGTTATACAAGGTAGTTTTTTTTTTCCCCACCCCTCCCCCCAGGGAAAGACTAGAACATCACCTGCCCTTCTTATTCTCTCAGTCATAAAAAAAGCCTTGATTTAAATTTACACACATTGAAGTTTACTTACCTGAAGTTTTCCCTCTTTGGACTTCAGAAATATATTTTTTAAAGTACCCATGGTCCTTCCAAAAGAATGGAATATTTTGAACAAAAATTAACTCATTTTGGTGTATGCATTTTGTATGAGATTAAGAATTTTTTCTCTTGTGATATTTCTGCCTCCCCACCTCCTCTCTCTATCTCTCTCAGTATGTGTACCTGTGTATGATTCTTTTCTACTCTTTGTTTCCTGGGAAAGGCTTGGAGTTGAGTAAGGGAAAAATTTAAGGATGAATAGGAGAGGCCACTCATGAAGTGATGGAGAGTATGGCTGGTCTATTATATGTGATTCAGAATCGCTGTTATGATGAATATCCTAGAACAGGAAGAATTGCTAGAGACCCCTTTCATGCCACAGTAAATTATCACCACAAAAATAATTTCTTCTCCCCTCCCCATAGCTCATCAGGGTAAAAGCTTGCAGTGACTATTGGTTTGTCACAGGTAGACTGGGAAAGTAGCTCTGTGTTGCCTGTGTATTGTTTCCCAGGATCTGAGTAGTTTGCTTGGCCTCAGACCTCATGAAATCACGGAATTCAATGGTGATAGCAAACCAAGGCTCGAATGGACATATTAGTTGTCTAAGACCACAAAGCTAGTAAATGTCAGAGCTGGAACTCAAATTCAGTCTCTGTGTTTGACTCCAGATCCCAACTATTTTCCCTGTATCAATGGGGCTGAGTTTTGGAGAATTCCATTCATTAGGAGTATCATAATTCTACAGCTCACTGTGATAGTGCTGTATCAGTCCTTGGCCCAACAGTTGGTCTGAAAATGTTAAGACCAGGAAGAGATAAACAAAATTCTCCTTAGGGATTTCAATCCAGAATGAAGAGTTCTTCCATAGTGACTTCCCACCTAACTTAGACACTTGGCCAGAACCATGATTAGTTTAAGATTTAGTAGACACTCTGTAAATGGTAATTCTGTCCCTCTATCCCAGCACATACTGTGGGTGATATACAGTGCTAGCAGCTAACAAATGCATCATGTCATTTAATTATCACAGCTCTCTTACAAGGTGTAGGGATAAATATATCCCCACATTACAGATGAGGAGACTGAGGTACGAAGAAATGAAGTAACCGACATGTCCACTGTCTCACAGCCAGATCTATCTGACTTCATATCTAGTTTGCTCTCTGTAACACTTCAGTTGGTTTCTTCCGATGTACCTACCTATCTCTGTCTTAGTGATATTTTCAGAGGCTTTAAATGAAATTTTTTAGCTAGGTTCTTCAGAAATTCTTGTATGAGTTTAAAAATCAAACTGTGCATCTTTCTCCCTTGCCTCACCCCGTGTTAACCTCAGCAGTAACCTTGACCCCCAGTAGAGACCAGAGGAAAAAATCGTAAATTGGTCTGAGAGTAATTGAGGACTTCTCAGTTACCCAGGCTTTAGCTTTGCCTCGACCTGAGATGCTTACCAGTCTTCACAGAAGAATAAGCTGTTAATTGGCTCTTAGATAGGATGAGAGTTAAGGTTCCAGGTGTGGGTCTGCTTGCAACTAAAGAGATGATTGTTGTCTCCTTAACACATTAGTAGCCATCTGTTGGGTGAAGGCATCCTCTTTTCTAATCTGAAGCTAGATCAGTCTCAGTCAGTGGAAAAATGTTGTCATTTGTATTCTGCATTTCTCCCATTTCTTTGGGGTGTGCTACGTATGTATGCATTAGGAGATGCTGAACAGTGAGTTTTTAATCTAGTCTTTTTCTCCCAATAGGTTTATATTGTCCCCAAAGTGTGTGTGTGTGTGTGTGTGTGTGTGTGTGTGTGGTGTGGTGTGGTGTGGTGTGGTATGTGTGTGTTTTAGACCAAGTATTGCTGGAGAAGCTGACACTTCATTATGTGTAGGTTATTGCATTTGTGGAGCAAAATCTCCCTTAAGTAATATATCTACTATGTGTCATTAAAAATGTATTCACTTTATATGCACATGTTTTCAATTCAGCCATCTTTAATAAGGAAATATATTCTAGTAGATTAGTTTACAGTGTTTCTAAATATATTGTAAATCATAAACACCAGTAAAAACATCCAAAATGTGCATATTTGAGAGTCGATTATATGTTGATTAACCTTATGTGCTTTTGCTGTAATTCTTACTATTGTCATTTTCTCTTGCTGTCAAACAACGATTCATTTTTGGAACATAAGATGCATAATTATGACTGTTAATACAGCACCCAGCTGCATCTCAGCTCCCTTTGCATTATGGTACAAGTTTACTTTGGGGACACAAAGGTACTTTCTCACATTAGTCACAAAAACTGTAATTAGACACTAAACTTGAGATAAAAATATATTCATTATTTATTTGCTTAATTAGAATTTTCATATCAACATTACAGAAAAATAATGTTTTTAATTCAACTAAGAGCAATGGGGCCCTGTTTAAAAAATAAAAATAAAAGAAAAAAAGTCTGTGTTGTGGAGAATAGAGCAATGGACTTAGAGCTTTTAAATGCAGGTTATGAGTACTCTGTGGAAGTAGTGGAAATACTAGGCAAGTCTTTAAACATCTCGTAGTCTTGTCTTTATGGTAATTCAGAGCAATAACTTTCACCTGACAGGGATCTGGCAAGAATTAAATAGGTCCTTCAAGAGAAAGGACCTGATACTGAGTTCAGTGAATGTATATTGTTGTTCTTAATATGGCATTTGAGAGTTTTTTAAAAAGGCGTTTTCTAAAATTAATTCACCAATGATCTCTTCAAATGGCAGGATCTCATGATACAATTTCATTGATTCAACAAATATTTTTGAGTGCTGAGCATGTATGTTAAGCAATGTGGTGGTGATCATAGAATGAGTATGCTCTAACCCTGTACTCTAGTTGAGAGAGAGAAGACATACATAGGTAAAATGCTTGAGCAAGGAAGTAGGTGATTACCAAAATGAGTGATACCAGCAGCAAGTGATTTTGAAGATTGGAGGAAGAAAACATAACACTATGTTTGCAAACAAGAAGGGGAGCTTGACTTAATTGCTAAATAATTTATAGGAATGCATAAAAACGGGATGGAAAGAAGTGTAGTTTTGGGGAATGTAAAGGAGGCCCATCCAACTTAAGATTTATGTAGGGGTCAGTGGGAGATAAATGTGAACAATCTATAGAAGGCCCAGAAAAAACAAGCTTTATTTAGTAAGCAATGAGGAACCATTGCAGGATTGCAAGCAGATGAATAAGTATGAGATTGGTGTTTATGGAAAAGTGGTGTGGGTTTGATTGGATGTAAGGAGCTCATGCTGCACTGCACGATTGCTCATGTAGTACAGCGAGCAGTAACAGTAGGAATAGACAGGGCAAGTTAATAGGGGAAAATATTTCAAAGCCAGCACTTGGTGACTCATTCAGTATAAAGGCCGAAGAAGAGGAGGAGTACACAATGATTACCAGGTTTGAGCCAGTCAGAGCTTTAGATATTTAAAATGAATAAACAAAACAAAAATAGAAAATAGAGCTACGGTTGGCATCAACTTTTGTTTGTTTTTTTATTGTTTTTAGTTTGCGGTAGTAGAAGATATAGAAAGCCAATGGGAAGTTGTAGGGAGTAGGTAGAACTGATGTGATGTTTAAGTGAGAGGTCAGGACTAGAGATTGTCCTCGAGCCTTAGAATGAAATTCCTAATCTAAATTAATCTAAATTCTACATAAATATTTTCAGGTGGTCCCTTCATCCTAAAAACATCATCTGCCTCTATCCTTTACCTTCCTCCAACTACCAAATTCTTTTCCTTCACAGCCAAACATCTTAGACATTGGCTCTATTTTCTTACCTCCCATTTCCTGACTGCAGTCTGCCTTCTACCCTTACCACTACTATGCCACTCTCCTCTCTATGGTTCCCAGGTGAATTAATGTCATCTAGATTGAAAAAAAAAAGTCAAGGAGCATTGTTTCTTCTCCTTTTCTTTTTTTTTTTTTTTTTTTTTTTTTTTTTTGGAGTCAGAGTTTCGCTCTTGTTACCCAGGCTGGAGTGCAATGGCACAATCTCGGCTCACCACAACCTCCGCCTCCTGGGTTCAGGCAATTCTCCTGCCTCAGCCCCCTGAGTAGCTGGGATTACAGGCACGCGCCACCATGCCCAGCTAATTTTTTGTATTTTTAGTAGAGACGGGGTTTCACCATGTTGACCAGGATGGTCTCGATCTCTTGACCTCGTGATCCACCCGCCTCGGCCTCCCAAAGTGCTGGGATTACAGGCGTGAGCCACCGTGCCTGGCCCTCTTCTCCTTTTCTAGTGAGCAATTTTTCAGTAAGTTTTTCAGCCATTATTATATGGTAGAAATGGTGTCAAATCACATATAAGCTAGACGAACTTTGGTAAGTTTCTTAATCACAGTTTTCTTATGTGTGAAATGGGGATAATGATATCTTTTTTGTTACATGAGTAAATGAGCTGATATGCATAAGCCCTTTGGAAATAGTAGTTGCTTAATAAATATTATTTCATCATTGCAGCATTGGGCACTGTTGAGCACTTCTTTCTAGAAATGTATTTTCCTTGATTATCATAACACTTTTTTAAAAATTATAATTTAGGTTCTGGGGTACATGCACAGATCATGCAGGATTGTTGCATAGGTACATACATGACAAGGTGGTTTGCTGCCTTCATCCACCCATCACCTGTATCTGATATTTCTCCCCTCATTATCCCTCCCCACCCCCACTGTCAGTCCCCTAGCCCCCCCTGCTGACCGCAGTGTGTGATGCTTCCCTCCCTGTGTCCATGTGTTCTAATTGTTCAACACCTGCCTATGAGTGATAACATATGGTGTTTGGTTTTCTGTTCTTGTGTCAGTTTGCTGAGAATGATGGTTTTCAGATTCATCCATGTCCCTATGAAGGACACGAACTCATCGTTTTTTTATGGCTGCGTAGTATTCCATGGTGTATATGTGCCACATTTTCTTTATCCAGTCTATTGATGATGGACATTTGGGTTGGTTCCAGGTCTTTGCTATTGTGAACAGTGCCGCAACGAACATATGTATGCATGTGTCTTTATAATAGAACAATTTAAAATTATTTGGGTATATACCCAGTAATGGAATTGCTGGGTCAAATGGTATTTCTATTTCTAGGTCCTTGAGGAATTGCCACAGTGTCTTCCACAATGGTTGAACTAACACTTTTTTTTTTTTTTTTTTTTTTGAGATGGAATCTCACACTGTCACCTGGGCTGAAGTGCGGTGGCATGATCTTGGCTCACTGCAACCTCCACCTCCCAGGTTCACGCAATTCTTCTGCCTCAGCCTCCTGAGTAGCTGGGGTTATAGGTGCACACCACCACACCTGGCTAATTTTTTGTATTTTTAGTAGATACAGGGTTTCACTATGTTGGCCAGACTGGTCTCAAACTGCTGACCTCGTGATCTGCCTGCCTCGGCCTCCCAAAGTGCTAGGATTACAGGTATGAGCCACCGTGCCTGGCCCAAAACACTTCTTTTTCCTAGTTTTCTTTTTCCTACTACTAGTTATCTTGAGCTCTTTTTCCTTAATTGTCTTTTACCCACGGATACACCCTAGAGCAGTAGTTCTCAAACTTGAATGTACATTAAATTCCCCTGGATAATTTATATTAAAGAACACACTGCTCCCCTCTCTTCAGAATTTCTGATCTCTAGTAGGAGCTCAAGTAGTTCTCAGATAATGCTGGTGCTGCTGGTGTGGGGACTGAATTTTGAGAACCACTAACCTAGAGTTCTATCTCAGCCTCTCTTTCTTATTCTATGAACTTTTATTAAGGGGCTTCAGGTACCACTGATGACTCCCAGATTGCTGTATCTAGGGATGACCACATGCGCAGATTCCAGATTATCATTTTCAACTGGATGTTAGACTTCCACAAAGAGTTGTCCTCCAGACACATTACAATCCAACATGCCAAACTGATTCTGAAGTACATATGTAAGATTAGTCAGGAAAGGTCTGAATAAAAGAGGATAAAAAACAAAGGGGCTAGTCTTGTTAAAACATATTATAACATTACAGTAATTAAAATACTTTTGTACTAGCACATGGATAGACTGATCAATAAACCATAATGAGGTCTAGTGATAATGAATTCTAACCATAATGATTTAAAGACATTGTTTAGTATATAACTTTTAGTCTATGATTTTATCTTGAAACATGAAAAGTCTTTCTAAGCAAAACACAAAACCTGGAAGCTAGCTGGGTGCAGTGGCTCATGCCTGTATTCCCAGCACATTGGGAGGCTGAAGTGAGTGGATCACCTGAGCTCAGGAGTTCGAGACCAGCCTCGGCAACATGGCGAAACCCCATCTCTATAAAAAATACAAAAATTAGCCGGGCGTAATGATACATACCTGTAATCCTAGCTACTCAGGAGGCTGAGGCAGGAGAATCACTTGAATCTGGGAGGCAGAGGTTGCAGTAAGTGGAGATCACACCATTGCACTCCAGCCTAGGCGACAGAATGAGACCCTGTCACACACACACAAAAAAAAAACAATACAAAACAAAATACAAAAAACAACCAACCAAAAAAACAAAACAAAACAAAACCCGGAATCCATAAAAAAGAAAATTGTTAATCTGACAACACGAAAGTTAAAATTTAAAGCATCAGAAAAATACAAAAATAAAATCCAAAGACAAAAAACTGGAGAAAGGGTTTTGCATCTGATGTAGCAAGAGGCTGGCTCCCATAAAATATAAAGAGCTCTTGAGAATAACAGGACTATGCCAACAAACCATTCAAAAAGAGGAAAAAAGAACCTGAACAGGCAGTTCAGACAAAAAGAAAGTGGGCTTATAAAAACAAAGAAAATATGCTGTGTTGGCACAGTATCTCATGCCTGTAATCCCAACAGTCAAGAGGATGGCTTGTGGCCAGGAGTTCAAGACAAGACTGAGAAACATAGTGAGACCTTGTCTTGACAAAAAATGTAAAAATTAGCCAGGCATGGTGGTGCATGCCCTGTAGTCCCAGCCACTCAGAGGCTGAGGCTAGAGCATCACTTGAGCCCAAGAGTTTGAGGCTGTGGTGAGCCATGATTGCACCGCTGCACTCCAGCCTGGGCAACAGTGCAAATCCTAACTCAGGGAGAGAGAGAGAGAGAGCGAAAAAGAGAGAGAGAGAGATGCTCAACACTTACAATTAAAGCAGTATAGATTACTTTAAGCAATAAGATGTAACTTTCACCTATCAGAATGAGAAAAATCAGAGCATTTGATATACTTTTTTTTGCCAAGCATGTAGAGAAATACATGTGCTCTTATACCTTGCTACTCAAACTGTATTCCTTGGATCAGCAGCATCTGCATCAACTGAGAGCTTTGTAGAAATGCAGCTCCACCACAGATCTGCTAAATCAGAATCTGCATTTTAATCAGATCCCCAGGTGACTTGTAGGCATATAAAACTTTGTAAAGCACTACTCTAATACATTGTTGGAAGTGTAAATTAGCATAACCTCTTTGCATCTTAGTATATTTTATCACAATTAAACACGTACTTTTTGACCCATACTTCCAGTTGTAGGACTTTATATAAAATATATAATCATGTATGTGTGTGAAGACATGCAAAAAGATATTAATCACAACATGATTTGTATTAGAAAAATATTCATATTAGCAAAACAGCTTCAGTGTTATTACTTGAGTAAAGGTTAAATAAACTATAAAAAATTCACTTGGTAAAACACCAAGTTATTTCAATTTGTTTAAGAAAAGTATGTGTGGATACGGAATTGTCTCCAAGATATATTGCTAAACACAAACAGCAAGGTTCCAGCAGAATTATAATCTGCCTTTTCAGTGTTCTATTATTATAATTCCCATTTTAGAGATAATGTAAGTAAGGCAGAGAGGTTAAATAACTAGCCCAAGAACATGCGGCTGGAAACTGTGGATTCAAATCCAGACAGTCTTGTTCCAGAGCTTATGTTCTTCATAATCTGCCATATTGCTGCTCAGGGATAAACAATAAACTGTTAAAAGTAGTTTCCCCTGGAGTATGGAGTACTCTTTTTTCATTGTATGTGCCTTTGTACTATTTGAATTGTTTGCCTTCTGCAAGTATTGCTTTAAATAATTTAAAAATATTTAAAAATCAATTTTTCTAAAACTGAACTAATTCTCCTCCCCACTCTTCTGCTGATGCTGGTGACAGGCTGAATCATAAACTAGAGTGAAAAACCTGATACACATTCTGTACTCGCTCTTATTTATCCCTCACAGCTGTCTCATCAGCTACCAAGACTAACTGGTTCTACCTCCTAGACCAGACATTTCTCAAACTTCCCCCTCCACTCTATCCCTGAATTACAGATCACTTGGACTATAGTATTCATTTACTATCTGATCCACCTGCATCTTTTCTCCCTACAAAATGCCAATGGACACATCTTTCCAAAATGTGGATCTGATCCTACCATTCTCCATGTTCTGACCCAGTTTTCCACTCTGGCCTTACTGTTCACCACTTCTCCTCATATATCCTACCCTCAGGACACCATTCTTCCCCCTTCATTTCCATGATTTTAATATGCTATCAATATTCCTTCTCTAGAAGTACCTTTGAACTGGGTCCAATTTCTATCCTTGGTTGACAACCAGACCTCAAGCATGACCTTTTTTAGATTTTCCATGGATGCAGACTATCAGTAGACATATATTCTGTACTATGCATGCCAGAATACCTAAAGTTTCATGGTCCTTCACTGTTCCACAGAAAATGTCCCCAGCATCAAAGTACTCCTGCCTGAATGCTGTACATTCACATTCCTTGTAGGCTCCTCTGCTCCCCAACATGGATGCAGTATCCTGCAGACTGCTTCTTCAGATCTCCCCCATGGCTAATTCAAAGTTTTTCTTTGTCCTAAGTTCTCTCCTGGCCCTCAGCACCCTTCTTGGTCGTGAAGGATTTCTGGGAGGCTTTCCCTTTTATTATCAATTTTAGGTTCATCATCTTCCCTTCCTATCATTCTTCCTGTACCTGTAGAGGAAGGAGGTTAGAACAGTGGCTAAGAACAAGGAAGGTCTCAGCAGCCATGCTAATGAATTTGGACTTTTCCCATAAGTACTAGGAAGCCAGTGAAGAATTTTAAGCATGAGAGTGGCAGGACCAGGTTTGCACATTGAAAAGATGTATTCATTGGCATTTTACAGGGAGAAAAGAGGCAGGTTGACCAGTTAGATAATGAATGCTATAATTAAAGTGATTCAGGGATAGAGTAGAGGGGTGGGTTTTGAGAATTATCTAGCCTAGGAGGTAGAATCAATACGTCTTAGTGCCTGATTAGACAGATGTGAGGGGTAAATAAGAGGAAAGAGTCCAGAGTGTCTACCAGATTTCTCACCTTAGTAAATGATTCAGCCTGTCACTAGCACCAGCAGAAGAGTGGAAAGGTGTCTTTGTTTACCTATGCTACTACAACAAATACTTTAGAGTGGGTAATTTATAAAGAATGGAAATTGGTTTTTCACAGTTCTAGAGGCTGGGAAATCAAGACCAAGGCACCAGCAGATGCAGTATCCAGTGAGGCTATTCTCTGCTTCAAAGGTGGTGCCTTGTTGCTGTGTCCTCACATAGAGGGAGAGCAAAGGGGAAAAATGCTGTGTCCTCACATAGCAGAAGAAGTACAAGGGCAAAAAAGGCAAGATCTTCCTCAAACCCTTTTATGAGGCCACTAATACCATCTATTAGGTCAGAACCCTCAATGCCTAATCCCCTCCCAAGGGCCTTACCTCTTAATACCATCACCTTGGGAGTTAAGTCTCAATATGAATTCTGAAGGGACATACATATTTAAACTGTAGCAAAAAAGAATTAGTTTGGTTTTGTAAAAGTTAATTTTTAAGTATTTCTTTTTTTTTTTTAAGCCATACTTGCTGAAGGCAAACCATTCAAATAGTACAAAGGCATGTACAATGAAAAATGAGTCCTCTACACTTGAGGGGAACATTGTTAACATACCATAATACTATATTATTTTCCTTCTGCAGAACATAGACTAACCTACCCCCACCTTCCAAACCCACTCCCCACTGAATTCCCTCATTTCCTTACTGCAAAGGTAGTTCAACATACACAAATCAATGAATGTGATATACCACATTAGCAGAAAGAAAAATAAAAGTCATATGATCATCTCAGTAGATAAAAAAATATTTCAAAGTGCAACATGCTTTCATGGTAAAAAAAAAAAAAAAAAAAAAAAAAAGCTGTCCAAAAAGTAGGTGTAGAAGGAATGTACCCCTACACAATAAGGCTATATATGACAAGCCCACAGCTAACATTATTTTCCATAGTGGGAAGTGGAAAGCTTTTTCTTTAAAATAGGAAACAAGACAAGGGTGCCCATTTTCCCCACTTCTACTCAATATAGTACTGAAAGTCTTACCAGAGCAGTCAGGCAAGAAAAAGAAATAAAAGGCATATCAACTGAAAAGGAAGAATTTAAATTGTCTCTATTTGTAGGCAACATGATCTTATACAGAAAACCCTAGAACTCTACCAAAAAGCTATTAGAAATAATAAAAGAATTCAGTAAAGTTGCAAGGTACAATATAACCCTGTAAAAATCAATAATGTTTCTGTACACTAACAACAAACTTAGAAATTTTAAAAAGATCCCATTTCCAATAGCATCAAAATAAATCTAAAATAATTAGGAACAAATTTAATCAACAAGGTAAAAATCTGTATACCAAAAACTATAAAACATTGATGAAATTAATTGAAGACACAATAAATAAGACATAAATAAATAAAAATATTCTGTGTTCATGGGTTGGAAGAATTACTATCATTAAAATGTCTATACTACCGAAAACGATCTACAGGTTGAATGCAGTCTCTATCAAAATTCCAACTACAGTTTTTCACAGAAATAAACAATTCTAAAATTTGTAAGAAATCACAGAAGACCCCAAATAGCTAATAAAATCTTGAGAGAGAGAAAAAAAAACTGGAGGCATCATGCTACCCAATCCCAAATATACTGTGAAATTGTAGTAATCAAAACAATATGGTACTGGCATAAAAACAGAAATACAGATCAGTGGAACAGAAGAGATAGCTCAAAAATAAATTCACACATTTGCAGTCAACTGATGTTTACAGAGGTGTTAAGAGCACACAGTGGGGAAAGCACAGTCTCCTCAATAAATGGTGTCATGAAAACTGGATGTTCACATGCAGAATGAAATTGGACTGTTATCCTACACTGTATATAAAAACCAATTCAAAATTGATTAAAGACTTAAACATAAGACCTTAAACTCTGAAACTAATACAAGAAAACAAATGAAAAAGCTTTCTGACATTTGGCTTTGGCAAAGATTTTTTGGCTATGGGCCTGAAAGCACAGGCAATAAAGGCAAAAATAGACAGGTTGGATTGCATCAAATTAAAAAGCTTCTGTACAGCCAAGGAAACAATCAACAGAGTAAAGAGACAACCTACAGGTTTGGAGAAAATATTTGCAAATCATATATTTGATAAGGGGTTAATATCTAAAACATACAAGGAAAACAAGTCAAAAGTAAGAAAATAAATAACTTGATTTTAAAAATGGGCCAAAGATCTGAATAGACATTTCTCAAAAGAAGACATATAAATGGTCAACAGGTATATTTTAAAAAATGTTCTACATCACTAATCAGTGAAATGCAAATCAAAACCACAATGACATATCACTTCACATCTTTTAGAATGTCTGTTATCAGAAAGACAAGTGTTGGTGAGGGTGTGAAGAAAAAGGAACCCTTATACACTATCGGTAGAAATGTAAATTAGTATAGCCATTATGGAAAACAGCATGGGGGTTTCTCAGAAAACTAAAAATAGAACTACAGTATAATCCAGCAGTTCCACTTTGGGGTATATATCTAAAGCAAATGAAATCAGTATGTTAAAGAGATGTTTGCACTCCCATGTTTATTACAGTACTGTTCACAATAGCCAAGATACGGAATAAATCTCAGTGTCCAACAACAGATGAATGAATAAAGAAAATGTTACACACACACACACACACACACACACACACACACACACACACAAACAATGAAATACTATTCAACCATAAAAGAAGGAAATCCTGTCATTTTTGACAACATGGATGAAACTGGAGGACATTATGCTAAGGAAATAAACAAGGCACGGAAAGACAAATACCACATGATCTCATATGTAAAATGTAAAAAAGCTGAACTCTAACCTAGCAATCCCATTACTTAGTATATATACAGAAGAAAATAAATAGTTCTACCAAAAAAGACATCTGCACTTGTTTGTTCCTTTCAGCATTATTCACAATAGCAAAGACATGGAATCAACCTAGGTGCCCATCAATGGTGAATTGGATAAATAAAATGTGGTACATATACATCATGGAATACTATACAGCCATAAAAAAGAATGAAATCATGTTCTTTGCAGCAACATAGAAGCAGCTGGAGGTCATTATCCTAAGCAAATTAATGCAGGAACAGAAAGCCAAATACCACGTTTAGCTCCTACTTATAAGTAAGAACAATGGGCACTTAACGGACATAAAGATGGCAACACTAGACACTGGGGGCTACTAGATAGGGGAGGGAGGGATGGGGGACACAACTACTGGAAAACTATTGGGAACTGTGGTTAGTACCTGCGTGATGGGATCATTCGTACCCCAAACCTGAATATCACACAATATACCCATGTAACAAACGTGCACATGTACCCCCTGAATCTAAAATAGAAGTTGAAATTATATTATTAATAATAAATTAAAACATCAAATGCGTAGAAGCAGAGGGTAGAATGATGATCACCAGCGATGGAGGGGTTGGGCAGGAAATGAACTGTTGATCAAAGGATACAAAGCTTCAGTTGAACAGGAGGAATACATTTGGGAAAGCTAATATACAGACTAGTGACTGTAGTTAATAATAATGTATTGTATACTTAATTTGGTAAGAGAATAGATCTTAAATATTCTTACCACAAAAAATGATAATTATGTGAGGTTATGGATATGTAAATTAGCTTTACTTAATCATTTCACAATGTTTACATATATAAAATTATATTGTGTATTATAAATATGTACAATTTTTATTTTTCAACTAAACCTTAATAAAGCTATTAAAAAGGAAGTGAACAGATTGATGAACTCGAGGTTTGTGAATATCAATACTTCAGAAAGGGAAATTTCCTCAGGGCTTATGTGGAAGATTGTGGAACAAGTTAAAAGCCTTAATGAAAAGAGGTCTTACCAGGGAAGTATGTATATGGCAACTGCTCACCAGCACATATCTCCCCCTGACAAGGGCAGCTGTGATTCAAGAATTGCCTTCTTGGTCCTAGGACCTTCCTCACCCCAAAGAAGAACACTCCTGTCCCTGGAGGCTAAATACTTTTTAAGTAGCTGCCCTCTATTATATACATAGCACTGATAGCTGAAGGAAGGCTTCCAGCCTACCTTGGAAAGAAGCACCCCACAAAAGCTAAAATAGCAGCAGCCAGTATTTAGAAGAAATCACTTGAAAGTCTGTTTTAAAACATATGGTACAGTAATGGCTCTCAAACTTATGAGTGTGCATTAGAATCATCTAGAGGATCCACCACGATCAAGTTGGCTTCATCTCTGGGATCCAAGGCTGGTTCAACATACGCAAATCAGTAAACATAATCCATCACATAAGCAGAACCAATGACAAAAACCACGATTATCTCAATAGATGCAGAAAAGGCCTTCAATAAAACTCAACACCCCTTCATGCTAAAAACTCTCAATAAACTAAATATTGATGGAATGTATCTCAAAATAATAACAGCTATTTATGACAAACCTACGACCAATATCATACTTAATGGGCAAAAGCTGGAAGCATTCCCTTTGAAAACCAGCACACAACAAGGATGCCTTCTTTCACCACTCCTATTCAAAATAGTATTGGAAGTTCTGACCAGGGCAATTAGGCAAGAGAAAGAAATAAAGGATATTCAAATAAAAAGAGAGGAAGTCAAATAGTCTCTGTTTGCAGATAATATGATTGTTTATTTAAAAAACCCTGTCGTCTCAGTCCAAAATCTCTTCCAGCTGACAAGCAACTTCAGCAAAGTCTTAGGATACAAAGTCGATGTGCAAAAATCACAAGCATTCCTATACACCAATAATAGACAAACAGAGAGCCAAATTATGAGTGAACTCCCATTCACAATTGCTACAAAGAGAATAAAATACCTAGGAATACAATTTACAAGGGATGTGAAGGACCTCTTCAAGAAGAACTACAAACCAATGCTCAAGAAAATAAGAGATGACACAAACAAATGGAAAAACATTCCATGCTCATGGATAGAAAGAATCAATATCATGAAAATGGCTATACTGCCCAAAGTAATTTATAGATTCAATGCTATTCCCATTAAGCTACCACTGACTTTCTTCACAGAATTAGAAAAAACTACTTTAAATTTTATATGGAACCAAAAAAGAGCCTGTTTAGCCAAGACAATCTAAGCAAAAAGAACAAAGCTGAAGGCATCATGCCACCTGACTTCAAGCTATACTACAAGGCTACAGTAAACAAAACAGCATGGTACTGGTACCAAAGCAGATATATAGACCGATGGAACAGAACAGAGGCCTCAGAAAGAATGCCACACATCTACAACCATCTGATCTTTGACAAACCTGACAAAAACAAGCAATGGGGAAAGGATTCCCTATTTAATAAATGGTGTTGGGAAAACTGGCTAGCGATATGCAGAAAACTGAAACTGGACCCTTTCCTTACATCGTATACAACAATTAACTCAAGATAGAGTAAAGACTTAAATTTAAAACCTAAAACCTTAAAAACCCTAGAAGAAAACCTAGGCAATACCATTCAAGACATAGACACGGGCAAAGACTTCATGACTAAAACACCAAAAGCAATTGTAGCAAAAGCCAAAATTGACTAATGGGATCTATAAACTAAAGAGCTTCTGCACAGCAAAAGAAACTGTCATCAAAGTGAACAGGCAACCTACAGAATGGGAGAAAAGTTTTGCAATCTATTCATTTGACAAAAGGCTAATATCCAGAATCTACAAGGAGCTTAAACAAATTTAAAAGAAAAAAAAAAACTCCTTCTAAAAGTGGGCAAAGGATATGAACAGACACTTCTCAAAAGAAGACATTTATGTGTCCAACAAACATAAGAAAAAAAAGCTCATCATCACTGGTAATTAGAGAAATGTAAATCAGAACCACAATGAGATACCATCTCATGCCAGTTAGAATGGCAATCATTAAAAAGTCAGGAAACAACAGATGTTGGAGAGGATGTGGAGAAGTAGGACCACTTTTACACTGTTGTTGGGAATATAAATTAGTTCAACCGCTGTGGAAGACAGTGTGGCAATTCCTCAAGGATCTAGAACCAGAAATACCGTTTGACCCGGCAATCCCATTACTGAGTTTATACCCAAAGGATTATAAATCATTCTACTATAAAGACACATGCACACATGCTTATTGCAACACTGTTCACAATAGCAAACACTTGGAACCAACCTAAATGCCCATCAGTGATAGACTGGATAAAGAAAATGTGGCACATATACACTATAGAATACCATGCAGCCAAAAAAAGAATGAGTTCACGTCCTTTGCAGGGACATGGATGAAGCTGGAAACCATCATTCTCAGCAAACTAACACAGGAACAGAAAACCAAGCACTGCATGTTCTCACTCATAAGTGGGAGTTGAACAATGAGAACACATGGACACAGGGAGGGAAACATAACACACCAGAGCCTGTCAGGGTGGGGGACTAGGGGAGGGATAGCACTAGGAGAAATACCTAATGTAGATGACGGGTTGATGGGTGCAGGAAACCACCATGGCACATGTATACCTATGTAACAAACCTGCACGTTCTGCACATATATCCTCAAACTTAAAGTATAATTAAAAAAAAACAACCTCAGATTTTGGGCCCCACCCCTGGAGTTTCTGATTAAAAAGATTGAGGATGGGGCCCCAGAATTTTCTTTCCTACAAGTTCTCGGGTGATGCTGATGCTGGTCTACAGAACAAACTTTGAGAACCACTATTTGGGGGTGGGGGAGACATCAAAATTTGGAAACAAAAAACTTGTGTTCAAGCCTTGTGTGATTTATTTCACCTCCCTAAGCCTGATTTTCTTCTTCTCTGAAGTGGAGTTAGTAAGGTTATGAGAATTAAATGGAATGGTGTATATGAAAGTTCTTTATGAACTGTAAATGTTGCATACAAATGGTACTTGCTACCACACCTCCACCACCACCACTGAATTTTCTTGTACATTTGTTCCCCCTCTAGCCAACTTTGTCCCACCAAGTCTATCAGGCAACTGGAAAAGTTGCCTGGCTTTAAAACTTGGCTTTAGTCAAGAAGGCCCTGAGTAGTGTTTTTTTCAACCCACTGGGCATGGCCTTGATACTGACCTTGAATTGACTCCCCTTTTCCTTTGCCTGGCGTCCTCTCAAACTTGCTCCTGGTTCTTCCCGCCCTGGTCTACTCTCACAGCAAAGAACAGCTCCCAGTGCTAATATTAAGTATAAAAAACTGTCAGGTGGAATTTTAAAAAAATTAGTAAGACAAAAGAATCCACTTCCAAGCAGCAAAATTATATTGAAAAAAGCATTTTTGCTAGGTTGGTGGGCTCTAGGCTGATTTCCCTGAGGGTAAAATCCAGGTCTTTGAAATAGTTAAATAGAATCAGAAGTATAATTACAGATTCCTAATTTAGAAATATGTCAGACAGTTGCCTGGGTAAATGATATGTCCATGTAGAATAGTGACATTTTTCTTTAGAAACCTCTTTTTATTCCAAAGGTAATACATGTGTAGTATATAAAATCTGGAAATGATTTAAAAGTGTGAAAAAATAAAAACCCTTAATTCTACCACACAAAGATAAATACCCACTGGTATAATATTAGTAAATTTACATCCAGCCTTTCAATATCTACATATCTGTATAAGAATATGTATATATATGCATATATATTTCTTGAATTGGACTTGTAATATGTTCAGGTTTGTATACAATTTTTAAATTTACCATTATATTATGAGCTTATTAAGTAGTCTTCAAAAACATGGTTTTCAATGACAAACTATTATTCCTTTGTGTAAATGTACAATTCATTATCTAATTCTTCCTAAATGTTGCACAGCTAGGATATTCCAAATTTTATCATTATGAATAACCCTGCAGTGGATGACATTTCAAGTACATAAATCAATGTGTACATCTCTAATGGCTTTCTTAGGATAAAATCCTAGGAGTGGAAAAACTGGATCAAAGGATATAAAATTTCTTAAATGTAATTCACATACCATAAAATTCACTACTTCAGGTGTGTAATTCAATGGATTTTAGTATATTCACAAGGTTGCTAAATCATTACCACTAATTCCAGAAAAATGGAGCATTTCACAAATTTGCGCATCGTCTTTGTGCAGGAACCATGCTAATCTCTGTATCATTGCATTTTTGGTATATGTCAGCCAAAGGAAGCACAGTAGAAACATTTTAAGTCTCCTGATAACATATGCTAAAACTTCCTTTAGCAAGTGTGTACCCATTTTGACACCCAACAATGTATATCTATTTCCCCACAACTTTGTCAGCAGTTCTCTTTAAAAAGTATTGCCAATATCATTGAAAATGGCATTTCATTGTTTTGTCTCTATCACCTGCTCTTCTTCCTCTTCTGCCCAAACCATAGCTCTGCAGAGATCTGTTATTGCCCTCTTTTTTGTACACATTCACCATGGGCAGTCACATCCACTGCAACAGCCTTGGCTGCCTCCTCTGGATAGTGACCACATGTCCATACTGTACCCTAACCTTTTTCTAGCACTGTAGCCCACACATCAAGCTGCTCGCTGAGCACACCTACCTACAGAATTTGCCAGCATTACAAACTAATATCTGAAATCTAACTCATGTTTCCTGAAACTGGTTTTTGTCTATGACTTTGCTATTTAAATTAGTTTCATCAGCCTTCTTGGTGCTTTATAGCCATCTCTTCTCTCTGCTTATGTAAAGTACTCTATTGATTCTCTGTCACATTCTTCCTTTCTGTTCCATCCCCACTGCCATTGCTCTGATTTTACCTTTTATTGTGTCTATTCCATTAGCCTACTCACTTCTCTATGCTTCCAGTATCTATCCACTTAATTTATCCTACACATGGCTACCATATTAACTTTCCTACCATACTGCTTGTACCATATTGCTCTCCTACTCTGGAACTTCCTAGGGCTCTCTCTTGCCTGTTGGATTATGTGAAATAAAGGCTTTAACTTGATTCTTAAGGCCCACCATGCTCTTGCATCATTCTAATTTCACTTCCTCTTTGCCTTATAAAAACTATTTTTCTTCCTTCTTAGTATTCCTGTGCTTCCCACTTCTGTTCATGCAAATCTGGCATGGCCTCTATCCCAGTCATCTTTAGTGGTGATTGTATTGACTCTTCCAAAATTATCTCAGAGGCTCTGTGATGCCATTCTTGATTCAAGCAGTAGTGGTCTTTCCTTCTTTTGGCTCTCATTTTGTTAGCATTTCCTTTCTGATACTTCTGACATCCCGTCCTGTTTAATGGTTTTCCAGATATTTTTTGTCCACCCTCTACCACACTGTAAATTCCTTGAGCACAGGGATTATTATATCTAATTCATTTTGGCATGTTGCCTAGTACCTCTCCAAACACCTTAAATGCAGATAGAGGAGCCCCGTAAATGCCTGGACAAAACCATAGTGAAGAGTGCCAATTTTCTTTTTAGAACCACTAATGACTCCGTTTTGGGAATGAATACTGTACTGAAAAGGTACAGATGCCAGGTGACCCAAGTGTCATGGTCCTTTTTACCTCATTCTCTACATTCAGTCCATCAACAAATACTGTCAGCCCTACCTCTTCAAAATACCTCTCATCAAATCTCTTGTTCTTACCCCGACTGCTACTTTCTTAGAACAAACCACCATTATCTGTTACCTATAATAGCCCCTTTAAATGATTCCTTGGCTTCTACTCTTGACCCCCCTTCCAAATCCATCAGCCAAGTCAAGCCTTTATAAAACTTACAGCATGTTAGTATCCTACTTAAGAACTTCTAACAGCTTCCCATTTCACTGAGAATAAAATTCAAACTGTTTCAGCCTTTGGAAACTCCATAATCTGGCCTATGAACCTCCCCAACATTATCTCCCACTACAGCCCACCTTGCTCACTGTGTTCCAGCTCTGCTGGGTATTGGCTCCTCCTGATTCTCAAGTTATATCAAAGCAGAGTGACTGGGTGCTCTTGTTTCTACTGGGGTCCTAACTGTTGTTGACTATTGTCCTAGGGCTCTATGTCTTTAGTAGTGGAGATGACTTGGGGAGTGGCCAGAAGTAGTTCTCAGGGCTTTGAGACTTGACTCTGGGGAAAATCTTTATGGATTCCATCAGACCTCTGAAAAGTGGTAGGTCAAACAGTGAGTTTGAACTGAAAGAGATAATGGGCTTCAAGGAGGAAGAAAGGAAAACTAGAATTATTCCTGCAGCCTCTTTCCCAAGGGATGCTATAAATGTTACTGACAGAAACCAGAGCTGGAGGACAAACATCCTCCACCTTCTTTATCACTTTGGGTGTTGGTTTAGGAAATTGGGCATCACGGCAAAAACTTTAAGGCTATCTGTTGAGTCACATACTGCACTGTGAATTTGCTGCCATTTTCCCTATGTGCTCCTCTGAAGTCTCCCTTAGCCCTTTGGTGTTGCACCCATAACTTTTGTACATAGAAGGGAAAGGGAAAAAACCTCTTTCATTATTCAGATTCTGGACTTGCTCCCCTTATTTCTAGAAGCTTCTAAATATTCACTACCTACCTCTTTGCCTTTAGGATCATTGACAAGATCAAGCAGCTTTTCCCCTCTTCTGTCAGTCAAACAAGTCTGTGATTGGTATGTTTTATCACACTATATATAGAAAAAGTAGAAATTTCTCCCCAGCCCATTCTGAAAGAGAATCCCAAGTACTGCATTTCTCAACTAGTAAGCATTTTCCCACCTCTGCTGTGTGCAGAGCTTTCTGGAGTCATCTGTATAGTTACTTCCTGCCAACCTTCTTTGGAAAAAGAGGTATCCACCTGTGTCTTAAAGATTTCAGTGTGAAAAATGGAGAAATGGAAGCAGAGGGTCAAATGTAATGCCCTAGCCAGATGCCCTAGGCAGAAAGCCAGAGAGCACCCCTGACACATACCACAGCATTTGGGGGAGTCTTTATTTCCACTGAAACATTCTCTTCTTTTCTTATTCCCTACCCTGGGTTTCTTTTTGGCCAGGGATGGATTCTAGGTGGAGGGTGGAGAGGGGGACCCTGCGGATTTACATGGAGGAACTTGAACTGGCTATTCAGAGGGGATGGGTGGGAGAGGAGGGGAAGTGGGGAGGCAGAACAGGGTACCAAAAGCCCCTTCTCCAGAAAGTATTAATCTCCCAGATGATCCAGATTATAGCTTTCCAAGACTGATGAGAAAGCCATTGTCCCGAAAGTTCTTTCAAATTACACACACACACACACACACACACACACACACACACACACACACCCACCACCACCACCACCACCCACACACACACATTTCCCCCCTTGTTTGGGTCTATAAGGAAGGGTTTCCTGATTACTAGGCTGCAAGGACCCCAGCCAACAGTGGTTGGGGGTGGGCCTTCAGAGCTCTGTGTCCCTCCATGGTGACCAGGCAGCTTTTCCCCTCCTCTGTCAGATAAACAAGCCATGCATTGTTCTGTCCTCAGCTTGTCTGTGGGCTTCTCTTCCTGCTGAGCCTGACAGAATGAGCTTGTGCTTCTTCGTGTGGGGCAGGTGGAATGTGCTGTTTGGAGAGAGGCTGGAAGAGCCTCAGAAAATAAACAGAGCTAATCAAGGACGTTATTTTGTGCTTCTGTTTATACAAATACTTTAAAAAGAGGAAAGTGCCCACACTCTCTTATGGTCCAAATCTCGGGTTAAGCGCAACCACAAGCCACAGGGGCCACATTTTCCTTTTTGCCCTAAGTTAGGGCAGAGCCATGGTTCTCTTTCTGCTCATCTTCTCCCAAGTATCTTTTGAGGTGTCTGCTGGGAGCCAGGCTGAAAGACCGATGGTGCTATTGGAAGATACTGGGGTGACAGCTGACTAGGGCAGCTAGAGACTGAGTCCTTTCAGAATTGATCCACCTCCAGCCCTGACCTCTCACTAGGGTCTTTATGAGGCCTCCCCTGGGAGCCAGCTTCTGGCTTTTCTGCTGTATGTATCCACCCCCCTTTGCCCCCATGCCAAGTTCATGCATGTCTCCTGAGTACGTGGAAAAGAAGCAGTCATCTTTACTGTGCCCTGAGCATAGGAGGTCATACTTGATCATGTTACCTGGAACTCAGCTCGGCTAAATGGGAGAATATGCCCCTTTCCCTCCACCCCAGCTTGCAGCCTCTTTCCCAAATCCCAAACTGGCTGAACCGCTCAGGTTTCTCTCTCATCTTCCCTCACCAAAGGATTTCTTGAGTATACACTGTCTGTGCCCACCTGCCACCCCCTCATCTGATGACATCCCAACACTTATCCTCCTACCCTGCCTCCCTGCCCCAGCCAACCCCATGAACTTGCTTGCACCTCTAGTCACAATTTCTTTAACCTCACCTAACCACTGGCGCGGTCACGCTGATAACAAACCAGTTGCTCTTTATTTTGTTAGGAAGTGGAGATTGGCAATCTTCATCAGGCAAGCATTTGCATGGGCTGGGCTACTGAGCAAAAGGAGAAAGACATTTGGCCACCAGAAAGCAAGGGAGGCTGGGCACCCAGGCCTGTGGAATGAAATGAAAAGAGATTTTAACCTGATGCATTTGTTTGAAACAGATTATGCCCTGTTATATTGTTACTTAAAATGTGGTTATCACACCAGCAGCATCAGTATCTCCCTGGAGCTTATTAGAAAGTAAGGACCTGGGCCTCGCTGAATCAAAATCTGCATTTTAATAAGATCCCCCAGGTGATTAATATGCCCACTAAAATTTGAAACATGCTTCTCTAGAGCACACTGGGTTTGGCATTTGAGCCTTCTCTTAACTAGTCCTTTCTCTTTTATTTTCATTTGGATTGAAGAAATCAGTTTTCTTACTACTAACGGTACCTTGCTCATTATTATTTTGGATAGGGGTAATATTAATAACAGATACCATTCACTGAATGCCTGTCATATGGCAAGCATGTTTTATAGATGAGAAAACCAAAGTTCTGTGACATGCCCGAGGCCAAACAACTAGTGAATGGTAGAGCTGAGACTGTAAGCCAGATCCATATGCTCCTGAAAGCTCCCAAACTTTCCCCCATGCAGTTGATAAAAGTCAACCCAGAGTCCCCTGTGAGATACAGAGGGAAGGAGGGGGAAGGGGCCTCCAGGCATGATTTCCCCAGAGAGGAAAGCCCTAGCATATTTCTTGTCCTAAGGGAGCTTGCATAATCCCTCTCAGGAGCCAGGAATTACTGGAACTGGGGCCAGAGGCCAAGGGAAACTGCAGAAGGGAATTAGGAGTATTAATGAAGGGAAAATCCTGACTCTAATTCCTCAAGAGAAATTAAATCTTGATGCCTGAACTTAGGCTTAGGGAGTGCAACAAATCCACATAGGACTGCTCTGAATTCTGGCTACTGTGCTAATCACTGAAGGCATCATTTGGAACCTCAGCCTGGGGCCTAGGACTACTACATCGCAGCACGCGAAGGGTCATTTGTGACAATTGAATTTAATGTTTTATTTTGCAGGGAGGAAACAGAAGTCCAGAGAGTGGGAGTAAGTTGCCAGAGGTCAGAGTGAATTCATGGCAGATCCAGGGACGCTGACCACAAACACCACAATTCCAGCATTACTAATGGGCACCTTTTCTGGAGTTGAAGTCTCTGGTGTGAAATTGGGTTTTCTTTGGGTCTGGTCAAGTCCCCAGAGGAAGTGCAGACCCTGTAAATACAGCCCAGAATGTTTATGAGGCTTTGTATCTCACCAGGACCTTCACCTTGGAAAATCTCTTAGTCACTTGCCCCCAGCTATACAACATCAACTTGAGTGCTACTCCTATGGACCTGGAGGCTGCTAGTCCTGGCTTATCTGTGCTTTTCTTTTCTGGGGCCCACAGGACCTGCAGAGATGGCTGGGTGGGGTCAACTCAGTCCAGGAAGCTCAGGAATTCTTTTAAGTGTATGTGTCTGGGGTATTTTTCTCTCTCACTTACGTATATTTTTAAAAATTCTTTTTAGACACCCGCTTTATCTTTCCCAAACATCATTTCCTTGCTCCTTTCCTGAGTTCTAGCAGTGGCTGGGGGCCCAGCTTCCTTATTGGCCTCTGAGCTGCCGAGGGGGTGGGCCAGGACTCAGAGGAGGTTGGAGTAGGGAGCAGGGGGGCTGTTTATGCTGCTGGAAGTGCCTTTCATCCTTCCCTTTGCCACCAGGGTGCTGGCTGGTTCCTGGAGCAGCGTCTTCACTCCTATCCAGCTCTTGACACTGGCTTTTATTCCCTAAGGCTGTGGCCATATCTAGGGCCATCCAGGCTGATGGTCATACCTTGCCTTCAATCCTACTCCTTCCTGTTCTTAGAACTGGAACCTGACCGTGCCTGAGCCCGTTGGATCACACTCAGCATCTTGGGCTGATGGTCCCTCGCTCCAGAAGTCTTAACTGGAGGGCAGATGGGTCTCAGCTAAGGGAGGACGCTGGCTGGAAGGGTTGTCAACAAGAGTCTGAGCTAGCCGGATACCCCGCTCTCTCCCAAGCCATCTCTCCACCCTGGGCAACTTCCATGGTAGGTACAGCCAGTAGCCATGGCTGCTGCCACTCTTCCTGCCCCTGCTTTCTTTCTTCAACGTCTCTTTCTTTTTGCTTCCTAAGAAAAGCATTTTGGAGTAATGAATGGGATGAGGTATGTACTCATTGATAGTGCCCGAGCCAGCCTTAGGAAAAAGAGCAAGTGCTGGGGTCATTGCCTTCACATCTTGGCCTGGAGCTGCATGGTTGGTCGTAGGCATTTTCTTACTTTTCTGTTTGTTTCTCCTTCTCTCCTTCCACACTGCCTATGGAGGGAATGGTTTCAGCTCTGGGACTAATGACACTTCCCTTTTCTGACTGCTTCTTGAGGGAATTGCTATGGGAAACCTCAGGAATACAGGCTTTTTACAATAGACTCTTGGAATGGAGGGGTCGTGTGGTATCCTAGGAAAAAACTGAAGGATCCGAGTCTCATTCCCAGTTCTGCTGGTTAATAGCTATATGCTCTTGGCAAATCACTTAAGCTTTATGCATCTCTGGTTCTCCATTTGTAAAGTGGGGATACGAATAATTTTTACCAGCTGGACGTGGTGGCTCATGCCTGTAATCCCAGCACTTTGGGAGGCTGAGGCAGGAGGATCGCTTGAGGCCAGGAGTTTGAGACCAGCTTGGCCAACGTGGTGAATCCCCATGTCTACAAAAGTTAGCCAGGCACAGTGGCATGCACCTGCAGCCTGTAGTCCTAGCTACTCAGGAGGCTGAGACAGAAGGATAGATTGTGCCATGGAGTTTGAGGTTGCAGTGAGCTATGATTGTGCCATTGCACCCCAACCTGGGCAACAGAGCCAGAGAGGCCCTGTCTTAATAGTAATAATAATAATAATAATAATAATAGCTGTTTCACATAAGGTTACAGAGATGATTAAATCAGTTAATGCATATGAAGTGCTTAGTGCATGGCACATCTTAAGTGTTCAATAAACAGTTCTTGTTTTGTGTTTTTTTTTTAAGTTTATAGAATATGTATGTCAGGTACTATGTTGATTGATTTCACGCATGGACTGCATTTAATCCAAATCATAACTTATGAAAAAGAGATGGTCATCTTCCCCATTTTGTGATAAAAAAAATCTGCAACTCGCAGAATTGACTTGCCCATGGCTGTCCAACTACAATTGGAATGCAAGTATGCACAGACTTCAAGTCTAGGGCTATTCAGGACTAATAATAGGCCACTTAGTAGACCCTACAGATAGTTTGTTCTCCTGTTCCAAACTAGGGTTAGAAGGCTCTAGCTCAGGCTCCAGCTACCTCTATTTTGATTTTTCTCCTTCTAGACTTTAGTTTTCTCTGTGTCCCAAAAGCCTCCACTTCCCCTTCTGTCTCCTTTGGGATTGTTTCCTATTCCTGGAGAAACCTGAGAAAGAGTAAGGGGCCAGCCAGGTGCGGTGACCCAGGCCTGTAATCCCAGCACTTTGGGAGGCTGAGCCTGGCAGATCACCTGAGGTCAAGAGTTTGATACCAACCTAGCTTACCTGGTGAAACCCCGTCTCTACTAAAAATGCAAAATTTGCTGGGTGTGGTGGCGCATGCCTGTAAGCTACTTGGGAGGCTGCGGTAGGAGAATTGCTTGAACCCAGGAAGTGGAGGTTGCAGTGAGCTGAGATCGTGCCATTGCACTCCAGCCTGGGTGACAAGAATGAGACTCTGTCTTTAAAAAAAAAAAAAAAAAGTAAGGGGCCTTTGTAAGCTATGTTTCACAGTATGGCATGGTAGTGGTATAACAGAACCTTGACAGTGGATGGTCAAATCCGGGTACCCTAGGTGTAGGCACTCTTGAGCCATCAGAAAGTCTAAGTTTGAGCTAGTAACCATTATTGTAGTACCTGCTATTTACTGACGACTTGCAATGCATCAGGCTGTGTCCCAGATGCTTTAAGAATACTATCTCTAGGGGAGTGGGGATGTGGGGAGAGATAGCATGGGGAGAAATGCCAGATATAGATGATGGGGAGGAAGGCAGCAAATCATGCTGCCATGTGTGTACCTATGTGACAATCTTGCATGTTCTTCACATGTACACCAAAACCTAAAATGCAATAAAAAAAAGAAAGAATACTGTCTCTAATCCCCGCGGTCACCTAGCCTGATACGGATTATTGTTTCCTTTCTCAGGTAAGAAAACTAAAGCTCAGACGGGTTAAGCGACTTACAGATACACATGTCTAAAGTGGCAGAGGGGAGTTGAACCTGTATCTGTCTCTGTCTTTTCGCCCATTGCCTACTGGCTTGGTATAGTTAGTGAGATGAGACTAACATACATGAAATGATGATGGGCAATATCACATTTCATATTATTATGGACCACATTGTGACGACTAAATTACTCAGAACAAACTTCCTGGAGGAAATGGTACTTGAGCAGTACCTTGAAGAACATGTAGGATTTAGGTTAACAAAAGGAGAGGGGGCATTCCAGGCAGAGGGAACAGTCATTCCAGGCAGAGGGAACTATGATTGATTGAGGCCTTGCCAGACCTGATTCAAAGCACTTGCATTGTCTCATTGGATCCTTCAACAACCCCATTTGGTACTATTATTCCCATTTTACTGCCATGAAAACTAGGGCTCTGAAAAGTGAAGTCACCTGTCTAAAACAACAGAGCTAATGAGTGGTAGAGCTGGGATTCAAACCAAGGTAGTCTGACCCCAGAGCCTGTGTTAGATCTACTGGAATAGCAACAGCAAAGACACAGAATCAGAAAGGGACAGGGCTGATTACAGGGTGTGACTGGAGCAGAGACATGAGAGATTGAGCTGGTAGGTAAAGATAGCTTATTGACGACTTTGAAACTCTGATCTAGTTTACCTTTGATGTGGGACAGGGTAAGAAATAGGGAGCCAGTGAAGATTCTTGAATAGGAGAGTATCCCAGTTCAGTTGGCACCTAACATGATATGATCTAAAAGCAGTGACTGAAGGCAGAACAAGGGAGACAGGCTGACAGACTGCTGTAGTATTTTGGGCATAAAGTTTCAAGGGCCTGGACTAGAACAGGAGTTGGTGGTGGTGGTGGGTTCTGGGAGAAGAACTCTAGTTCTGTCTAATGGCCACAGTGAAAATGGAGGGGGTGTAGGGAGAGAGAGAGAGAGAGAGCAGGAGAGGGCAGGCGACAGCGAGCATGAGCGCAAACCAGGGCCGGAGAAACATCATAAAAGAAGACCCAGTAGAAATCAGTATGGGATTGTATGGTTAGGGAGAAGGTGGCATCAAGGCTGTCTGCACTTTAAACCCGTAACTCAAGAATCCTAAATGTGGAAAAAGGCTTGAAATAGGAAAGGTACTCTGTTCTCCACTATATCCTCAGTGCCTAGAAGCGTAGGACATAGTAGATACACATGGTACATAGTACTACTATTGGTAGATGCTTGACAAATATTTGTTGACCAGATAACTACCTGGTAGCAGCAGGTGGAAAGATTTCCCAGCAGTGTGGCTTTGTGTATAGGACTCCAGAGCAAGCATAGCCCCCAAGGTCTCCTTGTGTCTTCAGCCTCCCCTCTGGGCACTCTGAAATCAATAATAGAACAATGTGATTACAAAGCTGGGGGTTTCACCCGGTTCCTCCATTTACATCTTAGCCACTGTCGCTGACCTGTGGCTCTGCTTCCTGGCCTTTGACAAACAGCTTCCCTTGCCCTTCCTCCTATGTCTCCTGGTCTGTGTCTGGCCTGTTACCACTCAACCCGCGTTTTCCCCAGCAAGGCCATTCTCCTGAGGACTATCTTTGCAGGCCTTAGCCCTCTAGAGCCTTGTACTACAGAGATCTTCTGTGCTTCTGCCGGGGTGAGGGGCATTTGCAGCTGGGATGGAATCCTCCAGCTTGAGTGTGACTATGAATGCTCCTGGGAGGTAGGGAGCTGCTTTATCTCACAATATAGCAAGCTTGTTGAAGGCAGGGACCCTTGTTCTATTTCATCCTGTACTACCAGTACCTATTGTAGACCTTGGCACAGTAACCATGAATAAATTGATGAAAATAATTTATCATATATTTATTTCTCTATCTATTTATCATGTTTCTTTTACCCTACTGTTTATCTCTTTCTCTGTCATCCATTTCTCTCTACTATATATTTCTCTACAGTCTTTCTCAGCATTTTCTCTCCTTTCTGTCATTTGTTTTCCCCTCCATCATCTCTCCCTCTTATCTGTATAATTTGCCTGGTCCTTCCACCATCTCTCTCTCTCCATTCTCTCTCTACTCTCCCTCCTTCTCTCATTCTCCCTCCTATCAATCATCTTTTTACCTCCCGGCATTATCCATATCCCCCATGTGCTGTTTCGCATACCACTCTTCCCCACTTGCAAGGGTGGCATCTGCTCATGCAAAGTATTCCAGGTGACAGAGATGGGTCCTGTATACAGCAGTCAGTACAAAAGTTGTGCCTGCATTCAGGGCCGTGGCCTCAGACTGATTTCCCTCTATGTACCCCTGACCTCCTAAGCAGCCAGTGTCCTCTGTCAGCCTAACATGGTACCATTCACCACTTTGTTCTATCTTCCCTCACAGGAGTTGGGGCTTCCTGACACCACGTTGCCTACCAACTCAGCTGTCTCGCCTCTGTACCCATCTTACCTTTCATTCCATCGGTGCCTTTCCCATGCTTTGTTTGAATCAGCTCTATCTCTCCCATTAATGTGTAAGCTCTCAAGGGCAAATACTATATTGGATTCATCTCTGTATTCCCAGAGTTACACGTAGAGGACACACAGTAAACATACAGTAAATGCTTATTCAATGAATGACTAAAAATTGGAGAATTGACAGCCCAGTGTTGACCTGTTCAAACTTTTCAATCACTTGCCTATTCCTTTCTCAGAGAAAAGTGAGAAGATTGACCAGATTGATTTTCTTTCTCAAAGAGAAGTGAGGACGTGCTCACTGTTCACTGGGTAGCAGCACTCATTTATTCCACAAGTATTTATTGACCATCTGCTCTGTGTCCAGCATTGTGATACATGCTCAGGATACTCTTGTGAACAAAGCAGCCCTATGAAGCTGACATTCCATATCTCTAGAATGAAGGCGACTTGAGAACTAGGAGATCAGGAGGGCCACTAAGATTCCCACACCAGTTTCTTGTAGGATGTTCTACTTTATTGAAGGAAAAGAGGGGGGTGGGGCGGAAGCTGCCTGGGAAGTGATTTCAGCTCTGGTTCCTTAAGCCTATTTCCTGTCCCTTTCTTGTAGGAGGAACGCCCCTGTCAGTAGGCCGCACTCATGGCATGTGGCCAAGCTGCTGGAGAGATGCCCTGAAGCAGCCACCACCATGCATTTCCCTTCTGAAGCCTTCAGCTTGTCCTGGCATTCCGGCTGCAACACAAGGTGATTCTAGAGCCCTTCCCTCAAGATGGGCTGGAGGGACAACTTGGACACTCCTCTTCCTCTGCTCTAATCCCTAGTGGATGTTAGAGCCTCAAGTGCTATAACAGAAAAGCAAGTGGGAGCCCAGAGTACCTGAGTTCAAGTCCTAGTCTCTTGCTAACTCTGTGATTTGGGGCTAGTCCCTTTCCTTCTGGACCATGTTTCCTTGAAATACCTCTTTGGGCTTACAAGACACCATACTGCCCTGCTTTTCATCCTATTTCACTAGCTGTTCTTTCTCCTTCTCTCTTTTCCTAATTCCCTTCATTCTCCTGTCTCTTAAAGTAGGAAGACCCCAGGGCTCAGTTCTAGCCTGCTTCTCTATCAATGGCGACTCACTGGTGACCTTATGTGGTCTTTATTACCTCTGTCACATAGCCAAAGCCTTCAAAATAGGGACCTCCCTGAATAACTGTTATTGAAACAGTTGCCCAAGAGACAGACAGCGTTTTCTGCAGGCTGAGAACCAGCAAACGTGCTGCCCTTCACTGCCTTTTCCCTTCCACGAGAGCTTCCCTCCAAGAAGGGATTTCTATTGGGGGTTCAGAGAAGCTAAGGGTTCAGTTTACCCCAACTCGGTGACTTTTTGGAAGCCAGGGTCTCAGGGCAGAGGCAGTTTTGTTCTGGAAGAATATGCAGAAACACACTTTGACATTCTTAAGCATGGCTCCTGTTTGAGTGACGATGTGTTTTTGTTTTTGTTTTTTTCAGCAGGAATAGTGGTGGGGTGGGTAGCAGGTTCCCTTGCCAACAAGAAATTGCTTGATTCCTTGACCAGAGAACAAGTCAGCTGACTGGCTAACAGGCAAGGCAGGGAGCAAGAATGAGGGGAAGCTGACCTGAGGGTCTCACGGGCTGCTGCCACAGTTCAACTGTGGCTTTCTGGACTATGGCCTTTCTGAGAGCAGCCTGTAACCTCTGGGGTGCTCAGTTTGGCTTTGTGTGTGGGAAGTGGTACTTAAAATTGAAGATTGCATCTGATCCTGGCCCTTCCCTTGGTCTTCCTGTGGGAGGTGGGGGAGGTGTGGGTGGGCAGAGGCCGCTATACTATCAATACTAGTCATAGAGAGGATGCTGATGACAAAAACTAATAATCAAGAGACGAGCAGCTGCCATGTATTGAACCCTTGAGAGGTACCTGGGCTGTGGTCAGGGCTTTACATTTATCATCTGCTTTCATCTACACATCAACCCTATGATATAGATATTACTATTTTCATATTTAAAAGACCATATGGCAATAGAGCTAAGATGCTGGACTCAGGACTGGATTCAGATTCCAGCTGTGCTGCTTTAACAGCTTAGTGAGTTTGTCGGTTTACTTTATCTCTCTAAGCTTAAGTTTCTTCCATTGTAAAGTGTAGATAGTAATCTGTCCCATAAAGATGGGAACAATAGACACTGGGAAATATAAAAGCAGGGAGAAAGGAAGTGGGACAAGGGTCAAAAAGCTACCTATTGGACACTCTGCTCACTTCCCAGGTGATGAGTTCAATTGTACTCCACACCTCAGCATCACGTGATACACCTTTGTAACAAACCTGTACGTATACTCCTGAAATCTAAAATAAAATTGGAAAAGAAAAAAAAAAAAGATCTATCCTTTTCAGCTTGAATGATAAAAGCATGATGCTCAGAGCTAGGTCTTCAGAGTGCCTCAGCCAAGCCCCTGAGAGGTTTGCTATTATCAAGAAAAGAATAGAAGAACACCTGAGTGACAGTCCAGTCTGTGCCAGTGGTTAGAGCTGGGTGTTCTTGAGTAAATCACCACCTCAAAATCACTTCCCTTTGCTGGGCTTGCTTTACACCAGTGGTTCTCAAAAGTGTGATCACTGGATGAATAGACAGCACCAGCAGCACCTGAGAAGTTGGAAGTTCAAATTCTCAGGATTCACCCAGACTTAAAGCTCTAGGATGAGGACCAGTGACCTGTGTTTTAATAAGCCCTCCGTGTGATTCTGATGCACATCCTCATTTGAAAATCATGGATTTATTTACAAAACGGTGTGGCTCTCTCTAATGCTGATATTCTGTGATTGTCTCTTTTGGCAGGAAGCTACATGCTGACTCCCTAGGGACAGGGACAGCCCAGAGGCAAATTCAGACTTGCTAATGTCAGGGAAATAGAGGATAACTCCCATAGAGTTCTCCCACTTTTAGTCCTTAGGGTATTTCCCCATCTTTCTTCCATATATCATCTTGTGTCTCATTTTACTAAGCCCCTGAGGTGCCCCAATGTCCATCATCTTCCCTGTTTCCTCTTCTTCCATTTTTCTGCCTACCCTCCTCTCATTGGTGGCATGGGTACCTCTGGGCTGGCCAGCCCTTTCCTATGACAGGGCTGGCCATGAAGGGAAAGTGATCTGGTGATTTGGCTAACCAGTATGCCCTGTGTCTTACAGTGACGTGTGTGTGCAGTGGTGTCCACTCTCCCGGCACTGCAGCACTGAGAAAAGCAGCTCCATTGGCAGCATGGAGAGCCTGGAGCAACAAGGCCAAGCCACCTGTGAGAGCCATCTGTTGCCTATTGATCAGAACATGTACCCTAACCAGCGTGACTCAGCATACAGCTCCTTCTCAGCCAGCTCAAATGCTTCTGACTGTGCCCTTTCCCTCAGGCCAGAGGAGCCCGCCTCTGCAGACTGCATCATGCAAGGCCCAGGGTCATCTAAGGCTCCCAATAGCCGGCCTAATGTAGCTGAGACCTCAGGAGGTAGTCGGCGTGCCAGTGGGGGCCACCTGACCCCCAACTCCCAGATGTCAACTCGTCCACAGGAGGGACACCAGTCAGGGTCTGCCAAGGCAGTCAGGGGCCCACCACAACCTCCAGTGAGGCGGGACAGCCTTCAGGCCTCCAGAGTCCAACTTCTCAATGGAGAGCAGCGCAGGGCATCTGAGCCTATGGGCCCCTTGCCACAGAAAGAGAAACTGAGCTTGGAGACAGTACTACCCGCAAGGAACCCTAATAGATTCTGTTGCCTCAGTGGGCATGACCCAGTAACAACTGAGGGCCATCAGAACTGTGAGTTCAGTCAGCCTCCTGAATCCAGCCAACAAGGCTCTGAGCATCTACTGATGCAGGCCTCAACCAAAGCTGTTGGATCCCCAAAAGCCTGTGACAAAGCTTCCAGCATGGATTCCCACTCACTCAGTGAGGCTTCAGCAGAGCTAGCTAAGGCTTCTTTTGGCAGACCTCCACATCTCATAGGACCCACAGGGCATCGCCATAGTGCCCCTGAACAACTGTTGGCATCCCACCTGCAGCATGTGCACCTTGATACCAGGGGCAGCAAAGGGATGGAGCTCCCACCCGGACAGGATGGGCACCAGTGGACTCTGTCTCCTTTGCACAGCAGCCACAAAGGGAAGAAAAGTCCATGTCCCCCTACAGGAGGAACCCAGGACCAGTCCAGCAAAGAAAGAAAGATCAGACAAGTGGATGACAGGCCTTTGGTTTTGAGATACCAGAGCCAAAGCAGTCCTCCCCATGGAGAGGTTGATGGACACCCCTCAGAAAGAGGTTTCCTGGACCTAAACAGAACAAGCAGAGCAGGCAGTGAATTGGCCAACCAGCAATCCTCTGCCCCTGGCTCCCTTGTTCAACAATCCAGGGACTGTTCTTCAACCACTAAAGTAGCTGGTGGCACAGAGGCAACCGAAGAAGGAGACAGTGAGCCCAGGGAGTGTAGCCGGATGGGTGGCAGGCGAAGTGGAGGGACCCGGGGCCGCTCAATCCAAAACCGGCGGAAGAGTGAACGTTTTGCTACCAATCTGCGTAATGAAATTCAGAGGAGAAAGGCCCAGCTCCAGAAAAGCAAGGGTCCCTTGTCACAGCTGTGTGACACTAAGGAGCCAGTGGAAGAGACCCAGGAGCCCCCAGAAAGTCCTCCACTCCCTGCCTCTAACTCATCGCTTCTATCTTCATGCAAAAAAACCCCCAGCCCCAGAGACAAGCTCTTCAACAAAAGCATGATGCTCAGAGCCAGGTCTTCAGAGTGCCTCAGCCAAGCCCCTGAGAGCCATGAATCTAGGACAGGCTTAGAGGGACGAATAAGCCCTGGCCAGAGGCCTGGCCAGTCCTCTTTGGACCTGAACACCTGGTGGAAAGCATCTGACCCATCCTCCTCAGACCCTGAGAAAGCACATGCTCACTGTGGAGTTCGTGGAGGTCATTGGAGATGGTCTCCAGAGCTTAATTCACATCCACATGTGGCAGTAGCCATGGAAGGCCCTTCCAACCCAGGTGACAACAAGGAATTGAAGGCTTCTACTGCTCAAGCTGGGACAGAAGCCATCCTCTTGCCTTTTGCAGACAGAAGAAAGTTCTTTGAAGAGAGTAGCAAATCCTTATCTACATCTCATTTGCCAGGTTTAACCACTCATAGCAACAAGACTTTTACCCAGAGACCAAAACCAATAGACCAAAACTTCCAGCCAATGAGCTCCAGCTATAGGGAATTGAGGCACCATCCCATGGACCAATCATATCATTCCACAGACCAAGCATATCATGCCACAGACCAATCATATCATTCCATGTCACCCCTTCAGTCAGAAACTCCTTCTTACTCAGAATGTTTTGCAAGCAAAGGTCTAGAAAATTCCATGTGTTGTAAGCCACTACACTGTGGTGATTTTGACTACCACAGGACCTGCTCTTACCCCTGCAGTGTTCAGGGAGCTGTAGTCCGTGATCCTTGCATTTATTGTTCTGGGGAAATCTGCCCTGCCTTGCTAAAGAGAAATATGATGCCAAATTGCTACAACTGCCGGTGCCACCACCACCAATGCTTTCGGTGTCCAGTTTGCTACCATAATCCTCAGCACAGTACCCTCGAGGACAGCAGCTTGGCACCTGGCAACACTTGGAAACCCAGAAAGCCAACAGTGCAGGTGAGGACTTGGTTCTTGGGTGGGTAACCTTCATTATTCTCTTAGTGAGGAGAAAGCTAGGTAAGTTATTTTAAAATAGAACAATCATAATTCCTTGAAACTGTACACCGCTGGCTCCAGGAGCTGTTAGCTTAGTAACCTTGAACAAGATACACAACCAGAAAAATTGCAGTTGCCTCATCTTTAGAGTTAGAGCTTCATAAAATGGACACAACTGAGATTTACATCCTGACTATAAAATTGATATCCGAGTGACCCAAAGCAAGTCATTCAACTACACGCATTTGAAGTATGTGATTCTAAAGGGAAAAGATAATTTTTCCCTTATAAAACAGCCAGTATTAAGAAGAGTCTCACTACCTCATCTCTAAAATGAAGGAATATTATGGCTGCCTCATGGATCAGTTGTGAGAATCAAATGAGATTGTGTTTATCGAGTGCTAAGCCCAGTGCATGATGCAAAATTTCACTTGTTGCCTCCCTTTTTCTGCTTCAGAATTATTTAAAGATGAAAAATTTGCAAATATCCCCAGGGTTTGTTTTCAGAGATCTGGCTTGTCTGTTTTCTAAAAACACAAATCCTTTCCCCTTTCTCCATCCTGTCTCTGTTGGAGATCCAGGTCTAAGCTGGCTGTTCTTATTATATCCTGGTTATGACATACCACCCTAACACAAGCCACCACCATTCCCCAGGTTACTTCTGGGAGAACTCCCTAGGTCCTTGCGTACTCACTGCCAAATTCCTTCCCCATGACATCCTTAATGCCATCTTTTGGCCCATGCATTCAAGCCAGAAGTTAATTCCTGTGTTCAGCTGTTGCATACACAGACACTTTTGAAATGACTGAGTATATGAATCTGCTCAATATATATTCTTGGGAAAAAAAGAAACTTTAAGAGTGAAAGAAGCCTTACACAAAAGACTGTGAACTCTGCTATTCCTTTTATATGAAATTCAAAAACAGCTATTCTATGGGGAAAGAAATTCAGAACACTGTTTGCTAATGGGAGGTGACATAGAGATTGACTGGAAAAGGGCATGAGGGAACTTGTGGGGTGGTGACAATATTCTATATCTTGTAAAAGTTTGAATTAAACATATGTACCTGTCAGAACTCAACAAATGTACAGCAAGGCTGCTAGACAGCCAATGCACTTAATATGTGTACAATTCACTGGAAGTAAATTTTGCCTAAAAATGTTGTAAACAGATATCAAACTTTATTCAATATGTATGCTGAAGTGTTTTTGAAGTTGACTGCTGTATTCAACTTAGGTTTTCAGCATAAAGTGCCGAATCCTAGCCGCTCAACTACCAGGGGTATTTGCCCCAAATATTTTATGTTTATAGATGCTATTATAAAGAGTATTATTTTCTTAATGTCAAGTTGAAATTCTTGATTACTACTATCTAGAAATATAATTGAGTTTTGTGTATTGACCTTGTATCCTTCAATCTTGCCAAACTCACTTATTACTTCTAATAGCTTTTTGGTTGATTATAAAATATTTTCTACATACACAATCATGTCCCAGCAAATAGAATTTTGTATCTTTCTTTTTCCTATACATGTCCTTTTCTGGGAGAGAGAAGAGCCTTGTCACACTGTCTCACCTTCAATGCAATGTTTGGAGGAGATGGTGAGAGTGGACATTGCTGCTTTTTTTCTTAATCTTTCACTATTAAGTTTGATGTTAGCTGTAGGATTTTTTGTAGATACCCTTTAATTAAGGAATATCTCTTTTATTCTTAGTTTGCTGAGAGTTTTCATCAGAAGTGGATGTTGTATTTTTTTCAAATGCTTTTTCTGTATCTGTTGAGATGATCATATAATTTTTTTCTTTAGTCTACTGATACGGTGAATGGCATTGATTGATTTTTTAAATAAGTACAAGCACAGCATTGCCAGGATAAATCCCACTTGGTCATGATTGATTATCCTTTTATATGTTACTAGATTTGCTAATATTTTGTTAAGGATTTTGCATTTATGTTTATCAGGGATTTTAGTCTATAATTTTATTATAACATCTTTTCTGTGTTTGTTTGTTTGTTTGTATCAAGGTAATGCTAGCCTTAAAGAATGAGTTGGGACATATTCCTTCTCTTTTATTTTCAGGAAGAGTTTGTATAAAAATGTCTTCCTTAAATGTTTGGTTGAATTCATCATTGAAGCCATCTGGGCCTGGAGGTTTTTTAGTAGAAAACTATTTAACTACAAATTCAATTTCTTTAATAGATATGGGGACATTTAGGTCATGTATTTCTTCTTGAGTAAGCTTTGATAGTTTGTGTCTTTGAAGAAACTTGTCCATTTCATTTACATTTCAAATTTATGGGGATATAGTTGTTTTCAACTTACTTTAAAATGCATCAAGAATTTAAGATGGATTGGTAGATGGCTAGAAGGGTAAATAGATATACGATAAGGTAAATATATCAAAATGTTAATTGTAGAATCTAAGGTGCTGGGTATATGGGTGATCACTGTGAACTTCTTTCAACTTTTTTGTAAGTTTGAATATATTCATAATCTTGAAAAAAGAGGAGAGGAACTATAAAATAATGGTTTTAAGGACACCGAAGCTGAAACCAGACTGCCTGGTTTTGAATTTCTTCCCCTGAACTTACAATGCCTAAGCTTTCCCATCTAAAAACACGGGGGTAGTAACAACACTTATACCATAAGTTGGTTGTGGGGAGTAAGTGATGTAACACATGTAAGACTTGGAGCAGTGACTGCCAGATTGTAATCATAAGTGAGTTATCTCTTAAAGGGACATTTTGGCTTAGCTTGAGAGACTTTCTCTGAAAGAAGGACCCCACAGATAGACAGTAGACAAAGGGGGCTGAGATTTGGTGGCAGGGGGAAGTGAGGGGATGACGGCTGCAGTGTTGTCAGCCCAGGACCAGCAACCCTGTAAGAGAAGGGGCTACAATTTGCAGGTTGCAGCAATTGGCAGCAGTAAATCATGTGGGTAAGGCTGTGCCTAAACCATCTCTCTTTTTTTTTGTACTCTGAGGGAGGGATACCTTGGGTTCCTAATGCTTGTTAGACCAGCTAAGCAGGTCTGCTTAGATACTAGGCATTCAGACACGTGGATGGCTGCCTAGGAACGACCACATGCCCATTTCTAATCCTGCCATCTGAACTTTCCACTCCCACCCCACCCCCCTCAAGAAATGAGAAGAACTTGCAGCATGGGTTAATATGTTCTAGCTCTGATGACTAAGGTAGTTGTGGTGGTAGCTCTCTGAAGTAGGGCTGAGATCCTGCTACTAATGCCCTTGCATAAGGTTGGTGAGGTAATTGGCTCTTGTTCAGTACTACGAAGACTGAAATCAGCATGCACTCACATCCTTCATGCTTCATGCCAGCTTGTTTTGCATACATTGTCAAATTATTTCACTTAGCAATTGTATGAGATACGTTATAATAGGATCTCCCATTTTACAGCTGAGGAAGCTGAGAAAGCCAAGGCTCAGAGAGGTCACACATCTAGAAAGTGGCAGAGCCAGAGTTTGAATAATAAGACAGCAACTGGCATCTGAATGTCTACTGGGCACCAGGTACTATTCTAGGTGCTTTACAGTATCAAGTCATTGAGCCCTCAATATTATTATCATGATTATACTATTATATAGTTGGGGAAACTGAGATAAAAAGAAGTTGAGTGCCTTGCCTGAGGCCACAAGTGAAAGGCAGGTGTGTGATTTGAATCCATGCTATCAAGCTCTGGAAGCCAAGCTCCTGATTGTGCTACACTGCCTCTCCATAAGCTGATTGCAAAGCCCAGGCCCTCTCTAGCATGGCAGGATGCCCTCTAGCAGTATTACTCCCACTGGGGCAGCAAGTTCCCATCACAGTCTCCATTTGCAGCAAGCCATGGGGACATGAGGATAAATGCTTTGGTTCAAAGGGTGCAAGCAGTGTACCAGGATCTTATGTGGCTTAGGAAAAAAGGAAAGTGATACTGTGGACCTGGGAAGGTAGTTGGAAGTTGATATGGGACTTTGTTTGGTTGAGCACTGCTATTTACTGAGCATGTCCACAGGGCTAAACAGGGCATGGACAGAAAATCCTGGCCCCCACTATGGTTGAACAAGTAATGGTGTCTTTGCAGGCAGGAACATCTCACAAGGGCATTGAGGCAGAGTCTGAAGTAAAGGTGGTTAGAGCTGTTCTGACATGCCAGATATAGGCAGGAACTGCTCTGGTCCTTTAAAAGATGAAGCCAAAAAATAAACCTCAACTTTTCCATTGCTGCTAACATCCAGAGCCTCTTATGTGCCAAGCATTGTGTTAAGAGTTTTCTCTGCACATCTTATTTATCATCACTACTGGTCACCCAGGAGTGATGACCCTTATTTGTCAGATAGGAAACTGAGGTGAGGTTCAGGGAGGTAATATGAGTTCCCTCAAATAACACCACTGTTAAGTGTCTTAGCCAGTATGACTGCACCAAGGACTATGTTTATTCTGCTTCACCAGGCATCTTACCTTCAATAGTGAGACCTACTGGGGCAAAGGCAATAAAACTTTGAATGGGACTAATAATAATCACATTGAAGAAAGAGGAAATTTGGAAGATCAGTGAAATTTAGGAAAAACTACACCCCATTGAGCTAAACTCTGAGTCTCTAGGTACAGAGTGTTGGATACAAAATGAGGGAGAATCTGAAAGACTATTTTGCATTCAGTTTGGAGCTAAAATAGGAAGGTAGGGACAGTTTTACAAAGGGCACATATGGCTTGGCCTAGAAGAAAAGGAGTTGCTGGGACATGGCCCTTAAGGAAAAAATGCCCAGCGTAGAAAGTCTACTCCTGTAATGTAGGGACCATGGCACCCTGCACTTACATTCCCCAGAGATGGGCCCACCTCAGCCCCTGCCAGCAGATATGGGCAGAGAAGGAGGAACCACTGCAGTCAGAGGCATGCCAGCTTACCTGCTCACCCTCTGCCTCACCTGCAAGCAGGAGCTTCTGCCCTCACAGCTTCCTCAGCGGCCAGGGCTTCCAAGAAGATGCTTTCTCTATTTGAAGAGGCAGGAGGAATGAGCAGGTTCACACAGCAGAACAAACAAAAGGAGCTCCATCCCTCCATGCAGGCAAGAGCCAGGGCACACAGCAAACATACTAAACTGGTTTTCAATGTGGTTTGGGAAGGGAGTGGAAAAAGAGGGAAACAGCATTTCTAGACCACGGTGTCCAGGTCCCCAAGTGCTCTCTTAGTCTCTGCATGCCTGCAGCAGTGTAGCAAGCCTCCCGACAGAAAGGCAGCCCTCCAGGTACACATTTCTCAGCCTGCATTTCAGAGTAAAAGGAACAAGCTGGGGGGCTAGGCCAGACACTGGCTTCTCACCTCTTCCCATTTTTGAGGCCATCTAGATAGCTGGCTGCTCAAAGCTTTCTAACTTACCAGGATTTTGCTTTACAGGAATTTCCTGGGGACAAATGGAAACCAATAACAGGAAACAGGAAGACCAGCCAGTCAGGGAGGTAAGTGAGCGCTCAGGGAATTGGGGTGACTTGGTGCCTCTGAAGCTTCTATAGAAATTGCTAAGGTCTTTGCTTTGCTTAGTTTCCTTTGAGGAAACTGGCCTAGTATCTAGACTAAAGGGCTTGATGCCATAGATATAATACAGCTTGCACCCCACCCCCCCAGATTGCTGGGTACAGACCAAACTGATTGCTGGGGCATTTTGGAATATGCAAGTTTCCTCTATTAGACTGAGACCCTTGAGAGAGGACACCATACCTTGGTCATAGCCTTATTCTCTGTACTTAGCACAGTGCCTGATACAGAGAAGTTGCTCAAGAGATATTTGTCATTTGCTTGCCAAATGAAGTGGAGCCTCCTCCACCATTAAATGGGTGAAATGACACAAAAGTCATAATGCTAGCTAACATTTCTTGAACACAGTGCTCTGTTCTAGACCCCATTCAAATCACTTTACAGGTATTTATTTATCACTATGACCTTATGGAGCTGGGAATATCAGTCTTTGCGTTTGACAGAGAGAAGAAACTGAGACACACAGAGGTACATTCATTTGCCTAAAGTCCCACAGCTAATCAGTTGCCTAGACCCAGGCGGTCTAGCTTCAGGGACACAATACTGCACTACAATGTTTCTCTGAAATAGTTATTTTACCGATGAGTCAGTGAAATAAAAGGACTTTATTGAAAACCTGGTATAGGTCCTAACTTTTCCTGGGAAAGGTAAATACTAGCAAAAGAGCAGCGGGAAGCATGATGTCTGCCCACAGCCTGAGCAGGGAAGACTAACCCACACAAAGCTAAATGGCAGTAATAATAAATTACCACTTGCCAAACAACCTACGTGCTGCAAGCTGAGTTACACATACTCTATTATGCTTTATGTTCACAACAACTCTGTCAGGTAGGTGTGATTGTAACTCGGCAGTGCTTCTCAAACTTGAGTGGGCAATTGAAACACAGGTCAATAGTTAGACCCGACCCTGCGCCCCTAGAGTGATTTAGTAGGGGAGAAGTGGAGCTCAAAATCTGTAATTCTAACAGGCTCTAACAGCTAACAGTATCTGGGTGATGCTGAGGCAGCTGGTCCTAGGATCACACTTTGAGAACTGCTAACTCAGATAAAGGATCGCTGTCAGAGAGGCTAAGGAATCTACTCAAGGTCTCACAGCTAGTAAAGGGATAAGCCAGGATTTAAGGCTAGCTTTTACTTTCTCTCACAAGTTGACAGAAGATGAAACACTGTCAAATACAGGGCTTAAGAAGTGCCTGGAACCTGGTAAGGGGGCAGTATATGGTAACTATTATTGTACACTATTTAAGTTCATTGGAGGGTAAAAATGACTAAAGGTGGGGAGTTACAAGAGGAAAGACTCATAGAGGAGACTAAGCAGGGTGCGTTGGAGGAATAATCCCCACTGGTTAAGTTCTGGCCTTGCAGTCAGTTCTGCCTGAGTTCAAAGCCAGGTTCTTCTATTCACTAGCTATGTGGCCTTGGCCAGTGCCTCCTGCCTGCCTCGCTCCCACTCTCTCTTTCCCTTCCGTCCTTATTTATAAAATGGGATAAGAGTCCCCACCTCAAATGTGTGGTGTTATGAGGACTAAATGATTTAATATATGTAAAGCATTTAGAGCAAAACCTGACACCATAGACTCTCAGGAAATATTATCTGTAATGAGGAGGAAGAAGAACTGCAGCAACAGAGAAGAAAGGTGAGTAGATCAACCTAGGTAAACCTAGATAGGATCACAAACATGGGAGCAATGAAAGGTTATCATCAGGTAAGTGACATGATAAATGTGGCCCTTTAGGCAATTTTGCAGTATCTGCAGCCTAAGTGGGTTGAAGAAAGACCAATTAAGGGAAGTGATCCAGGCAAGACAGAATGTGGCCCTGGGTTGGGTAGGTAGAGGTGCAATAGAAATGGAGCAGAAGGAATAAATAAATAATGTGTGATATTTGGAGGAGGGGAGTTTGTTTATTGTGAAAACAATGTTACAAGAAATTTAAAATAGAAAAAAAAATAACCTTATTGTTATCACCTTCACACCCTGGTTGTTTTCATTTCCCTGTCAGCTTTATAGGTATAGAGATTTTTTAAAGCATGATGATAATAACCATGTAGATGTAATTTTGTGTGCCCTGCTTCTTTTTCCTCTCTACGCATTACTTGGTAAACAATTTTTCATGTCGCTATGCAGGTTTCCTCAAGTCATAATTTTTAGTGGCGATATAATATTTCACCAGCTTAATGTGCTCTAATTTGCTTAATCATTCCCAAAATATTAGATAATTAGGTAGTTTCCAATTTCTTGCTATTATAAAGTAATGCAGCAGAAATATTTTGATTTGCTATGGCTTTTTTTCTCATTTTGAATTATCTCATTAATAACAATTATATGGATTTGTGATTACTAGTGCAAAGAATATGAACATTCTTATGGTTCTGCATAGATTTTGCCAAACTGCTTTCCCCGCAAGATGTTTTACGTGCCATTAGCAAGATTTTGTTACCATTGGAAATTTTCTTTTTCTAATGCCATACAGTTTAATGGGACCTATTATAGTTTAAATTTGCTTACTTTGATCATTCTAGTTTGAACATTTTGTGTGTCTAATTAAATATTAATATCTGTATTGCTTCTCATGTGAATTATCTGTTCAAATTATTTGCTCACAAATATGTGACACCTTTTGAGGGCAAAGTAGAGAAAACTTGGTGACTAGAACTTGAGGAGAAAAAAGGAAATATATCTTAGCCAAGCATGATAGTGCACGCCTGTAGTCCCAACTGCCCAGGAGGCTGAGGCGGGAAGATCACATGAGCCCCAGAGTTCGAGGTGGCAGTGAGCTGTGATCATGTGACTGCACTCCAGCCTGAGTGACAGAGCAGGACCCTGCCTCAAAAAGGAGACAAAAATTAACTCTGAGCCCCAGTGACTTGGAAAATGTTATGGACATAGATGGGGCAGTTGAGAAGGGGAGCTGGTTTGGTGAAGATGCTGTCAAGTTTGAATTGGGATATGTTGTATCTGAAATTAGTGGAAGATACAAGTTGATTCTTTCAAGGCTTGTCAAACACCCAGCCAGGGGATAGGTTAAGGAAGAAGAACCAACAAAGGAAGCTGAAGGGTCAAGCAGCTGAAGTAGTAAAAGAAGAAATCTGCTAGTGTAGAAGATAAGCAGATAAAAGCAGTAGACATAGAAAATAAACGGCATGGTAGTCTGTAAGGGGGAAGCATAGAGAAGAAATGTAAGCAGCTTTACACATCCCAAATTGACCTGTTTTAAGTGTACAATTCAATGATTTTTAGTAAGTTTACAGTGATTTATTATCACCACATTCCAGTTTTAGAACATTTCTATCACCCTAAAAAGATCCCTCATGCCCGTTTGCCGTTGCTCTCCATTCCCACCCTTGACCTCAAGCAACCACTAATCTACTTTCTGTCTTTGTAGATCTTCCTTTTCTGTGCTCTCCATATGACTCAAATCTCACAATATGTGGTCTTTTGTGCCTGACTTCTTTCACTTAGCGTAAGTTTAGCAGTTCATCCATGTATCAGTACTTCATTCCTTTTTATTTCCAAATAGTAGTCCATTGTATGAATGCATCGTATTTTGTTTACTAGTCCTTCCACTAATGGATTGTTGGGTTGTTTTCACTTTTTGGCTATTGTGAATATTACTGCCATGAACATTCATGTAGAAGTTTCTGTGTAGATTTATGTTTTTAATTCTCTTTAGTACATATTTAAGAGTGGAATTGCTGAACCAAATGATAACCATATTGTTTAACTTTTTTGAGGAACTGCCTGTTTTCTAAGGCAAATCCACCAGTTTACATTCCCACCAGCAAAAGAGAGTTCCAATTTCTTTTGGCTAATTTTAATACAATGATTAATTGCTGCTGTGTGGTTTTTTAAATGTTTAAAAAGGGACCAGGTGCAGTGGCTCACACTTGCAGTCTCAGCACTTTGGGAGGCCAAGGCGGGAAGATCCCTTGAGGTTAGGAGTTCAAGACCAGCTTGGCCAACATGGTAAAACTTCATCTCTACTGAAAATATAAAAATTAACCAGGCAAGGTGGCAGGTGCCTGCTTTCCCAGCTACTTAGGAGGCTAAGGCAGGAGAACTGCATGAATCCAGGAGATGGACATTGCAGTGAGCCAACATTGTGATACTGCACTCCAGCCTGAGCAACAGAGTGAGACTCTGTCTCAGAAGAAAAAAAGTTTAAAAAAGAAGATGTTTAAAAAGAATAAATTAGCTAGGGAAAGGAGAAAGAGAGAAATAGGATGATAGAAGGAGTAATTGGGTTTAATTTAGTGGTTCTCAAAATGTGGCCCCAGGCCCAGCAACCTCAGTATCACCTGAGAACTTATTAGAAATGCACATTCTCAGGCCATACTCAGACCTACTGATTCAGAAAGTGGGGGTGTGGCCCAGCAATCTCTGTTTTAGCAAGCCCTCCAGGCAATTCTGATGCAAGCTAAGTTCCAGAACCACCAGTTTGAATGAAGCTTCAATCAGGATCCAGAAAACTGAATTAAGTTTAAAACTGAAAGGAAAGCTCAATAGAAAAGGAAGTAGTATTGACACTGAAGATGGAAGAGGCGGGTTCCAATTGAAGGTCTCAGGAAACATGAGAAGGACTAGGAAATGTCCAGGGCATAGATGACATTTGTGAGGAGAAATCCTGATAGTTTCCCCTCACACCTTCCCCCACCACCACCCACAAATTTTAACATTTACTATGTTATTTCTGTCACAACTGGAATGATGGGTGTGGGTGGAAAAATCAAATGTATATTCTTAAGCCACTCTCTTTGCCTGGAAGCCTGCAATGAACTGATAATTTCAGGTAGTTATACTCTTAGTTGTCTCCCTCCACTGTTATTTGGTTTTCCGTGAAGAGAATGTAAAAATTTTAATATTAGCAGGAGGGGGGAAAATCATAAATAGATCAACTGGGAGAAAAAGCTACATTACTGTGATGTGTTTAAAAGCCAAAGAGGTTATTTGCTGGATTATCTCTCTTGGTTTTCTATACCTGTGATTGCCTTCTGTGATCCTTTCCAGTTTTTCACTTTGCAGAGAACTTTAGAATGTGTAGAGTGTTTTTATATGCATAACCACAGTTAATCCTCACAGCAACACTGAGTTTAAGCCTTATTTTTCCCATTTTGCTGATAAGGAAGCCAAAACTCAGGAAAGGTATTATACCATTGACAGCAGCAACAACAGGAATAATAGCCAACATTTATTGAGTGTTTGTTAATGTGTCAGACACTGTCGTAAGCATTTCACATGAATTATTTTATTTATTATTTATAATAACCCCAAGAGAACATTAGTGTTTATTGACCCAGTTTGCAGATGAGGAAATTGACTCACAGAGAGATTAAAGTCAATTGCCTTAGGTCAAACAGGCATCTGACTCCAGAGCCCATTACTACTGCGATTATACAGCAAGTAAGTGACCAAACTAGAGCTCTACTTAGGTTTTTCCATTCTTAGCCTAGGGTTCTCTTCCTTCCCTTTGTCACACCACATCATGAGCAGAGTGTGAAATACCCAGTACACATTTCCTATTTCCTTACTGAGTGAAAGAATATGGGTAATTCAGAGTTGAATCTGGTTTCATTAGGAAGAGTACACTTTTCAGGAAGCCTTTACTACCTAAGAAGAATGCCAACCTTCAGAAGCTTGGAAAGATTTGTCACACATCTAACTAAGTAAATTTAAATACTTAGGTATTAGTTTATCACCAGGCACACAAAAATTATTCAAGGAAAATTATAAAACTCTAATGGGAGAAATAATATGAATAAATGCATAGTATATATTTTGCTTTAATTTAGGAAAACTAAATATAGTAATGATTACAATTCTCCCTAAGTTAATGTGCAGACATAATGTGCTCCAATTAGAGTCACCATGAGACACTTTATAGAACTTGTCAAATTTATAGTAAAATTTATCTGAAAGAATAAATAAATGGGTAGAATCACCAAAGAGTACATTCATTTAAAAAGTTGATGATGGTAGACTTACCCTATCAGATTTTAAAGCCTGTCATAAAGCAACAATTATCAAAACCATATGATAGTGGGTTAAAAAAAGTCAAACAGTGAAATTAAAAAAGAGCTTCTAGAAACAGACTCTAGCTATTTTAAGAATATAGAACACATGAGAAGCAACCCTGAACTGGGGAAAGCAATTACTGTTTCTTTAGTAAGTGCTGAAAATTTTAGATATCAATATGGAGAATAATTAACTTAGATTCATAGCACACACTGTACAGAAAGTGGACCAGTAGAATGGCATATTTATTCCAGCTCTGGATAGAAGATAAATTTGTGTCTGTTAAATGGAGAATATCATCAGAGACTAGATTGATGGATTCAAATATATAAACGCTGAGGGTGGGGAAAGCCTTTGTAAAACAAAATGTAATAAAAACTAAGCAACAGAATGAGGAAGATGTCTGGGATCAGCATCACTGAAAACAGTTGCCTGTCCAAAAGAAATACAGAATAAATGGGTACAGATGTAAAAGGTCAGCTTTCAGATTTAGCTTCATAAGTGGGCAAGGAAAATGAACAGGCAATTTACACCTGAGGCAATAACGGCAGTAAAATCATTGCATGGAAGAGTACCACCTCTCTAGCAATGAATGAAGTATGAATAAAAGCAACTTCAAGGGATCATAACCTGCTTATTAAACTATCAACAATTTAAAAAATCAATAAATAGAAATTATAAAATGCTACCTTGGCAAGACGATGAGGAAACATGTGTTTCTGGGAGCAATATAAATTGGTTTAGTCTTCCTAGAGGGCAATCTAGAAAAATGTGACAAGAGTATGTGTTTCTGGGTTTAGAATCTAGAAATATGTGTTCATAGTATTTGACCTAGAATACCCCCAAGGAAATAACCTAAAAGGGGAAAAATAATTTATTTTAAAGATGTTCATGGTAGTGCTTATTATAATCATGGAAAGAGTTTACTAATCTGTTATAATCTTGGAACAAAATAGAATAGCCACTAACAGTGACAGGTATACAAATGTTGGGTTTTTCCCAGAAATGAGTATTTGCAATATTAACCAAAAAATAATACATATGAAGACACATGTAGAATCTACTCTGATAGTAACCATACAGAAAGAAAATTCAGGAAGGAATCTGGTAAAATGTAAATAACTAGATATGAATGTACATGGTATTCTTTAGGTACATGTCAAGTTGTTGGAATTTATAATTAAAAAGAAAATCTGAAAAATAGGTGACCCATGTTGGTTTGATATAGGCTTGAGAAGTTAAAGATCAAGGGCTTTGTAAAGAATCCTCATACCAATGTGACAGACAATGTTACTTACCAGACATGCTTAATCTCACTGCTATCTAGCATTTGGTTTGCTAGAATTCTCCATCCACTAGCACTTTTGCTTACTTATATCTGCAAGAACTTTGACATCACCAGACCTCTACAAATCTCCAAATTTCTCACCACCACTACAACATAGTACCACTTTGCACCCACCCCCACAAGTAAACATTTTATTATCTGCCTCAGAACCATCCCTTTCTTAAGGGTTTTCCATTTCCCTTCATTTCTCTCACTAGGACTAGTTTGCATTTCAGTGCCATTATTCACAAAGAAGCGTATTTTCTCTCTACTACAATGATTGTGTATGTATGCATGTATGTGTGTACGTATGAATGTATGTATTACTTGACAAAAAATATAGATTGGGGTCACTGGAGAAAAGGAGCTAAGCTTCACCCAGGATAGTCCCAATAAAGCAGGGACTTGTCTGATTTCTTCGCAGGACGCTTTGCATCAGCCTCCTGAGGACTAGAGAAGGTTCAGGGCAAGTGCTGCTAGTTGCATTTGTTGTTGTCAGGCTAATTGTTCATTACTTGAATTTCTGTGGATCCAGGGGCAAGCAGGGGTGGCAGCAACAAGCTCTCAGAGTCCTTCTCCCCTCCCTGTGTATCCTCCTTGTGTCTCACTTCCTGGATCTTGCAAATATTTCCTTCGGCAATAACCTGGGAGTGGCTGTTTCTCTTGGAGCAGAATTATATTTTGGCTGCTAGGGGAAGGGAAAGGCGAGAGGGGTTGGACCTGTGTGCTGTTGCTACTGAGATTCTGGAATGCCAAGCTATTGTGGTGAGCTTAAAAATAAAGCTTCCAAATAAGAAACTTCAAAAGGGCCGAGGAAGAGGCAGGAGGAGATTTTTCAGTGTCTGCAAGTATTGGTTTTCATTTTCAATTCCCATTAGGCAAAAAAAAAATTTCTACAAAAGGGGAAAATCTATTCAGAAAAAAAGGCAACCCATGGAAGAGGAAAAGAGACGAACAACCTTGGTTTTGGCAGGCAATTTGCTTTTGTTTTTGAGATGTAGTCTCTTTGCTGATGTCAACAAAGCCCTTTCTCATAGTTTGCTTTCATGCTTCCTCTTCTTTCTTCAGTGAGTAGCTAAAGTCTTCATGGACCCCTGAGGATGAATGTAGTGCAAGTACCTTTTGCTCTACCCCAGGAGTCCTTGCTTTCCTGCGATTATCTCTCAGAGACAGATGAGGCAGGTCTGGATACTGCTGCTTTTTACTAGCTGAGAAAATGATTTATCCTTTTGAAGCCTCAGGATTCTCATCTGCAAACTGACAATAATGGTTGTTGTGAAGATTAATGGAAATACAAACACGAAAGTGCCTAACACGGGGCCCAACACTTAGCAAGAAATAAGAAACCAGAGTAGTCGGCTGGGTGTGGTAGCTCACGTCTATAATCCCAGCACTTTGGGAGGCCAAGGCGGATAGATCACTTGAGGTCAGGAGTTCAAGACCAACCTGGCCAACATAGTGAAAACCCTTTTCTACTAAAAATACAAAAATTAGCCAGGCATGATGGCATGCACCTGTAGTTCCAGCTACAGGGGAGGCTGAGGCAGGAGGTGGAGGTTGTAGTCAGCCAAGCTCATGCCACTGCACTCCAGCCTAGGCAAGACACTGTCTCAAAAAAAAAAAGAAAGAAAGAAACCAGAGTAGTTCCTTTTTCTTAATGAAACTCCTTGCCCTGCACTCCAAGGAAAGAATCCTTACTTGGTCTCAAAGCAGAGTTGCAAATTTCTTTACATTTAGGAGGCCTGATCCCCTTGAAAATAGGACTTCTAGAGGCCAACCAATATCCTTGGCTTTAGGCTGACTCCCTTCAACGGAAGCCTCCCTTTCACCATTTTACTTCTATTGTTAAAGCCAGGAAGACAGGAGCAATATCGGTTTTGCTCCCCTTTGATCTGATCATCTTGCACAGTGTAATATTCAGCAAGGATTAGTGGAAGGAATGACTAGTACACACATTGGCCCATATGATCCCATTAAGGGTAGTCCTTCCCCTCCTGGAGTTGGTCTCCTTCTGCCTGCTTGATGTAAGGTGACTCTGTAAGGCTCAGGCTGGCCCAACACAGGGCAGATGAGTGGGAGGGTAGAGCTCTTAAAATGAGGGCTGATGCAGAGAGTAGCAATTCCCAGGTTGCCTTGTGCCCAGTACCTCTAGATGGGGTCACAGTCCCATGACTTGAGGCATCAGATGCCCCTAGAAGGTCACGTTCTTTTCTTCCATTAACAGGGAACATTAACCAGAGAACAATGCAGTCCAATTCTCTTAATGGGAACAAGGAACAGGGCTGAAGCATACAACTGTGAAGGCAACTTTCCGTGTTCCTAGCATCATTTCTAGGTCTTTTTTTGCGTAGTTTATCCTCATGATTGCTTATTTGTAAGACACGTATTTTATTGGAAGTAAGATAAGTGAAATATCTTGCTCAAAGTCATGCAGCTTTTGAGTTACAGAGCCAGATTTTTTAATTTTATTGGAATTCAGACTCAAGTCTTTCTAAAACTGTGTTCTTTCTGCTTTGCTCTATTGCCTGTCCTGTGCGCTGGTTAGGGGAAAAATGAAAATGCAGTGAATTTGATTGTTATCATGGAGCAGGGTTCTTTGCATCATAGCTGCAAGAGATTGGCCCATCTGTTGCCTTTGAGGATATTGCTGCATTTCATGAAATCTAGATTGGAGAAGAAGGTCGGGAGAGAGGCAGGGACAGGAGATAGAAATGAGCAACCAAGTATGTGTGGTGACGGGTGAGGAACAGAACGTAGAGTTTGAAAACCAACCTAATTGGAACAAATAACTGCCCCCAAACCACAGCACTCCCAATCCTTTTACTCTGAACCTTTGTTTCCATGATATGGTCCCTGAACCACCTGTGTTAGAGTCCTTTAGGTGAATTGCTTAAAATGCTGATTTCTGGAGCCCACCACAGAGGTATGAAATCCCATTTTCTAGGGTTGGGGCCTATGAATTTACATTTAAAACAACTTCCTGTGTAATTCTGATGAGGAGCTACTTTGATTATGAGCTGTTTTCTCAGACTAGTGGTTTCCAATAAAAGTTGGATCATGTAGCCTTCTCAGAAAGAATTTTTTAAGCATGTACCCTCAACCTATGTTGGCAATATATTTATTAATTTCTTATATGTGCTAATGTCCTCACATTTATGCTTCAAAATGCAAGAAATAGAAAAAAACAAATACTGTGAAGACAACTACCCTAGACTAAAACATAAATGACCTGTCCAAAAAAAAAAAAAAGAAAAGAAAAGGTAGGTGGTTGAAATCCAGTTTCAGGAAGAAGGAAAGAAGAATGGTTAGAGCCCAGTAGAGTGGAAAGTTGACCTCATTTTTCTACAAACCCAGAACTCCTCCAGAATGAAGAAAAAGGGAACTGACCATAAAAGTTTCAAGGTAGGTATCAATAGCCCATTAATCCTTTAATCTTTGGATGCCAAAAACTGAAGAAATGATTGGGCAAGGCTGAAGGGCATTGGCCAGGCACCCTGTTGAAGTAGGAAGCAACATTTTATGAAAGCACCTACATGAGACAAGCACGTAATCTTTTGAGATGTGTAGTTAAGGACAGCATTGGCAAGGCACCAGCTTTGATCAAAGCAGAGAAGCTCCACGCAGCTCATTTGAAGAAGTGTGGTGCTCTTTGAGCACCGTAGGGTACATCAGCCCAGTAATAGAATTAGGAAGCTTGATAAGGTTGAGCAAAACAAATAATTTCCATTAGCTTGCACTACCGCAAAGAAATATGCAATTTACATTAAAACAACAGGCTTGCTGTGCAAACAGAGCCTCAAGATAAATCCCAGCCCACACCCCACCGCCACCACCACTACCACACACAAATCCCAATCAGATTCTGGAGCAATTGGACAGCTGCTGACTGCTTTACTTGCCACTCATTGTTTCCATTGCCTGGCAACCGGTGCTGCAAGCTTACAGTAAAAGGTTTAAGTTTTCTTCTTTTCTATAGTCACACAAACCTGCATTTATTCCACACTGGAGAAATATGTACTGAGCAGCCACTGTGTGCCAGGCACTGTGCTGGATACTGGTGATATAGCGGTGAACTTGACATGGCCTTCACCCTCAATATGGTCATGTGGAAGGGGCAGACAACTAAGCAATACTGTGCTAGGAAAATTAATGGGTGCTGTTAGAGCAGAGTCTGGGCACTATCCCATACTTTGGGGGAAGCAGGGAAGGCTTCCTCAAGGAAATGATATCTTAGTGGAAATCTGAAAGTAAGTCAGATAAAGAGGGGAAAAGAGAGGATAAAGAGGGAACAGAGCATGTAAAGACAAAAAGAAGTGTGGGAGGTGTGGGAATGGCAGAATTTTAAGGAACCTTACAAATCCTAATAAGGGTCTGTATTTTATGAATAATGTACGCTTCAAGCAGAAAAATGTATAACAAAATCAGATTTATACTTTATTTTTCTGTTTACTAATTTTGAATTGAAAAAAGTCATGAATGCATTTACTTTATACATACACGCATGCTATAACAGAATCTCACCCCAAACCATCAGTACAGCTCTTCACAGGAGACATAACAGGCAGTTTGTTGTGTATCTTTCCAGAAAAGTAATGTGTGTGCATGTATATACATTCTTTTTTACAAAAGTGAGAACATATTGCACAGCTTTTCTATTCTACATCCTGGTTTTTTATTTTAATGATTATTCTATATTACACATAGATCTATTGCATCACTTTTAACAGCTACATGTGTTCCATATATAGATATTCCCTGTTTTATTTAGTCCCTATTGAAGGGCATTTAGATGGTTTCCTGTCTTTTGTGATTACATACAAATCTACAGTGAATATCTTATGGATATCTCTTGGTGTTCATGTTGGAATGCATCTGCCGGATAAATTTCTGGAAATTGAACTACTGGGTCAAAGGATATGCACATTTTACCTTCTTTTCCTTCCAAATTGCCCTCCCTACGAGTGATATTAATTTCCACTCCCAGCAACAGTGTAAAAGATCACCTGTTTCCTTATACCCTCATTAATTCTTTTACTTTTTTATTTTAAAAGTTTCATTTTTGTTTTGATTTGCATTTTTAAAATTTTAAGTGAGGTTGAACACCTTTGCTAAGTTGATAAGTCATCTGCGTTTTTCTGTAAACTATACCTTTTTTTCCCTATGGAGTTGTTGGTCCCTTTTATTGATTGGTAAGCATATTTCACATATTAAGGATATTTACTCTTATAGATGTTACAAATATTTTTCCCAGTATATCTTCACCTTTAGACTTTATGGTATATTTTTCTGGACATAATTTTTTAAGCTTTAGGAAGTCACATTTATCAACTTTCCCTTCTCACTTTTATATTATGTGTCTTACTTAGAACTTATCCTGCTGACATTATTTCATAGTTTTAAAAATATTTTCTTCTAGTATCTTTATGGTATTTTTTTTGACAATTGAATCTTGATACATATAAACTTAATTTTGTTGTAAAAAGTGATGTGATGATTCAGCTTTATTTTTGTTTCAATGGCTATCCAGTTGTTCTAAAACTATGTATTGAATAATTCGTCTTTCCCCCACTATTTGAAATGCTTCCTCACAGACTAACTTCCCATATACATTTGAGTTGACGTCAGTGTTCTAGTGTTCTCTGTTTTATTCCATGGATTTACCTTCTATTTGTGAGACTGCCTTATTTACTGCTATCTTAAGAAATCATTTCAATAATTGGTAGGGCTAGTCTTCCCTCATGACTCCACATTTTCCATACCGTTCCCTCATGATTCTCATGGTTTTATTTTTCCCATATGAAATTTACAATAATGTTCCAAAATGCAATGTGTTGACAGTTTTATAGAGTTTCTATTAAGTTTATAGATTTACTTAGTTAGAGTTGCCATCTTAACAATGTTGAGTCATCGTCACTAGGAAATTGTGAGTCCTTTCATTTATGTGCATCTAGTTTTATGTTTCTCAATAGAGTTTTAAAGCTTTTGGTATATAGATCCTGCATATATCTTGTTAGGTTTATTTCTAGGCATCTTATCTTTTTAATTGCTGTAGTAAATGTGATCTTTCCCTCTTTTATATATTCTAACTAATTGTTGCATCTATATAGAAAAGTTGTTGATTTCTGTATATTAATTGTATACCCTGACACCTTACTGAATTTTCCTGTTGTTGGTATTTTAAAAATTGTTTATGATGAGGCTGCGCACAGTGGCTCATACCTGTAATCCTAGCACTTTGGGATGCTGAAGTGGAGGGATTACTTGAGCCCAGGAATTCAAGACCATGGCAAAAACCTGTCTCTACTAAAAATACAAAAATCTGCCAGGCATGGTGGTGTACGCCTGCAGTCCCAGCTACTTGGGAGGCTGAGGCACAAGAATCACTTGAACCTGGGAGGCAGAGGTTGCAGTGAGCCGAGATCGTGCCACTGCACTCCAACCTAAGTGACAGAGTGACACTGTCTCAAAAAAAAGTTTCTGATGAATTTTCCAGATAAATACTCATATCATCTATACATGGTGAGAAGGTATCCCCTTCTTCTAATGTTTCCATCTTTATTTTATGTTTCCATCTTTATTTTGTCAAATTGCACTATTGCTTTCAGAACAATATTAAACATTAGTAAGGAAAGTGAGCACCTTTGCCTTGTTCTGGATTTTAATGGGTATACCTCTAGTGTTTTGCCATTAAGCACAATATTGGCTTTTGACTTAAAAAAAAAAAGTCTGATGATGATATTATGGAAATAGACATCTTTTTCTATTAGTTTTTTTTAAAATCTGGAAATGATGTTGAATTGTTATCAAATACATTTTAGCACTAGGTAAATTGTTATATGACTTTTATTCTTTGATTTATTAATGTTGTCAATTATATCAATAGATTTTCTATTACTGAACCAGTCTTATATTTCTAGGATGAACCCCATCTGATCATGGTGTATTATATTTCTTAACATCTCTTAGATTCTGTTTGCTAATATTTTATTTAAGATATTTAATATGTTTTGCATCTATATTCTTAGATGAGATTGGTCTCTAGTTTGCTTTTCTTTTCTGTTTGCTGGGCTTTACTATCAATATTATGCAGGAATCTTTTCTTCTCTCTATTCTCTAGATTTCCAGAGTCTAGAAAGTACAAATAACATTTGTTTGATTTTATTCCTTGAAGGTTGGTAGAATTAACATGAGACCATGTGATTGTGCTACTTTTTGATCAAATTTATCATTTTTTTTCCTATGGTAACTTGTGGGTTTATATATTCTCATTCTTCCGCAATCAGTTTTGGTAATATTTGTCTTCATAGAAACACACTTTAAGTTTTCAAATTTGTTTTATGGGGTAGAGCAAAATATTCTCTTATCCTTTTTATTTACTCTGTAACTGTGGTTATTTCTCCATTTCTAATTTTGCACATTTGGATGTTTTTAAATTAGATTAGCAAGTGGTTAATCTGTTTCACTGTTTTATATTTTCTTTTGAGGAATTGGTTTTGGCTTTAATTATTAGTTCTATAATTTGTTTTCTAGTATGTTAATTTCTGCCATTAGTTTTATTATCTGCCTTGTTTTAGGTTTATTTTTATGATTTTTATGATTCTTGTATTCTTTTGTTGAATACTTAATTCATTTATTTTGATTTGTTCATATGTACTAATATAAGTATTTAAGGCAACAAGTTTTTCTTTCTCTTTTTTTGAGACAGAGTCTTGCTCTGTCACCCCGGCTGGAGTGCATTGGCACGATCTCAGTTCACTGCATCCTCCGCCTGCCAGGTTCAAGCACTTCCCCAGCCTCAGCCTCACGAGTAGCTGGGATTACAGGCGCCCGCCACTACATCCAGCTAATTTTTGTATTTTTAGTAGAGACAGAGTTTTACCATGTTGACCAGGCTGGTCTGGAAATTTTGGCCCCAAGTGATCTGCCTGCCTCGGCCTCCCAAAGCAGGGATTACAGGCGTGAGCTGCCATGCCTGGCCTACAAGTTTTTCTTTGACTACTGCTTTAGTCAACCATATCCTCTAGCTTCTGATATTTCCATTGTTGTAATTTAATAGGTATTCAACAATTTCAAATTAGATTTTCTCTTTGACTAAAGTAGATTTTTTTCTCTGTTTATTTTCTATATACTGAAGATTTTTTTTTCATTTTATTATTAATTTCTAATGTTACCATATTGTCATTAGAGAACATGGTCTGTACTACTTCCATTTTCGGGCTCAGTAGATAGCCAATAAAAAATATACTCAATGGGTCCTTGATAAAGAAAAATATATAGTCTGTTTCAGTATAGGAAGAAATTTAGATTTTCTCATTATCTTAGTTTTTGACTGTCATGATCTGTCATCAGCTGGAACAGTCTCGTATTTTGTTTCTACTTTTTTTCTACCTTTGCATTTGCTATAGATTTTGCTTTAAGAATCTTTATGCTATGTTTTTTGGTGAATAAAAGATGAGAGGAAGTAGATCTTCATCATGTGTTCTAGTTAACATTACAGTGCCCTTCTTTATCTTATTTATTGTTTTTTGCTTTTAATTCAACTTATGAAATGAGTGTCATAATTTATTTTTTCTTTAATTTTGACATTATTTCCTTTATTAAACATGTTTATTGAACACCCACTGTGTGCCACGCACTAGAAACCTATGAATGAGACAGACAAGATCCCTGCCCTCATGGAGCTTACATTTTAGTTAGAGATTGGAACAGAAAATAATCAAGTAAAAATAGGTATGTGATATGATATCAGGTGGGGATGAAGATGAATACCAAATAACAAAGTAGAATAAGGATGATTAAATATAAGTTGTGCCGAATTTAGGTAAAGTAGTCAGGAAAGGCTTCTCTGCCTGGTACATGTTTGTCATTTTTTTACTTTCCACTTGTCCATCACCTTTTGTTTTTGTTTTGGTGTTTTTTTGTGAGGGAATATGCAATGTGGAACAGTTTGAACACAAGGCATTGTTATAATCGTAATGAACTATAAGTGTGCAAAAGCCCAAATAAGAAGATAATCGGTATGTCTGGATATGAATCTCTGATCCACATGAGTGGTGAGCTAACCAGAATGGGGGCTGGATAAGGTGGGAATGAAGGACATTTTGTCTTCCATTCTGTCCGAATTTGGCTATCATTATGTGTATTATTATTTTTTAAAGAAATATTTCTAATCTTCATCATGATTATTGAATGGATATTCTGTATGATGATTTAATTTAGCCCCTGGAATTTCCTGTCACTGGGCAAGACTTAGCATGATGCTGATTACTCACAGGCTACAGCAGGAAACCACATCTTGTGGCTTAGAGGGCTTAACTCTTTATACCCTGAGGCTAAAGAGACGTCTTTTAACTTTAGTCACTCTTTATTATACAGAGGTTTGACTTTTTATGTATATTCAAATAAACCTGGACTTATTTTCCTTGGAGGTTTTCTTCTATTGCTTATGAGAGTCTTATTTCACCTCACGATGATAGTCTTTTAAATTTTCTGATTGGTTTTTCTTATGTTATATACATGCATAGTATATACACATATAACATATATATTAAAATTATACACACATACACACACACACACGTATATCCATGACTCTTGATTTGGAATTTATTTTGGTATATAATATATGATGTAGCTCCAAAAAGCACTGCTTTACAGTTATCTCAAAAACATTTATTGAATAATATTTCTTTATCTCCTTTTTTGGGGAAGATTATGTATATGATATTTTTATAGGTAGTCTGCTTTGTTTCTGAACTTTCTATTCTGTTTGGTTGATCAATAACACATTGTTTTAATTGCAATTATTTTATGATATACTTTATTCCTTACTTGCCCCTTTCCTCATTTCCTCATTTCTGTAGCAGAATATTCTTTAATATTATATCATGTTTTTATTACAAGTTAATTCTTTAAAAAATCGTAGTTAGATTTAGTTAAAAATTTCTATTGAGAATTCTGATTGGAATTGCCTTAGAAGGAGGGTTTTTTTTTTTTTTTTTTTGAGACAAGGTCTTACTCTGTTACCCTAACTGGAGTACAGAGGTGCAATGATGGCTCACTGCAGCCTTGACCTCTTAGGCTCAAGCTGTCTTCCCACCTCAGCCTCCCATGTAGCTGGGAATAAAAGCATGCATCATCATGCCCAGCTAATTAAAAAAAAAAAATTAGAGACAAGGTCTTACTATGTTGCCCAGGCTGATCTTGAGTTCCTGGACTCAATCACTGATCCACCTACCTCAGCCTCTCAAAATTCTCGTATTACAGACCACCGTGCCTAGCCAGAAGGAAATATTTTAAATCCCAAATAGCAGATAACTATGACTTGTTTGGTGTTTTTTATTACAAGTATAAAAACATAAAAAGTATATATATCTAATTCATAATACAGGTTGCATGTAGAGAGGCAGTAGGGGAATGGAAGTGAGGAGTTATGTGAAGGATATTATTTCTTAAGAAAAATCCATGAAACATAAATGGCAAAGTATTCAAACTTACTAAGTGTGGGTGATAGGTAGCAGCATGGGTATCATGGCCATCAATCTCTGTATATCTCTAAATATTTGAAATTTTTATGATGAAAAGCAAACAAAAACAACAGATGAGGCAGGATAGACAGGCTTGGAAACCCTAGAAAACAGCACATGCAATCTGACTGCTATAAACAGACTGGGATGGTGTGTGTATATCCAGACTTTGGAGCTAAACTGTTCAAATTCTAGCTCTACCACGTGCTAGCTTTATGACCCCAGGCAAGTTACTTCAACTTTCTATGCCTCAGTTTCCCCAACTATAAAATCAGTGCAATAGTAATAGCTACCTCCTAGGGTTATTGTGAGGAATAGATAAGACATGGAAACCATTTAAAACAGTGCCTAGCATTTAGTACATGTTCAGTAAGTGTTAGCTATTATTATTATTGTATTATTATTACTATTACTATTACATTTACTACACATATTAAATTGTTTTGTGGACATTTTAAATTTTATGTAAATGTTGTCATCTAAAATACGGGCCTATCTGCAACTTGCTTGTTTTTCTCAGTAGTCATCTGATGTTTTGCAGGGAGACGGCTCATTCCAAAACTAGCTTTTCGTGGGCAACCCCTTCCCGTCCTTGCCTTGAGAACCCATCGCTGGACTTGTCAAGCTACCGGGCAATTTCTTCTCTCGACCTCCTTGGAGACTTCAAACATGCTTTGAAAACATCAGAGGAAACTTCAGTATATGAGGAGGGGAGCTCCCTTGCCTCCATGCCCCACCCATTGCGCAGCCGTGCCTTCTCAGAGAGTCACATCAGCTTGGAGCCCCAAAGCACCCGGACCTGGGGGCAGCATAGGAGGGAGCTCTTTAGCAAAGGTGATGAGACCCAGCCGGATCTTCTTGGAGCCAGGAAGAAGGCCTTTCCTCCTCCTCGCCCTCCTCCTCCCAACTGGGAAAAGTACAGGCTCTTTCGTGCAGCCCAGCAGCAGAAGCAGCAACAGCAGCAGCCACAGCAGCAGCAGAAACAACAAGAGGAGGAGGAGGAGGAGGAAGAAGAAGAAGAGGAGGAGGAGGAGGAAAGAGAAGAGGAGGAAGAGGAGTTGCCACCCCAGTATTTCAGTTCAGAAACCTCTGGTTCCTGTGCTCTCAATCCTGAGGAGCAGCCGCAACCCCTAAGCCTTGGCCACATGGAGGGCTTAAGACAGGGTTCACAAAGTGTCCAAGCAGAGCAAGAATCCTTTGCACACCATTCCAGTGATTTCCTGCCTCCAATAAGGGGTTACTTGGGATCTCAACCTGAGCAGGCTCAGCCCCCTTGCTACTATGGCATTGGTGGGCTTTGGAGGACATCAGAACAGGAAGCCACCGAATCCCCCAAGTAAGTACATGCGAAAGACACTAGGTCCCTGAAGAGGCAGGCAGCACAAGTTTGAATTTTACCTCCACAATTTACTAACTGGATGACCTCAGTCTGGTCAATTAAATTGCTCCCAGCCTCAGTTTCCCTACCTGGAAAACGGGTATAATGATACCTGCTCCACATCATTGTGAATATTAAGATAATCTACATAAAGGATATAGCTCCATACTTAGCACATAGTAGGTGCTCAGTAAATATCATGTTCTTATCCCTAAATATCATTATTAATGTACTGTATTTTTCCTTCATGTGTCTTTATCGTATCCATCAGTTTCTGGCCCCTGATCTTAAAGGCATTGAACACTTGTTGCCAGTATTAGGTCTTTCCCAGAAACCTGGCTCAGGCACTTTTTCTGCCTTCTCTTCTGCTTACCCTCCAGAATAAGAGGCCAGCTCACAAGCTGACCTACCTCTACTCTAGGACAACAAGCCTGGACTTCTAAACTCACTCCCCCGTCCACCCACCACAACCCCCAACATCAAAAGTATTCCTGGGGCTGGGTGCTTCATGCCTTGATAATCCTTACAACAGTTAAGGACTTTCTTTTTCTCTTCTACTTTCACCCCCTCCTTGTTTACCTGCCTCTTTGCATTCATGTGGGTGGGTAATAAGTGGTAGGTGACAGGGTGAACTGCCTAGGCAGGGAGTGTGTTCTGGCAGCAGGACTGCCAGCGTTTATTCACTCCACAGAGCCAGTTGTCATCGGCATGCCCTACAGTGCATTTTTTTTTATTATTATTATTTCTTTTGCTCCAAAGCAAAAGCCCCAGGGCCATCATCTCTATTATTTGCTCAGTGCTCTGGCTGTCAGCAGCTCTGCCTGCTCTCCTGTGAAGAGCTCAGCCTACTCTCTGCTGAGGCTGGGGAGGCAGGTGGCTTCTAACTGCTTTTTTTTAACTCCCTTTATAGCAGGAATTTTCCTGAGACTTGTTGCGGGTACCTTGTTATCATGTATTTTATTGACAGGCAAATCTGTGACTTGGCTATCTGGAGCTGGTTGATCAGTTTTCCAGCTTAACATGCCATAAGCACCACATTTACAGGGTGGGCCTGGTTCCCAGGCACTGTAAGAATCCTTCATTAGATCTCTTGTGGCTGCTTCTCAAGCTGATCTTCTACCTGGGGAGCATTCTTATTGTAATGAGAAAACATTTTGTGAAAAGTACCTGTGATTGTTATCTATCATAGCAGAGAAAAGGGAAAATGACCTCCAAATAGTAGGCACTTAACAAATATTTAAGAAGAAAGAGCAAATAAATGAATGGATGAACATTTATTAAGTATTTATTATATACCAGACACTGCTAGACATTATATGTCCATTATTTCATTTAATCCTCCCAATAGCCATATTGGCCATTATTATCCCCATTTCACAGCTGAGGAAATGAACTAATTCCAAGTTACACAGCAAAGATGCAAAGCTAGAGCTGTCTGACTCCAAAGCCCATGCTTATTTTGCCTTCCTAGTCAGCCTCTTCCAGAGACATCTTGTTCTTTCTGTAGGCCAGGAGTCACAGGGTCCTCTCCTCTCCTGTAGGGCAAGGTGTATCAGAGGCAGCATTAACAGACCCTGGTTTTTCCTTCTTTATGTAGCTCCATTTGCCTTGGCACCTTGGCCAGACAGAAAGAAATCACTATTACTAAAGATCTTGTAACTTGCTCCAGAAATTTATTTTTAATGACTATGGGATGTAACGGAAAACATTTGTGTGCACACAGCTCTGCTTGTATCTACAAAATCAATTAGATGCTTCTTTGAGTGATAGAGAGTTAAGGAACAGCATCGTTACCAACATAGTTAATATTTCTTTTTAACTACTTACTATGTGCTATGCATTGTTCTAAGTACTTTTGTGTATTAATTTAATCATCAAAGTAAACTTATGAGATAGCCATTCGTCTTCTCCATTTCTTAGATGAGAAAAGCGAGGCCCAGGGAGATAAAGTAACTTTATCACAAGATCACAGGTACCTACTGTGCTTGCTCTATCATCCCAGGGTCTCTGGGCTCTTGAAGAAGATTCTATTCCAGACCCTAGGAGAGGACAGTGTCCTAGCCAGAAGGAAGCAGCTTTAAGATTTTGTAAGGGACATATAGATGCATAATATGTTGAATCTAAAATGCAAACAAAGACATCTTAATTTCAGCCAAGTTAAACTGTGGTACCTCTATAACCTACTTACTTTTCCATTAAAAAATGCTGGGATACACACAGAAGCCAGCTAGTTGAATAATCAAGGATTATTTAACTCTAATAACTGATTCAAGTATATGTATAGCTTGCTTTATGGACTCTGCATTTCTTCTCAGTGCTCTGTGAAAGGAATCTGATTTTTGCTTTGGTGTTTACTATTAAATTCCAATTATATTCTCATAGATCACCTATAATCCTTTCCCTGTTAATGGAGGTGATAAGGGAAGGATCCCTAGAATATAATGCCTAATATGATATACTATAATATGATGCAGGAATGTGTATGCTGGAGAACTGAGTCTCCAATTAGCACATCCTTTTTTTTTTCCTTTATAATACTTTCTGACACAAAACTTTCACATGTACCCTAAATATTTTCTTGTATATAGGAATTCCCGAAGTTCATATTCCCTCCAGAATATTCTCTATTATCTGCTAACATAGATATACTCCAGCCAGAAAATTCCTTACATGTAAGCTTTTATATGATGTCAAGTTGTCCCTTTGGCAGTATAACATAGTGGCTAGAAGCACAGATTCTAGAGTAAGGTTGTCCAGTTGGAAATCGCAGGTCTGCCATTTAATGTCTGGTGACCTTGGAGAAGTCACTTTACTTCTTGGTGCCTCATGTTCCTTATCTGTAAAATGGTTTTCATGAGCATTCAATTATATATTTATATACCTATGCGTGTGTTTCTATCTTAGGATAGTTTCTGGGGTATGGTAAGTACGGTGTGCACGTTAGCTGGTATTGTTCTTTTATCAGTGTTACAAGCTTGAAACTTACATATAAATGAATTTACCTAGGATGAAGAATATTGGTATGCCCAAATTTCTTCTGTGTGATGAATTAGGAGACAGCATAGCATGAATCAGTAAATAGCTGTGAAGCTTTTTAACCATTATTTTTGACCTTTATCTAAGAACTGCAAATAGCTGCAAAAATGACTAATGAGTTTCTCTTTTCCCTTTCGAACAGCTAGAGGTTAGCGAAGGGGCAGTGCTATAGACAGGTGGAGGGTGGGAGTGGCTGCCAGGCAACAAGAATATAGTGAGAATGGATCATCCCCTAGCATAAACCATGGGCAAAATCATTTGTCCTTCCATCACTGAAACCTGACATTGTAGCATTTCTCTCTACTTCCTTCCTCACACCAGACCAGAAGATGTGATGGCAGAAGAGGCCAAACCTAAGGCAGCATGGATCCAGAACTACATTTTTTTCTGAGGAGAAGTTCTCTTTCATGGGCTGAGGCTCTGAGAAGCAACTCCTCAGCCCCACAGGCTTTGGTGAACCCAAGACAATAGGGTCTGCTGCTACACTTGTGAAGCCCCTAGGTGCCACTGTTTCCATTTTTTCCCCCATTTCATTCTACAACCATGGAGGAGGCTGGGGCCATTGGGAATATGCCAAAAGTGGAGAGATGCGATCCCTTCTCAGGTTGAAGGTCTGCCCTATAGCAGGCAATGTCAGAAGATCTCATGAGAGATGTGGTGGGCCATGACAAGTCCCTGGCAGGGGTTCTTAACATGGTAGCCACTGTTGAGGTCATGGGTGACCTCTTTGCCGTGGGAGATCTGCAGCAGAGGGTCCATTTCAAGCAGGAGTGGCATTGGAAAAGAAGAAATGATGAGAGTGTCCAGGAAAGCCACAGGGTGCCTTTGTAAGCAAGCAGACTAAATAGAGCCAGGATGGGTGAAGTTCCAGGGGTAGATCTGAGGGAGGCCAACAGGTTTGGAGAACCCCATAGCTAAGGTCTCAGGTACTTCTCTACCACCTAGCCCCTACTTTGAGATCCACATACTGGGGCCGTGAACCAAAGGGATGATGATCAGAAGCCCAGAACTTTTAGAGCCCGCTAGTTTTTCTGGATTTTAATTGAGTGTTAGTGACAAAACCAAATTATCTTGAAAGAAGTCTCCCTAGCTGGTGAAGTCAGGGGCACGGCAATAGTCTTCTGAGTTCTTAAAATTTGCCTTTACCTAACTCCAGTTTGCCTTCATGCGGCCTGTTTACATTTGAACAGTGTCTTTCTTGTTCATTTGTTTTTCAACTCCTTGGTGAAGCAGGGTTCCATTTTTCAGACGGAAAAGTTAAAAAGCAGAAATGTTAGCAGCCTCTCAACAGAGGTGCTCAAATGGTCATTCTTTGTTTCCACAGACAAGAGTTTCAGCACTTTTCGCCTCCTCCAGGGGCCCCAGGAATCCCTACCTCTTACTCAGCTTATTACAATATTTCTGTGGCCAAGGCAGAGCTGCTGATCAAACTGAAAGATCAACCCGAGATGGCAGAGATTGGCTTAGGAGATGAGGAAGTTGACCATGAACTGGCTCAAAAAAAGGTAAAGTTTTTTGATGTGTCCTAGAGATTTTCACAATTTAGCTTGAATGTGTCTGGAGGATGACCAACCTTCTACACTCTCTAGAATATCTCACATTCCCATATTTTCAGTATGGAAATCGTACAGTTTCTCTGGGTTTCTCACAGTTCCAAGTCCACTCTATTTTTGATCCAGTCAATAATAATAATAGTCATAATCATCATTATTGTCTCTGTGATCCTTAGAACAGCCCAACAAGGTAGATTGGGTATTTTTAATAGTTGAAGGGACTAATTTGCCCAGGTGCAGACTAAATGGTAGATCCAGCACTTGAAGTCAAGACTGTCTGAATTTCTACTCTACAGTACATGCTGTCTCTCTGAATTGAGCCAGCCTTGTAATTAACTCACTACTCAGGACACATCAGAGCTTCTGCCAGTGGGCTCTTGTACCCAATGGCAGTGCCATTGATTTTTATTCTTTGTGCAACTTCCTGGGAGACAGAACAGACTAAGTAAAATAAGGACAAATTATAGGCTGGCAAACTTTAGTGTTTATTTGCAAAGATAGTCAATTATGTCTTAAAAACACAAAATAGTTAAATGGGGATGATGATGATGTTGTTGTTCCAAAGCTTTCCTTTCTTTGTCTGAGTACCACTAGTCTGGTTTTCTAATGAATTCTTGGAATTACTTTGCCCTCCCTGCACTTACCTATTGTATTTCATAAGCAAATAGGGTTGTCATGGCAACCTCAAAGGCTCAATTTGCCTCTTTGCGGACATCTGAAGTCAATGTAAATTGTTCTTCTGCCCATACTTCTTTCAGAACATGACCTGTAGGAAGGTACAGGGCCATATGCAAGAGCCTTTCTTCCAATTTCCTATCTGAAGCAAAATGTCAGGGGAAGAATTGGAAGCATGATAGTGTTGAAGTTTTATTGATTCAGATATCTGTTTCCTTGGATTCCATGTTCTGTGAGCATGGCAGGGGTACTCCTAGCTTACTCATGGCCTGGCCTCTGCAGGGGCAAACCTAATAAAAAAAACTCTGACCAGGAAAAGAAAGAGATGATCAGAAAAGGCAGAGCACAGAACAACAGAAAGTGACCTGAAGTGATTGTGGGTGGGCTACGACACTTTGTCTCTGAGGAAGAAAGGTGAGGAATGTCACCAATTTGCGATGTCCCAGAAAAAACAACTTAGCTCTGGCTGGATCTGTGATGACTCCACAACTCTATCCAGTACACTTCTTCAGGATCAAGGTTCAGGTTGTAGAGCACAAGTCCCAAGAAATAAAGCGCCCTCACCGCTTATCCTTCCATCTATCCCTGGAGCCTGGGAACTGGGGTTGGTAGGTGATTTTCCAAGTGGGTCATTTTCCAGATGGCCCCTGGCCATCCTTTGTCCCCAGCATTGACTTTTGTTTGGGAGAGCAGATGGTGGGAATATAACTGGCAGCATTTTAGCATCTAATTGTGTTGCCTCCTTCATATCACTGATACCCAGTTCCCAGTGGGTTTTGGAATTTTTCCTAAATGCATATCTATTATACTTCAGACTAAGATTATAATGATCTCCTGACTTTTGAAGGGTTCAAAAACGTGACAACAGGTCTTGGAGCCTGGAGAAGGCTCTCTTAGTCCTGGTCATTTTGGACATCTCTAAATAAACTACTAGAGAGGAATATATTCTAGAAAACTACAAGCCTATGGTCCCTGTGCTTGGACTAGAAAAAGATTAAAACATACATTGAAGGATATTCCTATGTACAAGATAACTATTCTAAACATGTAACATGTGTTAACTTATTTAATTCTCATAACAATTCCGTGAGGTAGGTCCTATTGTTATCCTATTTTTTCGATGTGGAAATTGACGTGCAGAGAGGTTGAGTAATTTGCTGAAGGTCATATATAATACCATTACTTTGCATCAGAGCAGGAGTTCAGACTCTGGTAATCTGGCACTGGAGTCTGTGCCCTTAACCACAATACAATACTGGCTGCAAAGGCTATGGGCAGACTGGGACAGGGCCATTATTGTCATAACCTTGAAGCTAGACAAGTATCCATTCATTTGGAGTATGATGTAGAACTAAATAATAATAATAGCATTAGTAAACATGCATTGAGCATTTAAGTGTCAGTCATAATACTAAGTCTTTTACTTATGTGGCTTCATTTAACCATCAGAAAATCTCTGGAGTTGGGGAAGTGTCTACAGATGAAGAAACAGAAGTCTTAGTGGCATTAGGTATCTATCATAAGGCCATACAGTTTGGAGTTAGAATTGGAATCCAGATGTCTCTGACTCTAAAACTCTACTGTACTTCCCTGTGACTGCACTCACCTATAGGGGAGACAAATCAGAAGACACAGAAACTTACAATCAACAGTAGGTGAGGGATCAGACACACACACGGAATAGAAAGTGAAGAACTTCAAATTACACTGTAGGGTTCTAATTCTAAAATACTTAAAAGCTCAGACAAAACAAGATCACTGAGAGAAGACTTACAGAAGAGGGCTTCCTGTGGGGGAGGGGAGGGGCAGAGCTGTCCCCTAAAGAAATTTAGGAATAACCAAAATGAAGAAAGAGATAAAGAATAGGTGGAATTGCATAAACTACTGAGGAACACAAAAATGAGTGTTGTGAATACAGAGGAGAGTGAGGAGCTAATTCTGAAAGACTCTGAGGAGTGACATTAGAATGGCAAGGTGGGACCAGAGTGAGTAATCAATAATAGCAGCCCAGCTTTTATGGAGCACTTATTATGGGCCAAGCACTTTGCATGCATCACCTCACTGACTCCTTTTTATGACCCAATGCAGTGGGTACAACAGTTACCCCCATTCTACAGATAAAGAAAGTGAAACTCAAGAATGTCAAGTCACCCAAGGTCCCACAGCTAGAAAGTGACAGAGCTAGAAGTCAAACCCAGTCATTATAACTCCAGAACTCAGTCTTATCCAAAAGGCCTAAAAGCCAAGCTGAGGAAGCAAAGACCTAGCACAGTGCCATGAACATGAGAGGTACTTAAATGGATTGAAGGAGAATGAATGAAGTGATAGGCAAATACCTTAGGGCAAATGCTTTTCCAACCTAGGCTCTCACAAGGACTATAACTCCTATTTATTAAATAGTCCCAGGAAGGGACTGGGTGCGGAGGCTTACGCCTGTGATCCCAGCATTTTGGGAGGCTGAAGGGGGCTGATCACTTGAGGTCAACCTGGCCAACATCATGAAACCCTGTCTCTACTAAAAATAAAAAAAAATAAAAAAAATAAAAAAAATTAGCCTGACATCTATGGCGTGCACCTGTAATCTCAGCTACTTAGGAGACTGAGACACGAGAATCGCTTGAACCTGAAAGGTGGAGGTTGCAGTGAGCTGAGATCATGCCACTGCACTCAAGCCTGGGTAACAGAGCAAGACTCCATCTCAAAAAAAAAAAAAAAAAAAAAAAACAGTTCCAGCAAGTATTTATTATATTAAGTTGCATTTGGTAGATGAAGCTTAGCGTATGGGTATCACTTACCCAATGCCAAAAACTTTGGTGATGACATGGAGATCCCTACCAGACGGAAAGAAGCTGCTTGCCCAAAAGGCTGGAGTTGCTCATGACTTGCCCAAATTTCCTTTGTTTCCAGTGACTAGGATAGAGCCCACTGTCTCTTCCTTGTATTCCAAAACAGAGGTTACAGGCATAAATCAGTTTCTGTTGGTCCCCATTCTCATCCTTTGTCTTCTGTTTAATTCCCCTAGGTACAGCTTATTGAAAGCATCAGCAGAAAACTTTCTGTCTTGCGGGAGGCCCAGCGAGGGCTGCTAGAGGACATCAATGCCAATTCTGCCCTTGGGGAGGAGGTGGAGGCCAACTTAAAAGCCGTCTGCAAATCCAATGAATTTGAAAAATACCGCTTGTTTGTTGGGGACCTGGACAAAGTGGTCAACCTGTTGCTGTCACTCTCTGGACGACTGGCCCGGGTAGAGAATGCTCTCAATAGCATCGATTCAGAGGCCAACCAAGAGAAGGTAGAGTTGGGGTTTCTGGGGTGTGGGTAGAAGGAAATGCCATTTGTTTCTTTTCAGGGCTCTCTCTTTCAAAAAGTTGGGCTATATGGGAAACAGTAGAGGATAGGGTTAAAAGTGTGTGAGCACTGAGGACAGGCGCGATGGTTCATGCCTGCAATCCCAGCACTTTGGGAGGCCAAAGTGGGCAGATTGCTTCAGTCTAGGAGTTCAAGACCAACCTGGGCAACTTAATGAAACCCCATCTTTACTAAAAACACGAAAATTAACCTGGTGTGGTAGTGCATGCCTATACTCCCAGCTATTCCGGAGGCTGAGGTGGAAGGCTTGCTTGAGCCTGGGAGTTAGAGGCTGCCATGAGTGAAGATTGTACCACTGCACTCCAGCCTGGGTGACAGAGGAAAAAAACAAAAAAGAAACATGAAAAAAGGAAAAATAAGACTGTGAACACTGGCTTTTAAGTGCCCTGAAATTCTTGCTCTACCATTTCTTAGCTATGTGACTGTGGACAACTCACGTAACATTACTCTGCCTCAATCTCTTCATCTATAAAATGGGGTGAACATACTTCCTGCCTTACGGGATTATTGTGAGAATTAAATTAGTTCATGTTAATTACATAAAACAGGGCCTGGGACAGGGTAAACACTGAATCAGTACTAGCTCTGAGTAGTAGTAGCAGCAGCAGCAGTTTTGCCTCACTCATGAGGCAAACTCAGCAGTTTTGGAGGGGTAGGTCTCATCAAGTAGTTGATATTAGAAAGCTGTCAGTTTCACAGGTTGAGTCACTATGCATCTATTCCTGAACCAAAATTGCATCACCTTTTCCTATACAAGTGGCTTTGGATATACCTTTGAATCCACAGCAAGAGGCACATATGCACATACATATTCATTTATACACAGACACATACACTCACACATATCCACTCACACAGAGACACACACACACCATACAGAAAGCACCTCCACAGTGACAGTTGTTTACCAGATGAAAGGGACACAGGCTGGCTTTGTCCGAGCCTTCCTCCACCCCAAGCCCAGTGGTGGTCCCTACATTGAAGACAGCCTTAAAGAGATGGAAAGAGGTGATTTCACATCCCCTGTCCAGAATTGTTGTCATGTTTACCCTCCTGCTACTGGAAACAAAGGCTTTTGCATGGAGGTGGACTTTAGGGCGGAAAATCTAGGACTGACTAATTAGCAGAATGGATAGCTGCTTTGTGGCAACATCTCTGGTGGAGTACTACTAGACAGCACTGTTAGACAGATGCCTGGTAATTGAAAGAGTCCTTGATTGGTCTTCTGCTCCCCCAGTTGGTGCTGATAGAGAAGAAGCAGCAGCTGACGGGGCAGTTGGCAGATGCCAAGGAGCTGAAGGAGCACGTGGACCGCCGGGAGAAGTTGGTGTTTGGCATGGTCTCCCGCTACCTGCCTCAGGACCAGCTCCAAGATTACCAGCACTTTGTCAAGATGAAATCTGCTCTCATCATTGAACAGCGAGAGCTGGAGGAGAAGATCAAGCTTGGGGAAGAGCAGCTCAAATGTCTCAGGGAGAGTCTACTCCTGGGGCCCAGCAATTTCTAATTCTGCCAGCAGTCTGCCACAGCATCCCTGCCCAGCCACAGTGGGAAGTGCTTTCAATCTTCTTTGTTAGCAGTTTCTCAGCAAATAGATAGCAATTAGCAGTTTGTTCCAGCCCTCTACCCTGGATGTCTCTCACTGCTCCTTCCTTAACAGTGGTCCTAACCAGCTAGGAGACCTTGGGGAAGCCACAGGCTTCTACCCAAGGGAGCTGCAGCAAGGTGTGATCTTACAACCACACTCTCCTTCCCACAGTTGCCAAGGGCAAGTACTTGTTGCACAGAGAGCCAACTAAGTGCCTTCATTCTGCTTTGTACTAGGACACCAAAGACATCAAGTGCTCATCACCCACCCATATCATCAATAGCCTCTAAAGGCTCAGAGGGAAGCTTCCTTGCAGTTCTACTCTGCCCCAGGGCTTGTGGCCCAGCCATTTCTCACAGAGAGCTGGCCGCCTTGAGGGCATTCACCTGGCACCAGTTTCACGGCCTCATCCACGCTTTGCAGGGAAAAGCACAGAAGGAGGAATTATACTGAACAAAATGCAAGCAAACGTTGAGTATTCCCAGGTGACCCTTAGGAAGGAACCAGGTTTAAATCCACTCTACCCTCACCTTTCCCAGCAGCAAGTTCAGGGGAAGAGTCCTACTCTTAGCCCTGGATAGTGTGACCCACTTCCTGTCCTAAGACTTTGGTCCTACCACCTCTTGTTTCATCTTTCCTTTTCATTGCTGGGGGTTACCCCACGTGCCTACCCCAGGGCTTCACCATATGGGCCATTAATAGCTCTACTAAAGCTGACTTTTAGATGTAGGTTTCATTATTGGGGGAGGTGGTTCTTATTGTTATATTTTAAATGGCATTTTGATTTTATTTATTTTTATGTTTTGATTATTTTTTTCTTTTTAAACTAGTAAGGTGAGAAGAGGGAAGTTGGAGAGGGAAAAGTTAGCCCAGGAGGAAAGCATTTTCTGCAGATCAGCCTGAATCCACCATGGCTAGGTAAGCAGGTACCAATATTGTTCCCACCATAGCTATCAATGTCTAGGAATGAGTTCTCCCCTTGAACTTAGAGCCTTCCTACTGTGGCCTGGCCCTGTGCTTCCCTGAAGCCTAAGTGACTGTGAGTTTAGCATTCCCCAGCAGGGTTCAAGTTTTTCTTACTGAGTTCTCTTTGAAACCAAAGAAATCTGAAACAGAGAAAGGTTCAGCCATTTCTCTACCATCTCCAAGCTATGGGATGAGTAGAGGTGACCTCAGGAGGAACTCCTCTAACTATTGCTTTCTCAGCCTGTGGCCTGGCTAAGGGGAACCAAAACTAAGGTAGCTGGGAGCTCCAGCCAAAGCCAGCTCCCCAGAGCAACTGATGACCCAGCCAGGATCTTAGGCATGCAAACAACTAAAACTGCTGCTGTTGCCAAGGCCCTGACACCAGTAGCTAGTTTCTATGCTGGAAAGGTAGCCCTCAGGTGGACGATGGAAAAAAGGGGGTTATGGTCCAATGCTGCCCTGTTATCCAGCTCAGCTGTTTCTCACTAACTGGAGTCAGTGCTTGGTATCATGCAACCCAGACAAGGCCTGGCATCTCTGCTAGTTACTGCTGAGTTCCTCAGGGTCCTTGAAGGTCAACTGTAGCAGCCGGGATGTCTCCTTCAGCCAAAGAATTTGCCAAGGAAGTTTTGCTGCTGTTACAAATACTTTTCACTAGCTTCCATTTCCTCTTCATTGTATTTGAAAACAATGGGAGAATCTTGGCCAGCAGGGTGTCCTGGGGTGGGGGGTGCGGTAAGCCTTTCTGTGGAGCCCTGGGTTTACTCTTAGTACTGCTGCTGGAAACACTGTTAGAATGGCAACCCTGCCATTTCCCCTCCAGTGGAAGATTCTACTTTATTCAGGAAGGCTGGTGGCTTGCAAGGTCTAGGATTACACAAGCCAGCCAAGATTGAGAAGGTAGGGGAATGCTTTGAATGGAGGCCATAGTTGTTATCTTTTCTTCTGAGCAGGCTCTAGGACAAACAATGAGCAAATTGAGGTGTCCTGTGTTGGCAGGATGAGGCTGATATGTTCCATCATTCTCAGATTTGTTGATTAGAACAACTTTTTGGTAATATGGGCCTACAGAAAGGAATGATCACTTCCTTGGACACTATGGCCATAGTCTTGAGTTTTTCTAGTCAGCATGTGATTGGTTGTATCTTCAGTTTATGATGCCAAAAATACTATTGACTCTGTTATTTTTGTTCTTCATCCCACCTCAAATTAGTTTCTAGAGTTGGAATCAGATCACAAAGATGTTCATTTTCGCATGCAGGGAAAGTTGCCAAAGCACTTAAAAATAACCCCAAAACTATACCTAACAGTGAAGCTTGGTAGATAAAGGTGAACTGCTAAACAGACACTGGCGTGCCACACTCCTGCCAGGGCAGACTCATTGTGTGTGATAGTGCTGCAAAGCTGCCAGTATTACTTGAGATGTAGTGTCTCTCCCCTGTTCTCAGTTCCTGGGCTCAGCCCTCCTCCAAGCCCTGCCAGTGAGTAGCAGTTTGGAAGGCAGGCCAAAGGAGATCCCCAAAGACAGTTATTGGTCTTGACTTCTGCTCTCTCCCTTCAAATATTTATACAGGCCCTCATGGGTAATAGGCAAGCATGATGATTGATAGAGAAGTCAGTGCATGAGTTACTATTACATGTCCCCCCACTTCCCTGGCCACCTGCAAGGACTCTGGATAATTGAGTCTCCCTGAGTTCCACAGCTGGAGACTCAGCCAGGATATAGCCATAAATGCCCAAGTAGAATCCGACAGAATAAGACAGAGATGCTGAAAATAAAGTCCTAGAAAGGAAGAAATTGGAAGCAGAGAAAAGGAGAGAGGATGAAAAGATGAAAAGCCTCTTTCAAGGTTAGGTTCAGGTTCTGTTTTCTATTTAAACTCATGTGCCAAAAAGCTGCCCAGGCACACCAGAGCCACATTCTGAACCCAAATCTCCCTGAAGGTGCTGCTCTGCCAGTAGCAGGCCCCAGATGGAAGAAGCTGGTCCCATTTCTGGCCACTTCCACCCATTTGGAGCTTGGTGACTCCCACTGTCTTTGCCAGAGGAGTTGTCTATGCCAATAATATTTCTGCAACAGCATATTATATTATTTGAAGATTAGTAGATCTTTTAGAGGGGGGTGGGGCAGGGGGCAGTTTCTATAGATAAAGAACCAATGTTGGTTGTACCAGCTGTTGGGGGTCATGTATCCCATGTGAAGCTATTATTTTTCCAAATCTTATTGTTTCTGCATTTGTGTCCTCCACCACTCCCTTCTTGGCTGACATAGATATGCCTGCCAGATTGTCATCAAGGGTCATATTTCAATAAAAGGTGCTAAGGACAAGAAAAAATCTCATGTGTTTTGACTCAGGTGATGGAAGTCTAAAGATTCTGCTGGAACTTCTCCTTCAAAAGACCGGATCCTTACCCACATCCCTAAACCCTTACTCTGGCCTCTGAGGGATGGTATTAATGATATACCATTCATCATCCCCAGTTAAATAGCAGGATCTGCCATAGCCTTTTTAGAGGAACAGCTTTTAGACATCTGTTTCAAGAGCACCCTGAAGAGGGAACACAGAGTTTTAACCACTGGTTATTTCTATTGTTATCACAGTATTGAAGCATGGTATTTTTCTACTTAGAAGGACCTCAAGAACACAGCCCTGCCCTTTAGCTCACTGATATATTTCTTTCTCTCTGGTTAGTCAGTGGCAACATCACAACCAGTCTAACCCCATGTTTAGAATGCAGAAAAAGTCAACAATGGTGTAATCTCAGGTATAGACCTAAGCAGTATAGAGTCCAATTCTGGAATCTAGCCTGATTGAAGGTAAGCCACGTTCTTTCTAGACTTCATCTAATCTTGAATTCTTTCTAGTAGTTTTATCTTACTTTCAGCTGATACTCCAATCTCACACCTTCACTCTTAGCTCCCTGGAAAGCAAGGGTCTTGCTGATCTTCTGCTCTCCAAATCAGCCTCAAAGATTAGACTCGAATGTATTCCAGGCAGCAACTCTGACATTGAAAAGCTTTCTTTTTTGTGATCCATATTCTGTTCATATTCCAACTATCCTCCTTCTACTCAAGATATCCAGTGTGGTAGAGTAGAAAGAGTGCAGCTTTGGCTTTGGCATTAAAATTAACTGTGTTCAAATCCTGGTTCTGCCACTTATTCAATGAATCTAGGCTACTAGCTTAACTTCTGAGGTCATTTTCTTATCTGTAAAATGGGAACAGTATTATCCAGCTTGCAGAGTTATTGTAACTCAAAAATAATAAATAAAAGCCACTAACAATCCAAGTAGTTATTAGGCAGAATCCCAGGCCCACCCCAAACTCGGTGATAGCAATCTGAATTTTAACTAGATTTCCAGAAGATTCATGTACATATTAGAATGTGGGAAGTACTGACTTGTCAAAAAAGTATTCAGTACCTGGTAACCATTATTATAGTCCTGATCTACTAAATTCATTTTTTCCTTATCCCAGGCATATTTTTGCTCTTCTCATATTGCTCACAACTACCTGCCTGGATGAATTCAGCAAAGTTGCAGGATACAAGGTTAAAACACAAGATCAAATGAACAATCCTAAAATGGTATTAAGAAAACAGTTCAATTTACATAGCATTAAAAAGCAAAAAAATAGGAATACTTTAACAAAAGAAGTGCAAAACTTTTACACTGAAAACTATAAAACATTGTCGAAAGAAATCAGAGCAGATCTAAACAAATGGAAAAGCCCTCCATGTTCATGGATTGGAAGACTTAGTATTGTTAAGATGAAATGTACCTCAAATTGATCTACAGATTTAATCCAGTCCTTATCAGAATTCCAGTGGCTTCCTTGCATAAGTTGACAAGCTGATTCTAAAATTCATGTGAAATTACAAGGGACCCAGAAGAGTCAAAACAATCTTTAAAAAGAACAGAGTTGGAGGGCTCATACATATCAAAACTTACTGCAAAGCTACAGTAATAAGGACAGTGTGGTAAAGGCACAAAGATAGATGTATAAATAAGTGGAATTAAATTGAGAGTCCAGAAATAAATCCTCACATATGTGGCTAGTTAATTTCAACAAGGATGCCAAGAGAAATTGAGGGGAGTATAGTTTTTTAGCAAATGGTGTTGACATAACTGGGTATCTACATGGGAAAAAAATGAAGCTTTCCTTAAATCACATGCAAGAATCAATTCAAAATTGATCATAAAATGTAAGATTTAAAATTATAAAATTCTTAGAAGAAAACATTGTAGTAAGTCTTCCTAATGTCACACACGTAACAATGTCACACACGTCATACAAAAAATATAAATAAATTGGAGTATATCAAAATTAAAAACTTTTGTACTTAAAAGATATCATATCAAAAGAGTGAAAAGAAAAGCAACATAATGAGGGAAAATATTTGCATATCAAATATTTCGAATATAAAAAGGACTCTTACCACTCAATGATAAAAATAACCAATTAAAAATTGGTAACAGATTGTAATAGACATTTCTTCAAAGAAAATATGTGTCTTATATGCTTGGTTTGCTATAACGTACTACCATAGACTGATTGGCTTAAATAACAGACATTTAAACATTTATTTCTCACAGTCCTGGAGACTGGGAAATCTGAGATCAAGGTGCCAGCAGATTCAATGACTTGTGAGGGTCTACTTCCTAGTTTGCAGATGGCTACCTTCTGGCTGTGTCCTCAGGAAAGACAGAAAGGGATATGGTCTCTTCCCCTTCTTATAAGGGCATCATAATTTCATTATGAAATCACTCGTGATTTAATCTAAACCAATTTACCTCTCAAAGGCCCCACCTCCATATACCATCACATTGGGGATTAGGTCTTCAGCATATGAATTTGGAGAGGACACAAACATTCAGCTTATAGCAATATGCAACTGGCTAGCAGGCACAGGGATAGATGCTCAAGTATTACTATTCATTAGGGAAATGCAAATCAAGACCACAATGAGATACCACATCATACCCACTAGAACAGCTGTATCAAAAAGCCAAACAATAATAAGTGTTGGTGAGGAAATGAAGAAATTGGAACACTCATACATTGCTGATGGGGATGTAAATTGATGCAACCTCATTGAAAAACAGCTTGGCAGTTTCTACAAAAGTTAAACATAGAATTTCCACACGACTTAGCAATTCCATTCCTAGGTATATGCCCAGGAGAATTGAAAACAGGTGTTCAAACAAAAGCATGAACATGAATGTTTAAAGCAGCATTACTCATAATAGCCAAAAAGTGGAAATGACCCAAATGTCTATCTACTGAGGAATTTTATAAACAAACTTTGATATATCCATACAATAGGGTATTATTTAGCCATAAAAATGGATAAAGTACTGACACATACAACATTGATGAACCTTGAAAATATGCTAAGTGAAAGGAGCCAGTCATAAAAGACCACATATAGTATGATTTCATTTATATGAAATGTCCCTAACAGGCAAATCTATAAAGGTGGAAAGCAGATTAGTAGTTGTCAAGACTGGGGGTTCAGGGGCAATAGGCATGAGGTTTCTTTTGGGGGTGATGAAAATATTATAAAATTAGATTGTCGTCATGGTTGCCCAACTCTGTGAATGTACTGGAAACCATTGAAGTATACGTTTTAAATGGGTGCACTAAATGGTAGTTGAATTATTTCTCAATATGTGTTTTTTTTTTAAAGCTATTGATTATTTCTATCAGTCTCATTCCTCTTGACAAAAATCTGAGTTGAGGGTGAGCATGTACTTCATTCCTGAATCCAAAGGGTACAATATTTGTACCATTTGAATTTGGGAGTGACTTTGCTATTGCAACCTTCCCCTTGAAGACCTGGAAGACCCAGCAGTATTAGGAGAAAGAGTAGTCTCTGCCTTGTACTAAGACTTCAGTGAAAATAACAGAGATGGGAGGGACTACTATTGGGAAGCAGGAACAATCTTTCTAGGTAAATATTGTGGTAGAATGGATAAGAGCTTCTGTTCATTGGGCAAATAAACCACGTTTTAAATCCTGACTCTACCAACTTACTGTGTCACCTTAATAAGTTACTTGACTCCTCTCAGCCTTCATCTATAAAAGGGGGCTAATAACAGCCCCATCTCAAAGTGTTACTATGATGATTAAATGAGATAATTCATATGAGCATTTAAAATAATGTCTGTCATGTAGTAGGTGTTTAATAAATGTTAGCTGCTAGATTTATTTTTATTGAGGTGAGATTGAAGTAGAACAATATAAGGAAAAGTAAAGCATCTTCAGCTTTGGAGTCAGATAGCTCTGTTAATGTGACCTCGGAAGTCACTTTATTTATTGAGCCTTAGCAAATAATGAGGATAATAATCCTTCTCTTATGGAGGCAGTTCCAAGCCTGGACACTGAAACTCACACCACATAGAGTTTTGTACTGGCTCCACCACTTATACATTGTGTAACCTTGAGTATGTTTAACTTCCCTGTACCTGGATGTCTTCTTCTGTCTAAAGGTGGAAACAAAAATAATCCTTGGGTTGATGTCAGAAATTATTGAGTTAATCCATGCAAAGTACTTAGGACAATAAGTACGCAATGAATGCTACCTTTTATTATAAAGCTAAAGTTGGAATCAAATGAGATCTCTGGTAGAGCTGTTCGTATGGTAGGTTCTCCATAGATGGTGGTTCCTTTCCTTACCTACTCTGTTCTGTGCACCAGGTCAAGACATTTTTGGACCTGCAGATAAAACGTTTCAGCCTTGGGAGCTCCCCACCTTCTGTGAGTAAAATTTTCTGGCAAGCTCAGTACTACCATTTGATGAGAACAATGTAGTCTGTCAGCTGCCTGCCAGATGACTCTCTCTACTCCCAAGAAAACAACCCATTCAGAGCAATAGAGAAAGAACTGATTTGCGTGTGAACCACTTAAGGTCCAATTTGAGGCTTGTTTAGGGAAAACATCTACTCCTCCTCGAACCTATCTTTAGGCTTGAAGTCCACTTAAATGTTATTGAGTTTCCTACCCTGGGTTAAGCACTTTCACGTATCTTTGCTGACACTATTTTTTCTATCTAAATATACGTTTTTAAAACAGAAATCCTCATTTAATCTTTAAAACAGCTCTGTAATTTTTAAACACTTTATTTCATTAAAATTCAGAATTGTAGCATTTTTGCTGTTTGTAAATTAAACAAAATGGATTGTAAGTGTGCAATGCCATTCATTCATTCAACTCATGTGCCAAAAATCTGTTTTGTGGTCCAGGGATTCAGAAGTGGACAAGACAGATAAAGTCCCCACTCTCGTGGGGCTTTTATCCTAATGAAAGAGACAGATAAGTATAAATATACAATTATATAATACTTTATATACAGAAATACACACATAATCACTTTTTACCCTAGTATGGCAATGCAAAACATTCTTGCTTGATTTCCACAGCTATGTGCAATAGGCTAAACCCATGCATCTCTTTGCTACTGCAGTAACTAAAATATTTTTACATTAGTTTCCACCAGAGCATAATGTTGCAGTGAACATGGGAGTGCAGGTATCTCTTCAACATACTGATTTCATTTCCTTTGGGCATTTACCCAGAAGAAGAATCTCTGCATCATCTGGTAGTTTTATTTTTAATATTTTGAATAATGTACACTCTTTTCCAAAATGGGGCACTAATTTACATTCCCACAACAATGTACCAGGGCTCTCTTTTCTCCCTACCCTCATCAACATTTGTTATCCCTTGTCCTTTTGATAAAAGCCTGCTATTTGTGACAAAATGGATGAACCCAGAGGGTATTATGCTAGGTGAAATAAACCAGACACAGAAAGAAAAATACTGCATAATCTCATATGTGGAATCTAAAAAAGTCGAACACACAGGGGCATGGAGGTGGAAGAAATAGGGATGTTGGTCAAAGCATACAAAGTTGCAGTTACATGAAATGAATAAATCTAGAGATCTCATGTACAGCATAAGTTCTATAGTTAATAATGCCGTATTGTATACTGGAAATTTTCGAAGAGTAGATTTCAGGTGGTCTTACTGCAAAAGACGGTAATTATGTGAGGTAATGCATATTTAATTTGCATGACTGTAGCAATCATTTCACTATGTATATGGATGTCAAAACATGATTTGTACACCTTAAATATATACAATAAAAGATTTCACCAAAGACATTCTTATTTTAGCACTAAATAGGATTTGCAATGAGATTTTTAAAAATTTGTCTAGCAAAAGTATGACAAACTATCACTGAAGAAGTAGGATTTGAAAGTAGTTTAGACAGAAAGGTTGAATTCCATTGTTGATAAAGAAAATCAATTCATATCACATGGAAATCTTGCCCATTCTGTGCATTATTCAAACATGGCCAATCACTAAGGTGTCCTGGCAAAACCTCCCTCCTTAACAGGCTGCATTCTGTTTATAAACTGCTTAAGTTTCTTCAATATGACCCTTCATTTTGGAGTTGTTTACTGCCGTTAACAGAGTAAAATAACATGGCTTTGAATTCCCATTTTCCTCCCAGCTACTGATTTTCTATCTGAAAAGGATAATTAATGGAATTCACCTCCCTGGGTGTTGAGTTGATTGTATTTTTTGCAAAGGAAAAAATCTGGGAAAAAGCCATGAGTGAAAAATCTTTCCAACTTGAAAATGCATTAGATTAAATGTGAATAAGTCAAAGTGCTGAAAAAAATAACAATTTGTTCCCTGATTTCTCCTCATTTGTAAATTTGATAAATATGAAATAGCAGACCAAACTCAGCAGATACAATAAATGATAACTTATAATTGAGAAAAAACTCTTATTTAGGCTAAGCTTAAACACCTACTGTTTAGAAATCTCATAAATGACTATATATTTAAGTACTTTTTACAAATATGGAATCTTTAGTTTTCTTTTAGAAAAATGGGCAGTGGTAAGAGTGAGGAGAGGCAGATAGAAAAGAATAATGAGACTGTGGCTAAATTGGATAATACTATGCATTTAGAACATAATTTTGGTCACTTTCCCACAGGCTGGTAGATAATTTGTTCTATCAAATAAGCCTGTCATAAAACTCAGACCGTTACTAAAACCTTTTATTAAAAAACATCCAGTTTTGACAAAAGATTGCCTAAACCATGTCTGTTATTGAAACAATCTCTGAGTGAGAAAAACCATGTATTTGGGAACTTGCTGGAATGGTACTCAAAACCCTTAGACCTGGAGCTGGCTCTGCCCTCCTCACTCTGTGACCTTGTACCCTTTTATCAGTTCTGTGAAGGGGATATTTTGGTGGTTATTAAACTGAAGGGGATATTTTGGTGGTTATTAAACTGAAGAACAAACACCTGCCTAGCTACATAACACCATGCTCCAAATTTTGTCCCCAAGTTGCACACTGGCCCAGGTCCCTCTAATTAGCGTGGCTGCCCAGAGGATGAAGTCCTGATTCCTTGCATATAAGGCCCTTGGTGTTCTGTCTCCTATGTGCTTCTCCAGCTACGACCCCTGACACCTTCTCACACTCATCCTTAGCTCTGGCTGGTTCTGCAAACATGTCATGCAGTCTCATCCCTCTCTGCACTCCCAACGACCGGTCCTTCTGTCTGAAAATCCACCGCCCCTCTCCCTGAATTCCCTATTTAGCTAATTCCAGCGTGTCATTTGGTGTCAACTCAGATTTTACTTCCTTCAGAAACATTCCTTTGATATAGTAATAATAGTGTATAGTATTTGCATATGATCATTGTTTATACTTTCTGTCTCTCCCTTTAGGCTGTGGGCTTCTTGAGGGCAGAAACTAATTTATACTGCTAATATTAGCACAGTGCCCCAAGCTCATAGTAAACACTTCAGAAATACAGGGTAGTAACATTTCATGAAGGCCTTGCTGTGGGCTTCATATTCTGGTGATATCTTACACTGGCTTTTCCTCCTCAATACAGTTATTAAATGTTAGACTTTCTTAAAACTTGGTCCTAGGCCCCTCTTCTCTTCTTACTGTATGCTCTCGCCCAACCCTCCCTCTTTCTTAATCATACATACCCATGGTTAGTTTATCTCCCATATAAAGCTGGCTCTCAAATTTATATCTCCAGTTCAGATTTTTTCTTAGCTCCAAAGCTTTATATCTGGTTAGCCCAATGACACCCCAAAACCCAAATATTCATGTATCCAAAATTAAATATTTGATTTTCCCCTCCCAAACCTGGTTCCCTCAGTGATTGATACTCCTCTCCAAACAACTAGAAAAGCTAGAAGTCTTAGAGTAATCTCAGACATCCTCCTCTTTCTCACCCCTTCCATATAGAATTGATCACCAAGTCCTATCAATTCTGTTTCCTAAATATATCTCCAATCTATTTACTTATTTTTCCACAGTATTATCCTCTGAACTACATCATTTGCCTAACTATTCTTCTTGTGTCATTTCTTACTTTCTGTAGACTGTTGTTCATGCTGTATATGATTATATCACCCCTTCTCCTGCTTAGGTCATTGCAATAGATTTCAAAGGCCTTTCCATTACCTATGAGGCTCTGCATGCCTATCTATGCCTAATGATGTACCAACATCAGCTTCAACCTCATTATGTGGGCAAACTTGCTTTTCAGATTCATGTATGGCTTTGGCTTAGATATTTAAACACTGAATAGCCAAATATCTTCTTCAGCATTGAATTACTTAGCTTTTGCTGCAGGAACCAACGACCCTCAGTTTTCAGTGGCTTACAACAACAAACATTTTTTTTTTTCATCTTACATGAAGGCTAATAGCTAGCTACAACTTTGCTGGCCTTAGCTGGGTTCAGGTAGCATCATGAATCTTCTGATTCAGGGACCGAAGATGAAAGAACTGCCATTCTCTTGGGCACGTGCTTCTCTTTTTGGAAGTCAAAAGCTCAAGAGAGACAGAGCCAAACGATGAAAAGATATTTAAAACTCTGCTCTGATGTAAGGTATATCATGCCCATTGTATTAGTTTTCTATTGCAACATTACCACAAACTCAGTGGCTTACAACAACACATATTTATTACTTCACAGTTTCTGTGGGTCAGAAGTCTAGGCATGACTTAACTGTGTCCTCTATTTAACAGTTTCACAAAGCTGCAATCAAGGCGTCAGCCAGGCTGCAATCTCATATGAAGGTTTGACTGTGGAAGAATCTACTTCCAAGTTCACTCATATTGTTGGCAGATATCATGGCTGTAGAGCTGAGAGCTGAGGGCCCTGTTTTCTATCAGCTGAAGACTACCTTCAGATCCTAAAAGCCACCCTTACCTCCTAGTGGCTGCCCACAGTTCCTAGATGCTGCTCAGAGTTCCTAGAAGCCTTGCCACAGTTCCTTACAATATGGCACCATGGCTGCTTACTTCATCAAGCTAGTAAGGAGGGTATCTAAAGTGAATCTGATAGTAAGATTAGATCTTATACAATGTAGTGTAATCACAAATAAGACATTTCATTACCTTTGCCATATTCTGTCATTTAGATGCATGTCACAGGTTCCATCACACTCAAAGGGATGAATACCAGGGTATGAATACCAGGAGGTGAGGAATGTGGAGGCCATCCTAGAGTCTGCACATCACAACTACTTGAATTCTATTGACTAAAGTAAGTCACTGACTGGCCAGTCCTAAGGACAATGGGACAGTAAGTTATACTCTACCTGTAGGGTGGTGAAGAAATGAATAATTTTTAACAAATAATACAATCTTCCAAAACCATTATTTATAACATGATCAATGTTGTGCATGATCAGGTGGTCCTCTAGGCTACTGCATAATAATGACAGTAATATGAATAATGGAAGTCATTTAGGGTTATTAATATTTTAATATTCACTTTGAAACATAGTTAAGCATTCTAGATAAAACTGGAGAGAAAATCTTATGTTCTATATGTTTCAATTATATCAATCAATCAAAAATAAGTGTATATTCTTGCAAGAATAAAATACAATAATGCTGATTTTAAGAACTGTTAAATTTATCTACATAAAACTTAACTTCCAAGTAGTTAAATATGGAAATAGATTGGTAGTTAATATAAATTATGGGAGTATACACTCACTAAATAACCTTAGGGAGAATATTATATCAATTTGGAGACAGTAAGTCTTTTAAAAGTTATGTAATAGAGATCCAAGTATATTATAATTTTAAACTGTAGACTTGTTTGAGGTATTAGCATTCACAACAGTAACCAAAATAACCTTTACGTACATATTACATTTTAATTAATAATTTCATGATTCCTTTAGGAAAAAATATTATTTGGGAATTTTTCACATTTTATAAGGATGACTTAAAACCAGTGTGTCAACTTTGTCAATCCAATTTTTTTAAGGAAGAAAAGTCTCCAAAATGGAAGTTAAGAGAATCTTTCCAAAGGAAATAACAATTCAGTTAAAACCTGAAAGAGGCAGCTAGGAGAAAGTGAAGTGAAGAAGGGGAGGGAACAATCCAGGTAGAGAGAGTGACATTTAAGAGACCAAGAGTGCTGAATACAAGTCAAAGGGGTTGAAGTGCTGAGGTGTATTCCTTTACTAGCTAACACAACTAAATGGCTTTTCATGACACATTTACTATCTCATAGTTTTTTGTGTCAAGGAACAGCTTAGCTGGGTCCTCCCTAAGACTGTAGTCAAGGTCTTAGCCGGGGCTGGGCTGTCATTTAGAGGCTTGACTGGGGAAGGGTCCACTTCCAAGCTCACTCCAGTTCTCAGCAGTTTCTTTTCTTGTGGCTTTAAGACTTATGGCAGGCTGCTTTTTCCAAACCAGCAATGGAGAGAGAAAGACTTTAAAATCTGCTAGCAAGATGGAGTCATATATTGTCATCACATGAGTGACATCCCAGTCACCTTTGCCATATTCTGCTGTTTAAAATCAAGCCACACATCCCACTCACACTCAAGGGGAGGGGATTATACAGAGGTGTGAACACCAGGAGGTGGGGATCATAAAGACCACCTCAAAAATTGTCCCCCACAGAGAGGCAAAGTGGTATAAGATAGGTGGTAGAGGTTCACTTAATGTGCAGTTTAGCCAAATGATGCTTGGCTAGGTATCAAAATCAATATTAAGCAAAAGCTAAGGCCAGATCCAAAAATCCTCATTATATACTGAAATTCTAGTATACAAGCATAAATTTGAAAATATGTCAAAATATTAATCATAACAAATTTATTATTACAATGTTAGTAGCCAATTTTGTAAAGTTTATTATTACGATCTGGGAACAAAATTTCCAAGTACTATCACACTGCCTACCACACTGTTGATCTTTCCTTCATAGCATTTTTACATCCACAAATCTGTATTTACTTGTATGAATAGCTGATTAATATTTGAATTCTATGCTAGACTGTAATCTCCAAGAGAGCAGGAACCTGTGCCCAGTTGTGCACAGTAGTACTTTCCGTGGAATAGGATTTTTTGGCTCTAATATTCCCTTTGATCCTCTCCATCCTCACCCAGGAGACTTTAGCATCGTTAAATGGCATCAAAGTTATCCTATCAAAGGTATTCAGTAAATGACAAGAGAAGGGTTTGGAACAAGAGAGTTAACTTTAAAATTTTAAAACAATTGTGTACACCTTACACTAAAATTAACTCCAAATGGATTAAAGATTTAAACATAAGACCTAACACCATAAAAACCCTAGAAGAAAACCTAGGCAATACCATTCAGGACACAGGCATAGGCAAGGACTTCATGATTAAAGCGCCAAAAGGAATGACAACAAAGGCCAAACTAGACAAATGGGATCTGCACAACAAAAGAAACAGTCATTAGAGTGAACTGGCAACCAACAGAATGGGAAAAAATCTTTGCAATCTACCCATCTGACAAAGGGATACTGTCCAGAATCTACAAAGAACTAGAGCAGATTTACAAGAAAATTTGGAAACAACCTAAATGTCCCACAGTAGGAGAATTGGGTGTTTTTTTGTTTTTTTGTTTGAGGCAGGGACTTACTCTGTTGCCCAGACTGGAGTGCAGTGGCATAATCATAGTTCACTGCAGCTTCAAACTCCTGGGCTCAAGCAATCTTCCTGCCTCGAACTCCCAATGTGTTAAGATTACAGGAATGAGGCACTGTGCCTGGCCCTGGAATTGTTACAAATACCACGGTACATTCAATCTATGCAGGGAGAATGGATGCTACTTCTTTCTTTATTAAGTAGTTACCTTGTCTAGGACACAGAAATCAAATGAGGCTGTTGCCCAAGCAGTACCACATGCATTTTCTAATAATAAGGTAGCAAAAAACTAATTCAAACATAGCTGTGTTCAAACTCTAGTTCTACCAATCTTGGATGACCAAGTGGAGGTCTACCTATCCTGAAAAAGATTTGTCTAAAACAGTGGTTCTCAAAGTGTGGTCCTTGAAGCAACAATGGCAGCATCATCTGGGAACATGTTTTTAAGTCCCAACCCAGACCTACTAAATCAGCAAATATGAAATTGGGATCCAGCACTCTGTTTTAACAAGCCCTCTAGGTGATTCTGATGTACACTCAAGTTGGAGACCCAAGACCCTTGGTTATTTTTGCCTCTGACCACAAGGTGGCAACCTTTGTCTAAAGTCCTATGAGTTGACCAATGGTTACAGTAGGTATTACCTGGTCTAGCCACTGAACTGTCCAGAGGCAGTAGGTAGTGATAGGGTATGGGGATGTGAGGGAGAAGTGAGAGATGGGTGAGGAAGAAAAGAGATGAAAGGAAGAATGAGGACTGGTAGAGGCTTTATCTCTGCTTTGAACACAGCAATAAACTACAGTGAGGGGGTGGGACAATGTTCGGGGTGTTGGTTGTTTATCATCTAATGATTCAGCTCATTCTGGGTACAAAATAATGTGAAGTAATGTTGGGGAGTTTGTGAGTAGCCAATTTCATCTATGCGTTTTATCCTTGTAATCCCTAGACACCACCCAAAGGCAAGCACCTCCTCACACTATCACCTATCCTCTTCCTACTCTCATAATTATGAATTCCTTCCCCAGTTATCTTCCATCACAGGTTCTCCTTCTTTTAAACCTTTCCACAATTTTCCCTGGTGCCCTGTTGCACACACAGTATAATAAGCTCAGCCTATGAAAATACACAGAAATGTTGTCATCCCTCTTATTCGAGCATTTCCTGTACATCTGTAATTGAGACCTGGCACCCTACTGAAGATTCTGCTTCCCATACAGCCCTCTGTGATGAAAATTGTTAATTTTCTCATTCCCCATAATTTATAGGTTTAACCAAGAGGAATAGAGGGTAGGAAAATGCAAAGACAGAAGTCTTAAAGGAGGATAAACTTTTCTCAGCTCTGGTAATGATATCCTTGCAGACATGTCACCCAGCACCTTAACTTCTCAGTTCTGTTGAATGCTTCAATTCGACTTCACTTCAACCACTGTCACCCAGGACCACACAGTGGATGTCTTCAACATTTAGAGGAAATTCACATTGTAAATAATTTTTGAATTATTTATCTTTTCTTTCTTTCCCATTTTCTACAAAATAGATTGAATTTTCTTCTTTTGATTTACAAGTTATACCTGTCATTTTGGTTTTTACTGTAGTTGCCCTTAACTAACAAACACCCATGTTAATTTAACCATATTAGTTTCTTAAATTTATCAGTATCTACATTTTTCTCTTAACATTACAAGTACTTGAAAATGTTCTCATGTTCTTTGGGTCCCACCACACCTTCATCATCACTTTGACAATGTTTAAAAACAATGTTTTTCTGAGGTACTATGGATATATACTTTTTCTTCTTTTCTGCTCAGTATTTATCAAGTCACCAATAAACTATACCACCAATGTATACTCCTATATTCTCTCCTTTCTAATTTGAACACCTCCTCCAAAACTGTCTTCAGTGAGGGTCTTTGTGTGGCAAACCTTCTGAGATAGTATATGCCACAGAATATCTTTATTGCTATGCTACATTTAAATTAAACAATGGGCCAGGCACGGTGGCTCATGACTGTAATCCCAGCACTTTGGGAGGCCGACTCAGGTGGATCACTTGAAGTCAGGGGATCAATACCAGGCTTACCAACATGGTGAAACCCCATCTCTACTAAAAATACAAAAATTAGCCAGGTGTGGTGGTGCATGCCTGTAATCCCAGCTACTTGGGAGAGTGAGGTATGAAAATGGCTTCAACCTGGTAGGTAGAGGTTGTATTGAGTCGAGATCGCAGCACTGCATTCTAGCCTGAACAACAGAGTGAGACTTCATCTCAAAAAATAAAGAAAAATAATTTAAAATGGCTGAATATAAAATTATGGGTTCAAAGTCATTTTAAACATTATAGGTGCAGTCCTTTAAAATATTACTTAATTGTCCTCTTGTATTCAGTGTTGCTAAAAGTCTGTTGTCAATTTAATTCCTTTCTTTGTAGAGGACTTGATTTTTCTCTCTGGAAACTTTGAGAAGTTTATTTTTAAACTCTATGATTGTGTGTATGTGTGTGTGTATGTGTGTGTGTGTGCACATGCATGCACTGTACCTTCTCTGTATTAGCCTATGTCAGCCTCACTGTGTTTGAAGAGTGAGGAAAGGAGAGCCCCATGTAGCACAGAACATGTTAATCATTCCCATTTGCTGCCACTCTATAAGCAACTGCTGTGATCAAGGCTTCATCTTAAACTTGTTTGAAAAAAGCAATGCCAGGGGGTATCAATGTCCCAGGTTGTAATCCATCAACTTTGGGGACTTGAAAAGGGTGGAGGAGTGAATGAACAATGGAGCAGGGGAGTCCCCATCGTTTTCAATAGCCTCCCACTCCTCAATCAAGCAGGGCTTTTTGCTGCCCTGATATACTCTGATATACCCTCCATACACTGATAACTGTGTGGTCGGAGATATTTCTGCTAATTTCTGTAGTGAAGAGTAGATAATGTAGGTAGGCAATTGGAGAAGAGACAAGAATACATTTTTTTAAGCTTTCATTAAATTTATCCTCTCACTGCTGCCTCCAACTATCCTCCATTCCAGGCTACAAAAGAAAACCACCCAGCTATGTAGATTGAAGCCACTACAAAGAGATAGCTTGTTTTCTCAGCTGGACCGTCAACATCATTTACTTATCATTTTACTTGTCAGTTCCCTCTCCCATTCTTTCAGTGCCTATTAAAATATCCACTTGTACTCCTCGAACCTCTCCAATTCCTTTTACTTTCAGCAGTGGGCTGTTTATTTTGCACAACTTCAGAGGCACCTTCTCATATGTGAATAACAGCTCTAAAACATAACATAAAATACTGAGAATTACAACTCTACTGTTATGCTAGGATGCAGCCCTGCAAGGGCTTTGAGTCTTGCTTCAAAAGAAAATGAAGACAATAAAATGACAAAAAATAAAACTACAGGCTAATCTTTATATCCAGTGAAAATATTTCTCAGGAAACAAGTGGAAATCAAGACATTCTCAGACAAAGAAAAACTAAGAGAATTTGTCACCAGTATCCCTTTGCTATGGCTAAAATAAGTTCTTGAAGCATAAAAAAAATTATAAAAGAATGAATTTGGGAACATCGGGAAAGAAGAAAGAACAATGGAAGACTTAAAATATGGGTAAATGCAATAGAATTTCCTTCTCCACTTAAGTTTTCTAAATTACATTTGATAGTTGAAATAAAAGTTATAATACTGTCTGATGTGGTTCTTAATGTATACAGAGGAAATATTTGAGAAAATTATACATGGGGGAAAGAATAGGAATTTAAAGGGATATGAGATACCTCACTCAAACCATTAAAATGTCTGTAGACATTGATAATTTATGTATGTATAATGTAATGCTTAAAACAACCACTGAAAAATTTATATAAAAGATACACTCAAGAACACTAGAGACGAATCAAAGCCAATTTTAAAAGAATATTGAAGTGATCCAAAGGAAAAATAAAACCGAGAAATGAAAAGCAAAGGGAACAAACAGAACACACACACACACACAAAACCAAAATGGAAGACTTGAGTTACATTAAAATGTAAATGGTCTAGGGACTTTGATCCAGACAAGAGGACATAGACTCGTCTCTTTCTACTTCTCTTTGCTAAGTATAACTATAACATAACACAAGAGGCAACCATAGGAGGACTCTGAATGGTAGAAAGAAGATGGACTGGCTAGGGATCCTGGTACTGGAGGAACAACATAGCAGTTGTGCATCTTACCACCCTTCATCCAGCAACAGAAGGCAAATAGGCCTGGCATCTCCTGACCCTAACATATTAGATAAAGGTTACACAGGTAGGCTCATGCCTTCTCCAGATCAGTTGGGAGTCCTGCCAATTACTCCAGTTGGGCCCTGTAGCACTGGCAAGGGTGACCAAGTAGGTGCCCCAGTAATGATAAGTGACCAGAGAAAGTGCATTTCATTCTTATGGGCCAGAAAGTTTCTTTTCTCACCTAGAGACACCCAGTGGCCCCAGTGGCATAAGCAGGGTGACCCCACCACAACAACTAGTCCTGCCTGGAAAGCGTTTTTTGTACTCTATGGATTGGAAACTCTATTCACCCACCTAAAGACACTGGAAGGCCTATCTGCACTGAATGGGGGTGATTCCCCCACAAAAAGTGACCAAATAAAGGAATGCAAGGCAGTGTTTTCCTTCTGATATGAAATGTCCAGGAAAAGACAATAAAATCAGGTTTCCTGGGACTGAGGATTCATGGAAGTGGGAGTAGGGGTAAATGTTCTAAAGCTGGATTTGATGGTTTCATAACTCTATAAATTTACTAGAAATTATTTAAATGTGTGCTTATAATAGGTGAATTTTGTGGTATGTAAATTATACCTCAATAAAACTTTTAAAAAATGACTCACAGCTAACTAGGAATAGAAGGAACTTCCTTAATCTAATAAAGTATATCTATAACTAACATCATACTTCATATACAAGATTGAATACTTTTTCTTTAAGACCATGGAAAAGACAAGCATCTCTATTGTCACCACTCCTATTTAATATCATACTGGAAATTTTACCTGATACAAAAACACGAGAAAAAGAAATAAAAGGCATATAGAATGTAAAAGAAGGAATAGAACTATCTCTGTTTACACACAACAAAATTGTCTCTGTGAAAAATTCCCTAGAATCTACAACAGAACTATTAAAACTAACGAATGAGTTTATCAAGGTCTCTGAATCGAAGGTCAATATACAAAAAAGTAATTGCATTTCTATATATTAGCAATGAACAATTAAAAATCAAAAGTTTTAAAAAATAGTACAATTTTTAACTGTATCATAAAAAATGAAATACTTAGGTAGAAAACTAACAAAATATGTTCAAGACATATATACTAAAAGCTATGAAACATATATGAAAGATGTGAAAAACTAAATAAATGGAGATATGAGCCATGTACAAAGATTGGAAGATTCAATATTGTTAAGATATTAATTGATCCATAAATTCAATGCAAACTCAATTAAAATCAGGATTTTTTTTCGAGATATTAACCAGGTGATTCTTAAATTCATATAGAAAGGCAAAGGAACTAGGATGTCCAAAATAATTTTCAAAATTAATAAAGTTGGAGGACTCACAGTATCTTAAGACTTACTATTAACTATATCAACACAGTGTGGTATTTGCAGGAATTACTCTATTGGATGTTAAGGCTTATTCAGTTATAAAAAGTCAAGGTGATTACTGTATTGGCAGAGGGATTGGCATATAGATCAATGGAAAAATAGAGAACAAGAAGCAGTTCAACACAAATAGAATCAACTGATTTTTGACAAAAATTCAAAGGAAACAAGAGAAAAGGTAGTCTTTCAACAAATGGTGCTGGAATATTTGGACATCCATATATCTTAAAAATGAATCTGAATTATTTTTACACAAAAATAAAATGGTTCATAAGGCTAAATTTAAAATGTAAAACTTATAATATTTTGAGAAGAAGAAATAGAATCTTTATGACCTTGGTTTAGACCAAGAGTTCTCAGATACCACACCAAAAACACATGTTATAAGAGCAAAAATTTGATAAACTGGGCTTCATCAAAATTAAAATCTTCTTCCCTGTGAAAGACATTATTAAGAGAATGAAAAGACAGGATACATAAAATATTGGCAAAACTCATATTTGATAAAGGACTTGTATCCAAACACATAAAGAACTCTTAAAACTCATCAATAAGAAAACAACTCAATTTAAAAATGGGCAAAAGATCTTAACAGACAAGTTGTCATAGAAGATATACAGATAGCAAATAAGTAAGCATAAGAAAAGAGGATCAAAATCATATGTCATCAGGGAACTTCAAATTTAAACAACGAGATACCACTGCACACCTTTTAGAATGGCTAAGATCCAGAAAACTGACAGTACCAAATGCTGGCAAGGATGTGGAGCAACAGGAATTTTCATTCGTTGCTGCTGGGAATGCAAAATGATACAGCCACTTTGGAAGACAGTTTCATAGTTTCTTACAATGATAAAAATGTCTTGCCATATGATCCAGCTATCATGTTCCTGGGTACCAGCCAACTGACTTGAAAATTTATGTCCACATAAAAACCTCAATGCAAATGTTTACAGCAGCTTTATTCCTACTTACAAAAAACCAGAAGCAACCAAGATGTCCTTCAAGGCAAATTGATAAACAAACTGTAGTGCGTTCACACTATGGAACACTATTTAGCAATTAAAAGGAATGAGATGTCATGCAATAACATGGATGAATCTTAAATGCATATGCTAAATTTAAAAAGCCAGTCAGAGAAAACTATATACTACACACCATTTATATAACATTCTGGAAAAGGGAAAACTGTAGAGACTGAAAATGGATGGGTGATTTCCAGGTGTATGGGGAGGAGAAAACGTTAATTAGGTGAATCACAGGGGTGTTATGTACCATATGAATATATTCTTCATAGTACTGTACTGATGGATACATGGCACTACCCATTTAACAAAATTCGTAGAACTTTAAAACATAAAGAGAAAACTTAATGTATACAAATTTTAAAACTCAACTAGGAAGTTGGGATCTTAGGATGGAAAGTAGACTTCAACAAAATAATGTAATGGTATTACAAATATATGGCATAATTTCACTGAACGGTTGGGGAAAAGGAAGTACTGACCTCAGTAACTTTGAATATGGCCCAAAACTGCAAAGCTAAAGACAATAGGAACTATACATAAGCACTTTACCACAAGTTGTTTCTTTCCACAGGGCCACAGGTTAACAATTGTGAAACCACTGTACATGTATACCAGGATTGAACAAATAAGTGGATGGTGGCAAACAGGTTTCTCAATGTTGGAGTGAGATATTACAGATAAGCATGCGAGAAAGGCTAGAGTGAACCATGTAGTATTGCTATTAGTGTTGGAGACATCAATATGAATTCATGTTTAGCTTAGCATAGAAACTGATATAGAATTGTGTGTATCCATGGTTAGTATACATACACGCATTTCCTAGCTCTGTGAGAGGGCCTAGAAACAATGACACCGTGGTAGCAACAGACAAACCTAGAACCTGGATCTTGCTTTTTAATATCATTTTCCAATAAAAGGAACCAAGGCTTCTTGGAGAAATGGCTGATTCAAGGACTGTGACAGGAAATACATAAGACAAGCCTGGAACATCTTATAGTTCCAGAAAATAAGGAAGTGCTCAAAAAAGTCACAATGATAGGGGCATGTTAAAGTGACAAATATACCAACTGAAAAGAGTTTTAAATGAGCAAAGCTAGAACAATTTGAGCAACAAAATAAAGTTATATTGGTCTATAACCCAAAGTATAAAATAAATATCCATAAGTCTATAGTGACATAAATGACAAAGTAAATAAACAAACAGGAGAAGACATCTTTTATGCATAAGAATTCAATATAATTTCTGCAGATACTCCAACCCCAAGGAGCATAACTCCCCATGTAAGTATGGGCTGTGAATAGAGACTTCTTTCCAAAGAGTATGATATAAAAAGAAGGAAAAAAAAGTAACTTTATAGTAGAGAAACCTGACAAACACTAACTTTAGCCAAGTAATCAAGGTTAACATCAACTGTGAAAGATCATGTTGACAGTATGTACTCTTGAAATGATATTGTGAGAATGGCGCGTTACCTTTGTGGTCTCCTCTAGAAACCAGTAACTCTAGTGTAATCATTAGAGAAACATTGGACAAATCTCAGTTGGGGGACATTCTATAAACTACTGGACCAGTGCTCTTCAAAACTATCAAAATCATCAAAAACAAGAGAAACTTTTCACAGCCAAGAGGAGCCTACAGAGAAATGATGACAAAATGAAATGTGGGTTGCTAGATGGGATCCTGGAACAGAAAAAGCACAATAGGTAAAAACTATGAAAACCAGATTAAATTACAGACTTAAAAAAATAATAATGTGTCAATATTGGCTCATTGATTGTAACAAATATACCTTATTAATTTAAAATTATAATAGGAGAAAATGGGTTTGGGGGATATGTTAACTTTCTGAACTATCTTTGAAACTTTTCTGTAAATCTAAAACTGTTCTAAAAGTAAAGGCTATTTAAAATGTAAAGGTGCTTAGCAAAGTGCAAAAATTCTCAATATCATCAGACATTAGGGAAATGCAAGTTAAAACCACATTAAGATAACACTATACAACTATTAGAATGGCTAAAAAACTTTAAAAAGAAACTGACAATATCAAGTGCTAGCAAGGATGCAGAGCAACTGGAACTCTTATAAACTGTTAGTGGGGATGAAAAATGGTACAGTAACTTTGAAAAACAATTCGGCAATTTCTTTTTTTAAAAAATTATACTTTAAGTTCTGGGGTACACGTGCAGGTTTGTTACACAGGTATAGACGTGCCATGACGATTTGCTGAACCCATCAACTGATCATCTACGTTAGGTATTTCTCCTAATGCTATCCTTCCCCTAGCCCCCAATTCCCCAAGAGCCCTGGTGTGATGTGTCCATGTGTTCTCACTGTTCAACTCCCACTTATGAGTTAGAACATGTGGTGTTTGGTTTTCTGTTCCTGTGTTACTTTGCTGAGAATGATGGTTTCCAGCTTCATCCTTCATCCATGTCCCTGCAAGGGACATGAACTCATCCTTTTCTATGGCTGCATAGTATTCCATGGTGTATATATGCCACATTTTCTTTAAATAGTCTATCATTGATGGGCATTTTGGTTGGTTCCAAGTCTTTGCTATTGTGAATAGTGCTGCAATAAACATGTGTGCATGTGTCCTATAATAGAATGATTTATAATCCTTTGAGTATATACCCAGTAATGGGATTGCTGGGTCAAATGGTATTTCTGGTTCTAGATCCTTGAGGAATCATCATACTGTCTTCCACAATGGTTGAACTAATTTATACTCCCAACAACAGTGTAAAAGTGGTCCTACTTCTCCACATCCTTTCCAACATCTGTCGTTTCCTGACTTTTTAATGATTGCCATCCTAACTGGCCTAAGATGGTATCTCATTGTGGTTTTGATTTACATTTCTCTAATGACTAGTGATGATGAGCTTTTTTTCATATGTTTGTTGGCCACATAAATGACATCTTTTGAGAAGCGTCTGTTCATATCCTTCACCCACTTTTTGATGGGTTGTTTTTTTCTTGTAATTTTACGTTTCTTATAGATTCTGGATATTAGCCCTTTGTCAGATGGATAGATTGAAAAAATTTCTCCCATTCTGTAGGTTGCCTGTTCACTTTGATGGTAGTTTCTTTTGCTGCGTAGAAGCTCTTTAGTTGAATTAGATCCCATTTGTCAATTTTGGTTTTTGTTGCCATTGCTTTTGGTGTTTTTAGTAATGAAGTCTTTGTCCATGCCTGTGTCCTGAATGGTATTGTCTCGATTTTCTTCTAGGGATTTTATGATTTTAGGTCTTATGTTTAAGTCTATAATCCATCTTGAGTTAATTTTTGTATAAGGCTTAAGGAAGGGGTCCAGTTGCAGTTTTCTGCATATAGCTAGCCAGTTTTCCCAACACCATTTATTAAATAGGGAGTCCTTTCCCCATTGCCTGTTTTTGTCAGGTTTGTCAAAGATCAGATGGTTGTAGATGTGTGGCATTATTTCTGAGGCTTCTGGTCTGTTCCATTGGTCTATATATCTGTTTTGGTACCAGCACCATGCCGTTTCGGTTACTGTAGCCTTGTAGTATAGTGTGAAGTCAGGTAACATGAATTATGAATAAATCTGCAATAAGCATTTGTGTACAGACTTTTCTGTGAACATAGGTTTTCATTTCACTTGGGTAATTACCCAGAACTGGGATTATGGGGTCACATGGTAGGTATATATTTAACTTTAAAAGAAATATATTTAAGTTTTAAAAATATTTATTGCCCTTGTAGGAAAATATGTAGGGAATTTTCTTTAAGTTAAATATATATTTATCATGTGACCCCAAAATCCCACTTCTGGGTAATTACTCAAGTGAAATGAAAACCTATGCTCACAGAAAACTCTGTACACAAATGCTTATTGCAGATTTATTCATAATTATCCCAAACTGTAAAACAACCCAAACATCCCTCAAATGATGAGTGGATAAACAGTGGTACATCCGTATAATGGAATACTACTCATCAACGAAAAAGAAAGAATTACTGATATATACAACAACTTGGATGAATCTCAAATTAATTATACTAAATAAAAGAAGTAAGACTCAAAAGACTACAGACTGTATGATTCCATGTATATGATGTTCTGGAAAAGGTAAAATTATAGGAATAGAGAACAGATCAGTTAGTGACAGAGGCTAAGGTTGCTGATGAAGGCTTGACTGTATAGAAGAGGCTCAAGGATGTTTTTTGGGGTGATGGAGTTGTCACATCTTTTTTTTTTTTTTTGAGACAGAGTCTGGCTCTGTTGCCAGGCTGGAGTGCAGTGGAACAACCTCGGCTCACTGCAACCTCCACCTCCCGGGTTCTAGTGATTCTCCTGCCTCAGCCTCCTGAGTAGCTGGGACTACAGGTGCATACCACCATGCCCAGCTAATTTTTGTATTTTTAGTAGAGAAGGGTTTTCACCATGTTGGCCAGGATGGTCTCGATCTCTTGTCCTCGTGATCCAACCGCCAGAGCCTCTCAAAGTGCTGAGATTACATGCATGAGCCACTGGGCCTGTCTGAGTTGTCCTACATCTTGATTGTTATGGTGGTTAGACAATACCATGCATTCTTCAAAACTCATAGAACTTTACACCAAAAACAGTAATTTTTACTGTATCTAAATTAAAAATAAAACCTAAACATTGATTACATATCTATATTCCATCAGCAAACAGTTAGAAAACAAAATTCTTAAAAGCAACTCTTACAATAGCATAAAAAAAATTGAAGACCTAACACAAGTCTAACAAAAGATGTGCAATAACAGTTTGGGGAAAATTATGAACATTACTTGAGAGGCATAATGAAGAGAGGCATAATGAAGGCATAAGGGAGAGATACACCATATTCATGAATTTGATCACTCAATACAATAAAGATGTCATTTCTCCCCAAATTGATCTATAGAGTCACTGCAATCCCAATAAGAATCCCAACAGGATTTTTGGTGGATGTATATTTATATATTGACACATTTATTCTAACACATATGCAGAAATGCAAAATTTCCAGGAGTATTCAAGACACTCTTAATACAGAAGAACTGAGGTAAGAAGACTTGCTTTCCCAGATACTAAGACTTATTGCAATTAAGATAGTATGGTATTGACACAAGGATATACAAGTAAACTAATAAGACACACTACAACATCCTGAAGCAGCCTCTCACATATGTGCACACTTGTTTTATGACAAAAATGTCACTACAAAGCAGCAGATGAAGGAAGTTTTTTTTTTAATAAGTGGTGCTGGAAGAATGGGGTATCCATATGGGAGACAAAATTAGATTGGAACTCTACTTCACATCAACACCAGATAGATTATAGACCTAAAATTGAGTAGCAAGCCTATAAAGCTTTAGAATATAATATAGAAGAATATTTTCATAACCTTAGAGTGAGAAGAAAATATTTGTAAAGCATATAAAAACATTTGCTACCTGTAAATGACTCATATCCAGAATATACATATACATAAATCTTATATATCAATAGGAGACAAACAGCCCAATAGAAAAATGAGAAAAAGACTTTAAAAGTCACTTCACAAAAGAAGAAATCCAAATGATGAATAAACATAAAAATACGCCCACTTATATATGTCTATATGTAAAAGTATGACAAATGGCAAACGTAGGAAAGGATATGGATCAAAAATAACCTTCATATGCTGTTGGTGGGAATGTAAATTGATACAAACACTTTGTAAAACCGTTTGGCATTATCAATTAAATTTAACGATGTGCTTATGTTATGACCCAACAGATATCTCCTGGGTAATAAAGAGAACAGAAATGTGTGTACGTATACACCAAGTGATATGTAGCTTTATTCATAACAGCCAAAAGCAGATACAATCCAAATTTCCTTCAAAGTGGGATGATAATTTTTCTGTATTCATATAATATACTAGTATATAGCAGTGAAAATAAAGATAATACAGTACATAAAACAACGTGGATAAATCCCACAAACATAATCTTGCACAAGATAAATCAGGTACAAAAAAAGACGGTATGCTGCTGAAGTCTTAGACAAATTTTTTTCTATTTTTTTATGCCTCTTCATATCTTCTTTTTAAATTTTATTATTATACTTTAAGTTCTGGGGTACATGTGCAGAACGTGCAGGTTTGTTACATGCCATGGTGGTTTGCTGCATTCATCACCCCGTCATCTACATTAGGTATTTCTCCTAATGCTATCCTTCCCCTATCCCCTGCACCCCCTGCTATCCCTCCCCTAGCCCCCCACCCCCCAACAGGCCCTGGTGTGTGATGTTCCCCTCTCTATGTCCATGTGTTCTCATTGTTCAACATGAGTGAGAACATACGGCAAAACAGACAAAATTTAACTGTAGTGTTTAGAGATTCACACCTAGGTGGTAAAGATATAAAGAAATGCTAGGAGGTGATTACCACAAAAGTCACATTACAGTTACCATTTATCAGGGTGGAAGGATATGTGATAGAAAGAGACACTAGTAGAGGGCCTTCCTGGGTGCTGACATTGTTTTATTTCTTGAGTGATGGTTACATATGTGTATTTAATTTTGTGATCATTCATGAAGCTATACACTCATGATGTATAATGTATATACCTTTCTGTATGACACTTACATTTCACAATTTAAAAAATCCTTCAGAAGAAAAAATAGAGGCTATCAGACATAAACTCTCTCATCTTGCCACCCATTTGCTAGCCTCTGCAAGTACACCCATCCTTGCATTTTCCTCTCCAATAGCAATGGTATCTATTGTATGGGTTGTATGATGTTTAAACAAGTTACTATGTGCTATTTCACCACTAATTATTCTCATTCTCCAACATCTTCGACTTGTTTTATCCCACTGCTTCAACCTATAAATATGCTAAAACAATCTAGTCTGGCCAATTTTTGTTTCTTCTTTTCCCCGTATCTCCTCACCTTCTCCTTTTACAGTTAAACTTTAAGAGAGAAATGTACAGACACACTACCTCCATTTCACCCTTCAATCAGTTGAAATCTGGCTTCCACACTTTCTCTCTGCCACCCACCCTCTTTAAGTTTAGTGATGACCTCCTTTCTCATTGTTAAAGTCAATGGCCAAGTTTCAGGTGTCATCTTTTGGGCCCTTTCTCTTGTATTTGACACTAGTAATCAAATTCTTTGAAATACTTACCATTGGCTTCCAGGATACTCCTTTTCTGGATTTCCTTTTGCTACTATTAGTACTACTACTAAGAAGAAATTTGTCTTATAGCGAACAATGATATATAGTTTTTCCTATGTTCTTGGCAACATTCTAAGCACTTACATATAGTAACTTGTTTAAACATTCATACAACCCCATACAATAGATACCATTGTTATCATATTCATTTTACATATAAAGAAACAGGAGGCATCAAAAATGTCACCAAGAAAAGTGGAAGAGGTGGGATTTGAACCTAGGCAGCCTACATCCAAAATTTGTTCTCTTAACTTCCACTTCTTTTGCCTGTACACCATTGAGAGCTCTTTCCTGTTTATTCTTATACTGCTGGTGTTCCCTTGAGTTTATCTTCAGCCTCCTCTGTTTTTCTCACTCTACGAGTTCTCCTTAGATAATCTCCTCTACTCTCATTATGTAAAAGACCATCTACATACCAATGATTCCCAAATCCATACCTACCACCTTGATCTCTCTGCTAAGTCCAAGACTATCTTCATGGGCATGTGACCTGTGCAGGCTCACAGGGGTCCATGCCTAGAAGGGCCTTGTGCCTGGTTTAATGTGCTGCTGTAGCCGCCATGAAATTTCTTCATAATTTTTTAAAAAGTGGCCAAAATATCACCTGTACCCCAATAACTTATGGAAAAATAAAATAAAATAAATATAAATATAAAAAATAAATCCTTAATCCATCTTGAGTTAATTTTTGTATATGGTGAAAGGTAGGGGGTCCAGTTTCATTTTTTCTGCATATGGTTAGCCAGTTTCAAATAGAATTTTCATGTAATGGCAGGGTGACATACTATTAATTTCATGTCCAAATACCTTGCTCTTTTTCAGTGAAATGGATTAATAAACAAGGGCACCAGGAAGTTTGGGGCAGGTCCTAGGTTGTAGCATATTTAGCAAGCCCTTCGGTGATTCTGCTACACACTGACGTTTCATATAATAAGTTCATCATGGGGATGGGACTAAGTTGCCAAGACAGAGGAGCAGGGGGTTGGTAAATTGTACGCTTCTTTCAGGGGAAGAAACAAACTAGAACCCCCAGGTTTCTAGTTCTGCTTCTGTTCACACAGAACACGTTTGTGGTGACAGGCCTGGGATGGTGGTAGCTGTGTGAAGACTTGGTTATTAGGCAAGTCTGAAGTGCCTCAGTGAAAGGCTCCATAGCAGAACTCACCACAGAGCGAGTTTGGCAGGGAATCGCAAAGTTCACCTTTGAATGAATGGACCACATCAGCCTAGAAGAGGAGCAATGAGATCTTTGTTGCCACAGCCTAATAATCAGGGCCCTTCCTCTTTTCTTTGTGGACTGCCTAAACCCCAACATTCTGATACAATCAAAGGGAAATGAAAGAATCCCCCAAAGCAATTGATATTGGACTTCTAGTCAACTCTGCTGAGTGAGAGCTCATATAGGATTTGTTTTCTAATTGAATCCACATAAATTTTATTGCACTTAAAAAAATGGATATATATGGCAGTTTATTTCTAATAATTGTTAAGTCTAATATATGGAGTTAAAAGCCACCATTGTTCTAGCTTTTAAATGTACTGACTCTGAAGCTGCACTAAGTCCTAGAATAAAACTTCACGTTCCACACCTCAAAATTGTCCCAAAATGTAACTTTCAAAAATATGTGTATACTAACAAAGCTTATGTTTTCCAAATTTATGCCAACACTAGCATTTACATCAAACAAAGCAAAGCCATAGTTACAATAGAATACTATTTTCTCTATTTCATGAATCAGAGAATCGATTTTATTTTAATTAAGCACTTAAACTTTACTTTTAATTTTTAATTAAACTTTTATTTAAGGTATAGACTCATATGGAGTTACAAGAAATAATACAAAGCATGGACCCTTCATTCAGTTTCCACCAGTGGGAAATAGTACAATGTCACAGCCGTGATATTGACACTGATACAATCTGCTGATCTCATTCAAATTTCTCTGTTATTACTTGTACTCCTTTCTATGTATGTGTATGTATGTGTGTCTGTTTAGTTCTATAAATTTAATATATATGTAAGTTTGTTTATCTACCACAATAGTCAAGATATAGAACAGTTCCATCCCACAGGATCTCTCATTTTGCCCTTTTATAACCACATACATTTTCCCCTCCTGAACCAAAAACTCTACATCCTGACAAACACTAAACTGTTCTCAGGTTCAATGATTTTGTCATTTCAACAATTTTATATAAATGGAATAACACAGTACATAACCTTTTGAAATTGGTTTCTTTCACTCAGCATAATTACTTGGGTGTGTTTTTTTCCCCATTAATGTATTTTTCAGTTTGCATTTGGTTCTTTTTTTATAACTTTTATTTCTTTGCTGAAATTTTCATTTTTTAATTTATTTCTACCATGTTCATAATTGCCCATTGAGGTATTTTTATGATGACTGCTTTAAAACCTTTGTCAGTTCCAACATATGATTCATCTCCATATTGGCGTCATTTGGTTGTCTTTTCTCTTTTAACTTATTTTCCTGGTTCTTGGTATGACAGATGATTTTTAAATGTATTCTACAAAATATCCACATTTTTGTTATTGAGTTAGGAAACTCTGAGAGTCCTATGTTAATTCTCTATTTTAGGATGTCTCCTTGTTTAGGTTTAGCATGCAGGTCCTGGCCTACTCTTGTGTGCTGTGGTTCCAATGACAGTGTAACTTTCAGAGCTTTTACTCTTCTTTTGGTTTACCTGGTGCCTTTGAGGCTTTCACTGGTCTCTGCTGATTCTGCCGGTGGAGGCAGAAGGTGCTTCCCTAGGCTAGGTTGTATGATGCCTCTAGGTGGGAAAAGGGAGTCTCTAGGAAGGAGGGTTCCTGAAATTGGCCATATGTTGTGCAGGATTTACTCCCCCCTACCCCAAGGGCAACCTGGCCTGTCTGTATGGGGGAGGGTCTTCTCAGGCCCAAGGACACAAAGAAGCTTCCAGGCTGGGTTACTTGTTCCGAAAGGATTCCTCTTACAGGTGACCTCCTAACCACCAAGTACAGTAGGGAAAGGAGTCTGCAGGCCCACAGGAACAAAAAGGTTTATTTATAGTTGTACCTAGTGGGGTGGAGAAACGAGTTTATGTATGCCATCTTACCTGAACTAGAATACCTCTCTATTCTCTTTTCTGCTGGTTAAGATGTCTTAGTATTGAACTAATTTCTTTTCCCTTCTAAATTGTATAGGGCATAAAAAAATTTATATTGTTTTTGTCTTACATTTAAGAAACTTATCTCTAATTTCTATAGCCAACTGGATCATTCATCAATAACTGGAACAGTCCCTGGTGTTTTATACAGTGCCATTACTTTAAAAAAATCTGTTTCTTAAAGTACAACATACATACACTTACACACCAGCGAATTATCACAAAATGGACATACTGATGTAGTATTGTGTTTGATTTAAAAAAAGAATCTGGAGATCTGTTTTGTAACAAATTGAATCTAACACTGTGGAACTGTATACTTTAAAATGATTATGATGGTAAACTTTGTGTTATGTTAGATTTTTCTTAACCATAATACATTTTTAAAAATTAGAATATCAGGAGGAGACAAAGGAGCTAAATTCTGGAAGACACCAATAATGCCTCAAGACTCTCTGGCTAGTAGAGGTCCCTGGGGCAAATTCTCAGCATATAGGCCCTATGTCTTCTGTTCTTTTTTGTCTCCCAGAGTCAAGAAAACAGTTCTTGATGTTTTTCATCCATGAAGAAATAATAAAGAAATGTAGAATCCATTGTACCTTAAGTGTTGTGGAACCAAAGCATAGCTGCTCTAGTTGAGGTTAAGATAGCGTTAACAGCCTTGCCCTTTTCACTGGACTTTTCACTACACAGTCATCCTGTCATCAGGACCCTTGCACAAATTAAGTAAAATATGATAGGTAAAAGGCTTGCTACATGGCAGATGTTCTTTCAAAATTTATTGGATATAGAGATAAGATGAGAAAGTAATACAGACTGACTCATATTATAAACACACACTGCTGACAAGAGATATGCTCCTTTTTTTTTTTTTTGGCCAGGGAAGAACAGACAAGAAGTGGGACTTACTTTGTGTGCCAAGCACCATGAAAAGTGATTTATAAATGAGATCTTATTTAACCTCCTACACTTAATGCTAAGAAAGTTATCTATTAATTTTCCCACTTGACAGATGAGAAAACTGAAGCTCAGAAAGGTCAGGCAACTTGCCCACTGACACACAGTAAAATAAATAAATAAATGAAAAAGTGCTAAAACTAGGATTTGAATATTAACCCTCTAGCCCAGATATAAAAGTCAAGCCTGTCCAAAGTATAAAGCTCAAACCCTTCTTCTTGGAATGCAATAATCCAATTCGGGCAGATCTTTCCAGCCTTTTCTCGCCTCACTTCCCTGCCTTGTATATTTTGCTCTAGTAATTGAATACTCCCTTCTTCACTCCTCCACACAGCCAACCATTACATCTTTATACCCTGCTGCTTCTCACTTCTGTGCCTTATTCCTACTACCCTCAGCTTGACATCATCTTTCCTTCCCTCTCTCTTTTACATGACCAGCTACCTTTTCTTGGCAATCTTCGTAAATCCCCACTGTTCCTGTCTCCATTACCTGTCCCTCCGTATACTCCCACTATACCTTATGCTTATTTATACTGAATTGCCATTGTATATTTTCCTTTCTGTGATATCCTTGAAGGCAAGTACCATTTCTTATTTTATATTCATCTCTCTATTGTGTCTAATAAAATATCTGTCACATAATTATTATCCAATAAATGCTTATTGAATGAATAAATGATTGAACGAAAAAATGAATGACTTCGGTTAGTGTTTCTTCCTCTTCAGCCATTCATCTATCCCATTCTGAATTTTTTGGAGCCATATTCTTATGCCAACCACCTCTAATATTATCATTTACTTCATATATTTCTTTAACTCAAGTCACTTTTCAATATTTTAAATCAATTTACCATTGTTTAAGCAATAATATTTGTGAAATCATGGGCTATATGTATTGTAGACAGATGTATATTTCTAATACACATCAAGATAAATACATAATTATTGACATTTAAAATGCTCACCTGTTTATCTCCTAAATCATTTTGTGTACTGCCAGTGGTACACGTACTGTGATTAAAGAAATAATGGCCTAATGTCACTGCTGTTGCTGCATTAAGCCTAGATCTGGTGAACAGAGGGTTCTCAACCCTGGCTGCACATTATAATTAGCTGGGGAAATTAAATTTTTTTGCTAGACATTCTGATTTAATTGGTGCAGTGGAGCCTGAGCACTGATTTTTTCCCAAGTTTGTCCAATGTATAGCTAAAGTTGAGAACTACAGAGTTCATTGGAGAATTAAATGAAAACAGGTACAAAGCACTTGGTACACAATATATTCACAAGAAATGTAAGCTGTTATTAATATTCTTATCATTTTATTAGGCTTTTTCATAGATTACTGTTTCTAGTTTCCATTCCGGTAACCTATCCACATCCTGCCTTACTCTGGCAAGCCCACGCATCTCTGGCCCAAAAGACCTGGCCAGCTGTCTAAATCACGTCTGCTGCTGATGGCTTTGAACATCATCCTTTGCCCTCCTAGTAAAATGCCTGTGATGGGTCTCTGCCACTGAAACAACGTGTATTCTACACAATCTGGTTGAAGGTACCCATGGCTAGGTTTGTGGGTGATTGTGATTAAGCCCCCATGCCCTGCTTCTCTGCGGAGCTTGAAATGCAGCGGGTGGCCATGGCAATCACACGTTGTCTCTCTCCCCCTCCCGCTTATCCAGGGACATCAGGTTACAAGAGAACAGGCTGTTCTCCTGTCTTAGTAATGGGGTGGAGGAAGGGGGAAAGGCCAGCTGTATGCATATGAGTCGCATATGAGCTGCATATGAACCTGAGGTGAATTTGTTGTTGCAGAAGTTGTTTTTGCTTTTTTTTTCATACCATCAGCAACTGAAGCTGGTGTTGAGCCTAAGCAAGGCTGCTAACGTGGCTACTTGCTAATGATCACCCTAAAAGCAACAGTTAATATTTATTAAACACTATGGACTGTGTTAAAGTGCTTATATATGGATGATCTTATTTAATCTCCAGAGCAACCCTTTAAGACAGGGTCTATTTTTATCATCTTTACTTTTCAGATACGAAAACTGGAGGCCCAAAGAGAAGTGATCTATCTCAAGGTAGCAGGGGGAGAAGCCCAAGAAATCTGGCTCCAGAGACAGTACTTTTCACCCGATCTCTAGATTTAGTCCTACAGATACAAGAGCCCTGAGAGATCACCCAATCCAACTCCCTTATGCTATCAATAGGCAAAACTGAGAGCCAGCCGGGGAAAGGAATGTTTTTCTGAGCCATGAGCGTTTTTTAAGAAAATGTATTTAACAAAAATTTTAAAGCATCTACCAATGCCAGGCCCTGTGTTAGGTGCCGGGGATATCCAGTGTTTTTTTAAAAGACAAAAATCCTTGCCCTCTTGGAGCTTATATTGTAGAGGGAGAGAAAGACTGTAAACAAATTAATGAAATAAATGTATTGCATTAGATGTTGATGAGTACTATAAGAAAAATTAAATGAGGAAGAGGCATAAGGAGTATGGATAGCTTTAATTTTAAATAGGGTAATCAGAGAAGATCTCACTGAAAAAGGACATAATTTGAATTAAGACCTAAAGGAGGTAAGGGAGTAAATTATTTGAATGTTTTGGGGGAGATTTTTCCAGGCAGAGACAACAGTGTGGCTGGAACAGAGTGAGCATAATGCAAAGTCGTAGGATATGATGTAGAGCTAATGAGGGAAGTAACCATGCAGGCATTTGTAAGCCATTGTAAGGATTTTTTAAAAAGTATTTATTGATCAGCAGCCCTTTTGCAATAGGCACAATAGACACAGTTCCAATTACTCAGGATATTGTGCTGAGTACTTGCATTTAAACTCACAGATCTCATATTTTTAAACCTATATACACCAACAGTACATAGCCAGCATGCACACCCATCCATGCCAACATCTACTATCTTTTTATTTTTTTGATTATGGCCATTCTTGCAGGAGTAAGGTGGTATCACATTGTGCTTTTGATTTGCATTTCTCTGATCATTAGTGATGTTGAGCATTTTTTCATATGCTTGTTGACCATTTGTATATCTTCTTTTGAGAATTGTCTATTCATGTCCTTAGCCCACTTTTTGATGGGATTGTTTTTTGCTTTGTTTTGTTTTGTTTTTTACTGATTTGTTTGAATTCACTGTAGATTCTGGATATTAGTCCTTTGTCAGATGTATAGATTGTAAAGATTTTCTCCCACTCTGTGGGTTTTCTGTTTACTCTGCTGACTGTTCCTTTTGCCATGTAAAAGCTCTTTAGTTTAATTAGGTCCCAGCTATTTATCTCCGTTTTTATTGCATTTGCTTTTGGGTTGTTGGTCATGAAATCTCTGCCTAAATCAATGTCTAGAAGGGTTTTTCCAATGTTATCTTCTAGAATTTTTATAGTTTCAGGTCTTAGGTTTAAGTTCTTAATCCATCTTGAGTTAATTTTTGTATAAGGTGAGAGATGAGGATCCAGTTTCATTCTCCTACCTGTGGCTAGCCAATTATTCCAGCACCATTTGTTGAAAAGGGTGTCCTTTCCCCACTTTATGTTTTTGTTTGGTTTGTCAAAGATCAGTTAGCTGTAAGCATTTGGGTTTATTGCTGGGTTCTCTATTTTGTTCCATTGGTCTATGTGCCTATTTTTATACCAGTACCATGCTGTTTTGGTGACTATGGCCTTACAGGATAGTTTGAAATCAGGTAGTGTGATGCCTCCAGATTTGTTCTTTTTGCTTAGTCTTGCTTTGTTTATGTGAGCTATTTTGTAGTTCCATATGAATTTTAGACTTTTTTTCTCTAATTTTGTGAAGAGTGATGGTGGTATTCTGATGGGGATTACATTGAATTTGTAGATTGCTTTTTGGCAATATGGTAATTTTCACAATATTGATTCTACCCATCCATGAGCATGGGATGTGTTTCCATTTGTTTGTGTCATCTATGATTTCTTTCAGCAGTGTTTTGTGGTTTCCTTGTAGAGGTCTTTCGACTCCTTTGCTAGGTATATTCTCAAGTATTTTATTTTATTTTTTTGCAGCTATTGTAAAAGGGGTTGAGTTCTTGATTTGATTCTCTGCTTGGTTGCTGTTGGTGTATAGAAGAGCTACTGATTTGTGTACATTAATCTTGTATCCAAAAACTTTGCTGAATTCTTTTATCAGTTCTAGGAGCTTTCTGGAGTAGTCCTTAGGGTTTTCAAGGTAAATAATCATATCGTCAGAAAACAGTGACAATTTGACTTCCTCTTTACTGATTTGGATACCCTTTACTTCTTTCTCTTGTCTCATCGCTCTGGCTAGGACTTCCAGTACTACACTCAAGAGGAGTGTTGAGAGTGGGCATCCTCATCTTGTTCCAGTCCTCAGGGGGAATGCTTTCAACTTTTCCCCATTCGGTATTATCTTGGCTGTGTGTTTGTCATAGATGGCTTTTATTACATTAAGGTACCCCTTGTATGCCGGTTGTGCTGAGAGTTTTAATCATAAAGGATGCTCAATTTTGTCTAATGCTTTTTTTGGATCTATTGAGATGATCATGTGATTTTTGTTTTTAATTCTGTTTATGTGGTGTATCACATTTATTGACTTGCATATCTTAAACCATCCCTGCATCCCTGGTATGAAACCCACTTGATCATGGTAGATTATCTTTTTGATATGTTGTTGGATTGGGTTAGCCAGTATTTTGTTAAGGATTTTAGCATATATATTCATCGAGGATATTGGTCTGTAGTTTACTTTTTTGGTTATGTCCTTTCCTGCTTTTGGTATTTAGGTAATGCTGGCTTCATAGAATAAATTAGGGAGGGTTAATTCTTTCTCTGTCTTGTGGAATACTGTGAAAAGGATTGGTACCAATTCTTCTTTAAATGTCTGGTAGAATTCTGCTGTGAATCTGTCTGATCCTGGACTTTTCTTTTTGTTGGTAATTTTTAAATCACCATTTTAAGCTCACTGCTTGTTACTGGTCTATTCAGGGTATCTAATTTTTCCTGCTTTAAGCTAGGAGAGTTTTTTTTTTTTTCCAGAGATTTATCCATCTCTTCTAGGTTTTCTAGTTTATGTGTATAATAAAGGTGTTCATAGTAGCCTTGAATGATCATTTGTATTTCAGTGGTGTCAGTTGTAATATCTCCTGTTTCATTTCTTAGTGAGGTTGTTTGGATTTTGTCTCTTCTTTTCTTGGTCAATCTTGCTAACGGTCTATCAATTTTATTTATCTTTGTCAAAGAACCAGCTTTTTGTTTCACTTACCTTTTGTGTTTTTTATGTTTGTTTCAATATCATTTAGTTCTGTTCTGATCTTGGTTATTTCCTTTCTTCTGTTGGTTTTGGGTTTGGTTTGTTCTTGTTTCTCTAATTCCTTGAGATGTGACCTTGGATTGTTTGTTTGTGCTCTTTCAGACTTTTTGATGTAGGTGTTTAGGACTATGAATTTCCTCTTAGCACTGCCTTTGCCGTATCCCAGAGGTTTTGATAGATTGTGTCATTATTATCACTTAGTTTGAAGAATTTTTAAATTTCCATCTTGATTTCGTTTTGGACCCAATGCTCATTCAGGAGAAGGTTATTTCATTTCCATGCATTTGCATGTTTTTGAAGGTTCCTTTTGGAGTTGATTTCCAGATTTATTCCACTGTGGTCTGAGACAGTGCTTGATATAATTTTGATTTTCTTAAATTTATGGAGTCTCACTTTATGGCCCAATATATGTTCTATCTTAGAGAAGGTTCCATGTACTGTTGAATAGAATGTGTATTCTGTGGTTGTTGGATAAAATTTTCTGTATATATCCGTTAAGTCCATTTGTTCCAAGGTATAGTTTAAATCTGTTTGTTAACTTTTTGTCTTGATAACTTGTCTAGTGCTGTCAGTGGAGTATTGAAGTCCCCCACTATTACTGTGTTGCTGTCTATCTCATTTCTTAGGTCTGTTAGTAATTGTTATATAAATTTGGGAGCTCCAGTGTTAGGTGCATATATGTTTAGGATTGTGATATTTTTCCTGTTGGACAAGGCCTATTACCATTAAAGACTGTCCCTGTTTGTCTCTTTTAACTGCCGTTGCTTTAAAGTTTGTTTTGTCTGATATAAACATTGCTACCCGTGCTTGATTTTGGTGTCCATTTGCATGGAATGCCTTTTTCCACTCCTTTAAGTTGATGTGAGTTCTTATGTGTTAGGTGAGTCTCCGGTAGGCAGCAGATAGTTGGTTGGTGGGTTCTTATCCATTTTGCAGTTCTGTGTCTTTTAAGTGGAGCATTTAGGCCATTTACATTCAATGTTAGTGTTGAAATGTGAGGTACCATTGCTTTAATTTTGCTCTTTGTTGCCTGTGTACTTTTTTTTTTTTTTTTTTTTTTGCCTTTTAACTTGTAGTTTTGTTTTATAGGTCCTGTGTGATTTGTGCTTTAAAGAGGTTGTATTTTGATGTGTTTCCAGGATTTCTTTCAAGATTTAGAGCTCTTTTTAGCAGTTCTTATAGTGGTAGTTTGGTAATGGTAAATTCTTTCAGTATTTGTTTGTCTGAAAACAGCTGTATCTTTCCTTCATATATGATGCTTAGTTTTGCTGGATACAAAATTCTTGGCTGATAACTGTTTCATTTGAGGAGGCTGAAGATAGGACCCTAATCCCCTCTAGCTTATAGGGTTTCTGCTGAGAAATCTTCTATTAATCTGATAGGTTTTCCTTTATAGGTTACCTAGTGCTTCTGTCTCACAGCTCTTAAGATTCTTTCCTTCATCTTAACTTTGGTTAACCTGATGAGAATGTGCCTAGGCAAAGATCTTTTTGCAATGAATTTCCCAGGTGTTCTTTGTGCTTCTTGTATTTGGTTGTCTAGGTCTCTCACAAGACTGGGGAAGTTTTCCTTGATTATTCCCCCAAATATGTTTTCCAGGCTTTTAGAATTCTCTTCTTCCTCAGGTACACTGATTATTCTTAGTTTTGGTCATTTCACACAATCCCAGAATTCTTGGAGGCTTTGTTCATATTTTTTTATTCTTTTTTCTTTGTTGGATTGGGTTAATTTGAAGACCTTGCCTTTGAGCTCTGAATTTCTTTCTTCTACTTGTTCAATTCTATTGCTGAGACTTTCCAAAGCATTTCCCATTTCATAAGTGTATCCAAAGTTTCCTGAATTTTTGATTGTTTTTTTTCTTTAAGCTATTTAGTTCCCTGAATATTTCTCCCTTCACCTCTTGTATCATTTTTTGGATTTCCTTGCATTGGGCTTTGCCTTTCTCTGGTCCTTCCCTGATTAGCTTAATAACTAAACCCCTGAATTTTTTTTCAGGTAAATCCAGGATTTCTTCTTGGTTTGGATCCATTGCTGGTGAACTATTGTGATTTTTTGGGGGGTGTTGAAAGGCTTGTTTTGGGGGACAGAGATCCAAGATGGTTGATCACTAGCAGCTCGGGATTAAAGCTCCCACTGAAAGAGCAGAGAACGAGAGGACGCCACACTTTCAGATCAATTTTTGTTGCTCACACACCAGGAGATTCCCAGCGGAGGAGTCCCACATGTCGCCAGCATGACTCTTGAGGCCGGTGAGGCGGTTTTGCCGCTGCCTTGGTGTGGCAGTTCTTGGTGCAGAGTCAGAAAAGCACCATCAATCTTAAAGTCGCTGTTATGGCCGGAGCAGTGGGTTGCTCAGATTCCAGCGCTGGGAATCAACAAGTTGGACGTCCATTCAGAAACCCAACTATAAAGACTGTAATTATAAAGACCACAGATGGATAAATTTATAATGAAGGGAAGAAACCAGCCTAAAAAGGCTGAGAATACCCAAAATCAGAATGCCTCTCCCTCTACAGGGGATCACAGTTCCTCATCAGAAACAGAACAAGGCCTGATGGAGAAAGACTGTGTTCCATTAGCAGAAGCTGGCTTTAAAAAGTGGATGATAAGAAACTTCTGGGAATTAAAAGAACTTGTTCTAACCCAATGCAAAGAAACCAAGAACTTTGAAAAAAGGTTTGAAGAAATGTTAACAATAACAAACAATTTAGAGAGGAATATAAGTGAATTAATGGAGCTGAAAAATACAACACGAGAACTTCGTGAACTATGCACAAGTTTTAACAGCCGAATTGATCAAGCAGAAGAAAAGATATCACAGGTCGAAGACCAACTTCATGAAATAAAACAAAACGACAAGATTAGAGAAAAAAGGATAAAAAGGAACGAGCAAAGTCTCCAAGAAATATGGGACTATGTGAAAAGACCTAATCTACGTTTGATAGGTGTACCTGAATGTGACGAAGAGAATCAATCCAAGCTGGAAAATACGCTTCAGGATATTATTCAGGAAAACTTTCCCAACATAGCAAGGCAGGACAATATTCAACTCCAGGAAATACAGAGAACATCACAAAAATATTCCTCAAGAAGACCAACCTCAAGGCACATAATCGCCAGATTCACCAGGGTTGAAATGAAAGAGAAAATACTGAGGGTAGCCAGAGAGAAAGGTCAGGTTACCCATAAAGGGAAGCCCATCAGCCTCACAGCAGATCTCTCAGTAGAAACCCTACAAGCCAGAAGAGAGTGGGGGCCAATATTCAACATCCTTAAAGAAAAAAACTTTCAACCCAGAATTTTACATCCAGCCAAACTAAGCTTCATAAGCGAAGGAAGGGTAGAGTCTTTTGTGAACAAGCAAGCACTCAGAGATTTCATCACCATCAGGCCTGCTTTACAAGAGCTTCTGAAAGAACCACTACAAATAGAAAGGAACAACCAGTATCAGCCTTTCTAAAAAATACCAAAAAATAAAGAACATCAACATAATTAAGAAATTGCATCAACTAATGGGCAAAACAGCCAGCTAACATTAAATGACAGTATCAAACACACATATATTGTTATTACTTCTAAATTTAAATTGACTAAATCCCCCAATCCAAAGACACAGACAGGCAAAAAAAGCCAAGACCCATTGGTATGTTACATCCAGATCCATCTCACATGCAAGGATACATAAAGACTCAAAACAAAGTGATGGTGAAAAATTTACCAACCAAATGGAGAGCTAAAATAAATAAATAGAAAGCAGGAGTTGCAATTTTTGCTGATAAAATAGATTTCAAAGCAACAAAGATCAAAAGAAGCAAAGAACGATATTACATAAAGATAAAAGGATCAATGTAACAAGAAGAGCTAAAGATCCTAAACATATATGCACCCAATACAGAAATACCCAGATATATAAGACTTACAAAGAGACTTGGACCCCCACACAATAATAGCGGGAGACTTCAACATCAATATTAGATAGATCAATGAGACAGAATGTTAACATCGATATCCAGGACTTGAACTCAGATCTGGAACAAGTAGACTTAATTTAACATTCATAGAACTCTCCACTTTAAATACACAAAATATACACTCTTATCAGTACTACATCACACGTATTTACAGGTTTAAATGAAATATTGGTTGGCTGCTTGTTAATTATTTTCTTTCCTCATTTTTTTTTTATGTCTCTTTTATTAAACACAATTACAGGTATACCCAGTTTTAGACTGCATTCTAGCCCGGGCAATAAAGCAACACCCCTGTTCTCTCTCCTTCTTCCTCTTCCTCTTTCTTCCTTTCCTTTATTCTTTTTCTTTTTTTTTTTAATTCTTTTTCTTCCTTTCTCTCGTTCTTAAAAAAAAAAAAAGAAACAGAGTCTTGCTCTGTCGCCAGGCTGGAGCTCAGTGGCATGACCTCAGCTCACTGTAGCCTCCCCCTCCTGGAAAAAAAAAAGAAAAAAGAAAGAAAAGGCTTGTTTTGTCATATTACCAGCGTTGGTTTTCTGGTTCTTCTCATTTGGATAGGCTCTGTCAGAGGGAAGGTCTAGGGCTAAAGGCTGTTGTTCAAGATTCTTTTGTCCCATGGGTGTTCCCTTGATGTAGTACTCTCCCCCTTTTCCTATGGATGTGGCTTCCTATGAGCCCAGCTGCAGTGATTGTGGCTTCTCTCCTCGGTCTAGCCACGCAGTGAGTCTACCCAACACCAGGCTTGTACTGGGGGTTGCCTGCACAGAGTCCTGTATTATGAACCATCTATGGGTCTCTCAGCCATGGATACCAGCACCTGTTCCAGTAGAGGTGGTGGAGGGTGCAATAGACTCCATGGAGGTCCTTAGCATTGGTGGTTTAATGCTCTAGTTTTGTGCTGGTTGGCCTCCTGCCAGGAGGTGGCACTTTCCAGAAAGTATCAGCTATAGTAGTGTGGAGAGGGACAGGTGGTGGGCAGGGCCCTAGAACTCCCAAAATTGTATGCCCTTTGTCTTCCATTACCAGGGAGGATAGGGAAGAACCATCAGGTGGAGGCAGGGCTATGCTTGTCTGAGCTCAGACTCTCCTTGGGTTAGGTCTTGCTGTGGCTGCTGTGGGGGATAGGGGTGAGATTCCCAGGTCACTGGAGTTGTGTACCTAAGAGGATTATGGCTGCCTCTGCTGAATCATGAAGGTTGTCAGGGAAGTGGGGGAAAGCTGGGAGTCACAGGCCTCACCCAGCTCCCATGCAAACTGAAGGGCCAGTCTCACTCCCACTGTGCCCCTCAACAGCCCCAAGTCTGTTTCCAGGCAGAGGGTGAGATGGGCTTGAAAATTTCCCCAAGGCTATCCTCCTTCCAGCTGCAAGAGCAAAAGGCTTTAGCTCTTCCCCTGTGAAGTCTGCACACCTGATTTGCTCCCTCCCCCGAGTTCTGGCCAGGAGGCTTCTCACCCGGTTCAAATAGAAAGTTAGGTACAGAATTCCTTCTCCCTGTGGAGTTTTACCTCCTGCTTCTCTGGCCATCCTCCCAGTGGATCCCTGTGGTGCCAGGAAGGACTGCTTGGGGACCCAGCAAGCTCCCAGGGCCTTTCTGCTGCTTTCTCTACTCCTGTATGTCACTTGCTCTCTAACTTGACTCAGCTCCAGGTAAAGTCAGAAACTTCTCCCACAAACAGACCTTCAGCTTCTCCAGTGGGAGTGTGTGTTTAGAAGAGGAGGGTCTCCCTTTCCCACTTCCACAGTTGGGGCACTCACAGTATTTGGAGTGTCTCCCAGGTCCAGCAGGAGCAGTCTGCTTCCTTCAGAGGGTCTGTGGTTCCTCCCAGCATTGCTGGTTTGTTCTTGCAGTCAACTTGGAGGTAAAGTTCACAATGCAAGCCTCTGCATGCTGCTGTCTGTCCGCCATGATCCCCTGAATCCCCATGGTAAGGATTTTAACTTTTACTCTGAATGAGATAGAAAGTCATTGGAGGATCTGGAGCAGAAAAGTGATATATCTGACTTTGGCATTGAAAGTATCCCTCTGGCTTATGTGACGAAAACAGACTGTAGACAGGCAAGGGTGGAAACAGGGGGATGAGTAAGGAGGCCAATGAGTGAATGGTGGCTTAGAACAAAGTGGTAGTGGTGAAAAAGATTAAAGAATGGTCAAATTCCGAGTAAATAATGAATGTAGACCTGGTTGTGAAGAAAGAGCATTTATGAGGTGTGATCAAAAGAGAAGAATCAGTTGGGCGCAGTGGCTCACGCCTGTAATCCCAGCACTTTGGGAGGCCAAGGCAGGTGGATCAGAAGGTCAGGAGTTCGAGACCCTCCTGGCTAACATGGTGAAGCCACGTCTCTACTAAAAATACAAAAAAAAAAAAAAAAAAAAAAAAGGATAAAGAATCAAGAATGTTTGGTTCAGACTCCTCCATCACATTCTCTGTTGGGCTGAAGAATTGCTTTAATCAAGCAGCTGCCATTAACTCTCATCTTGTCCTGTTCCTGTTTCAGTCCAATTCTGAAGATATTTAGCAGGTTGGCTATGGACTCTGGGAAGTCTTCTGTCCTCTAGAGGATGATAGAAAAGAGCTGAAGCCAGCAGAATCATAGAGCCACTGTAGTGAAGGTGAGGCAACTTGGGCTAATTGGCCTGATGTGCCCTAAACCAATCTGATCACCTACCCTAGGACCATTGCAAGAGAAAAGAATATTCTGAAATTTGAGGCCATATGTGCCCATTTGCCTGCTGAGTAAGCAGCAATTATAGCCGAAGCAGGAAAGAGTGTGACCCCCCCGGCCCCTCCTGCAGACAGTCAAGCAGAGACCCACTTTACAGCCTATAGATAATACCCCAGGTGGGGAATCCACTCTACCCCCTTTGCAGTTCACCTTTAAGAAGTGCCTCAGATCTCTAGGCAGACATTTGTAACCTAGAAGAGAGAAAGCTCTGCTTTTCTATTTTGGATGACAGTTGTACATTAAAACATCTGCAGACATGAAAAGTAATAGGTTTTGTACCTCCCCACTCCCTGTTTTATGGGTCCTGTCTACCAGCATTTACAGTTTGAAAATTCTTGAGAATATCAGCTAATTCCAGTCATGCTTTCAACTGCATGCTTCTAAAATCTGCATTTCCATGAAGACATCAGGCAGGTTAAGAGTTTCTTAGCAGATCCAAAAAATGAAAAGGGAGAGGCATAACGCTTCATCAGAGAGCAGAGTGTACTCGGAAATGGGGAAAAGCCCGTCCCCCTTTAGTCTATTCTGAATCTAATATAACACATCCTTTCCATGCACACACAGTTTCCCCAAATTCTCTGGATTGGTGTAGATAACAGGGACTAGGCAATGCAGACATCTTCCAAGTCTAGCAATGGCATATAGACCAATAGCAGGAAAAGTAGTTGAGATACAGTCTCACTCCTTTTTAGCTATTCCCACCCCAGTGGTGGCACACTACCTCCTAGGAATGGTGGCTACATATGTGGGACAGCTTTTCTAACTCAAGCCTGTCTATGTCATACTTGCCAACTAGAAGACACCCAAAGCTATAGAGGGTCAGTAGTCTGAGCCGCAAGCCACCAGGAGAGGAAGTGACCCAAAAAGTAAATGTATTTTCACTAGGAATTTAATTTAAATGAGCCTTTAAGGGATCACTAAGAACACTAAAATAGTTCTTCTAAAGGCTATGCTGAGAACACTACAAGTCATAAAGTAATAATAGTGATAGCTTCCATTTATGGTGATCTACCCTGTGCTGGACACTTTATATGGTTTTGTTCATTTAATCATTACGACAACCTTACAAAACTGGCATTGACATACCCAGTTGAAATAGGAGGACATGGAGGTTACTACTGACTTTGCCCATGTTCCAGAACTAATCAACGGCAGGTTCAGGATTCAAAGTTGGGCCTGCTGTGCTTGTTCTGCAACATTTGATGCAAGTCTCTAGAATTCAAGATTCTTTGAAGCTGCCTCCCTTCTTACCTATCAAACTTTGTCAACTCATGGCTTCACATTCTGTGTGATCTAATTGGACCTCTGCTACCACACACCCTCAAGAAAACACCTTGCACACTCCAGGCGGTAAATGGGATATTAGTTAAGAATGTAGGCTCTGGAGCCAGACAATCTGGGTTCATGATGCCTCTTTTACCATTTACCTATGGTGTGGGCTGTTTCTCTTCTGTAAAATTGGGATAATGGTACTTATCTGAAAGAGTTGTTTTGAGGATTAAATGAGATAGTGCATATAAAGCTCTTAGAATGGTGTTTGGCACATAGTAATACATCTTTAAGTGTTAAATATTATTATTCCTCCCTCCTTTCCCATTTCTGTTTTTCTCTTATGCTTTATTTAGAAAACAGTTCCCATCCTTTTCTTTCCATCCAGGTACTTCTTAGCTAGCCTTCAAGGCCTAGCTCAAATCTCCCTCAAGATTTCTCTGACCACAACTCTGCAGTACTTACTGTTGCCATATTACCCACTTATTTCATGCTCACTGTTCCTAGTGTAAGCCTGAAACTTAGGAGGTGCTCATTAAATGCTCATGGAGATGCACAAATGTATAAATAAAGGAGTCATGTTGTTAGCTGTTTTTTATATGTGAAGATTCCTCCCAACCACCCACCCCTTGACACACATGCCCAATTAAGCTATGCAAGCATTCCTGTCCTTTTTTAAATAACTTCGCTTAACAAGACTTGAATTTCAGGGTGGGATTTTTTTGTCCAGGCAACTTCCTCATTTCTCACTCCCTGGCTGGTCTCCAGGAGACAGATGAACACTAATTTGCCAACACTTTGCCTTCCTGACTAGGTACCTTAGCTTTATAGTGGGAAAAGCATAACTTTCTTCCTTTTTACTAGTCTAAGGACCACTGAGGGATTCAAATTTGAGGTTTTGAACTTCTCTTACTAGTCCAATTCCTGGGCCCTCTTCTCATCCCACTCTGTATTCTACCTCAGTGATAGCATTCATTCACATAGTTTTAATTACTGCCTCCATATTAATGGCTCCCATGCACTGCTGTGCTGGTAAATGTTTAACCACTTGCTCTCTGTCATCAAGTGATGGACATTTGGGTTGTTTACACCATTTACACCTTTGGTTATTATAAATAATGGTGCTTCATTTCCTCATCTTTCCTTCATAATTTCAAATGTCAGCTCAGATACCTGTACCTCCAGAAGTCTTCTTAGTCAGGCCTATGCAGAAATTATGTACATTTCTACAGTATCCTTTTCCCCTACTTGATACTTATACTGTGACCAAGTGCTTCCCCCACTATACCACAAGTAACTTGAGGGTAGAAACTATATTTATTAATCTCTGTTTCCCAGCCCTAGCATAGTACATGTCTTACAAGAAATACTGAGTAAATATTTGTTGAATGAATGAATCAGCTCACTCTCTATGCTCATCCCCCATCTCCATATACTTATATCAGTGACCTTGTTCTGTCAGTTACTTTAACCACTCCTCAAACCCCACACGTACCATTCATTGTCTCTTTCCATTCGTACTTTTCCTCAGCCTATTGACACTCTCCTTCAATCATTTCATTCATTGCCACCCTTCTTAAGTGGGCCTTTGGAACCCCTGTAGGCTGCAGAGAGCTGTGATAACACCACTGCACAATAGCCTTGGCTACAGAGTGAGACTCTATCTCAAAAAAGAAACAGGAATATATGGCAATCAAAATAGGATATTGGTTATCCTTGATTAGTAATAGTGCTTGGAAAGAGACACAGGAAGACTTTAGGCAGGAGGGGATGGAAGATAAGTTCTGTTTTTTGATACATGGGTGTGTTCTGTTTCTGATAGTTTATTGACTCAATTGCCCATGTGCTTTTCTGCATGTACATTATAGTTTAATAATAATGTTTACTGGGAGAGAGATCCAAGATGGCCGATTAGCAGCAGCTCAGGATTGGATCCCTACAATGGAATAATATTTGCCAATAAACAGGAATAAATTGCTAGTGGTACTGGCACAACATGAATACACCTTAAAACCATTGTTACATGAAAGAACAAGTCACAAAATACTACATATTTTATTATTCCATTCATAGTTAATATCCCAAATAGTCAAGCCGATTAGTGGTTGCCTAGAGCTGGCAAGGTGAGAGGAGGTTGTCAGATAGGGAGTGACTGCTAATGGGTATGGAAATTTATACATATATATAAAGCCACTATAGATTCACAGTAAGTTACAAACATAGTACCAAGACGTCTCATGTACCATTCGCTCTGTCTTCCCTAATGTTTACATATTATATAATTATAGTGCAGTATCAAAACCAAGAAGTAAGCATTGCTACAAACTGTGTGCATAGTTCTGTCATTTAATCACATGTGCAGATTCCTATAAAAACTTCAATCAAGATATAAAACTATTCCATCACTTCAAAGATCTCCCTCATGTTACCCCTTTATGCTTATACCTACTTCTTCCATACCCAAAATCCTTATTCCCTGGCAGCCACTAATCTGTTTCTCATTTCTATAGTTTTGCTATTTCAAGAGTGGTATATAAATAGAATCATACAGTATGTTATCTTTTAAGACTGTCTCTCTTATTACTCAGTGAAATACTCTTGAGATGCATCCAAGTTGTCCCATGTATCAGTGGTTAGTTACTTTTTATTACTGTATAGTATTACATGCCATTGTTATACCACAGTTTGTTTCACCATTCACCCATTGGGCATTTGAATTATTTCCAACTTTCTTTGGTTATTACAAATAAAGGTGACATGAACAATTGTATACAGATGTTTGCATGGAAATAAGTTTTTGTTTCTTTGGGATAAATGCCCAGAAATGAAAGTTATGGGTCACATGATAACTCCATGTTTCGTATTTTTTTAAAATACCATCCTCAGCAAACTAACACAGGAACAACAAATTAACACAGGAACAGAAAACCAAACACCACGTGTTCTCACTTATAAGTGGGCGCTAAATGAGGAGAACTTGTGAACACAAAGAAGGAAACAATAGACATTGGGGTCTACTTGAGGGTAGAGGGTGGGAGGAAGGAGAGGAACAGAAAAGATAACTACTGGTTACTTGACTTAATTCCTGGATAATGAAATAATCTGTACAATAAACTCCTATGACATGAGTTTACCTATGTAACAAACCTTCACAAGTATTCCCAAACCTAAAATAAAAGTTAAAAAAAAAAACAAAACTTAAAAAAAATTAAACTGAAGTATTTGTTGGGAGAAGGATATTGAAGTCTCCAATTATAATTGTGGATTTAGCTAATTCCCCTTTCAGTTCTACCAGTTCTTGCTTCATATATCTTGCAACTCTGTTGTTTTTGCATACATGTTTAAAATTTCTATGTCTCCTTGATGGATTGATCCTTTTATCATTATGCAATGTCTCTGTCCCTCATTATTTTCTGTGCTCTGAAGTCTACTCTATCTAAAATTAGTTTAGCCACTCCTGGTTTTTTTGATTAATATATGCAAAGTATATCTTTTTTCATCCTTTTACTTTTCACATATATACATCATTATGAAGTGATTTTCTTGAAGTTGGTATGTAATTGAGCCTATTTTAATCTATTTTGTTGATCTCTGTCTTTTAATTGTACTTTAATTATTGATATATTGGGGCTTATGCCTGCCATTTTATTTTTTATTATTTGTTGTTCTCTGTTTTTCATTTTTCTGTTTTTTGTTTCCTTCCCTCCTATGGGTTATTAAACATATTTTTAGAATTCTATTTTTATTTAAATATTATGTTTTTGGATGTATATCTTTGTATACATTTTTGGTGGTTGCACCATCTATTATATTTTATATGTTTATACATCGATTATATTTTACATATTTATAAATATATATTTATATATTGTATATATTTATACATCTATTTTATATATTTATACATCTATCTTTTTTTTTTGAGTATCAATAAGTCTTTATTTATTCATTGTATTTTCCAAGGGAAAGGAGAAGGGAAGGGAAGAGTCAGCATGTGTTAATAAATGATTAGAAAATTGGAAAGGAAATACCCAGTACAGCAAAATCAACCATCAGATAAACACACCCCAGTGATGGGATCACCAAAGCCCAAAAGGGCCCAATCTCCTGCAGTTTAGGAATGAGGGAAAGGGATCAGGAAAAGGATAGACAGGTACAGGCTTTCCTACCCTCCCTCCCATAAATTCAAGATTTTACACAAAGCTTTGGTTTCTAGCAGTAAATATAGAGTTACATTCGTTCACCTCCTATTAAACAATCTTATGGCCACTTTGACATAAGTTTCTAGCACCTGCATAAAAGTTCCTGAGTGACTTGGATATACATTCATATTCCCTTTCTTGGCCTCCTGACCCCACTTTCTACATGGAAGTCCCCCAGTTGCATCTCTCTACTTTAGGATTAAAAATTAAGTAAGTTTGATCCATCTAAAATACAGCAGTGTCTTTTTTTCTTTTTTTTTTTTCTTTTTGAGACGGAGTCTTGCTCTGTCACCCAGGCTGGAGTGCAGTGGCATGATCTGAACTTACTGCAACCTCTACCTCCCAGTTTGAAGTGATTCCCCTGCCTCTGCCTCCCAAGTAGCTGGGATTACAGGCACACACCACCATGCCCAGCTAATTTTTTGTATTTTAGTAGAGATGGGGTTTCACTGTGTTGGCCAGGATGGTCTTGAACTCCTGGCCTCGTGATCCATCTACCTTGGCCACCCAAAGTACTGGGATTACAGTCGTGAGGCACCACACCTGGCCTACAGCAGTGTCTTAAGTATTTGTCATGAATACATCATGAAATGGTTGGCCGGACATGGTGGCTCACCAAACAAATGTATTGGTCTTGATTCAGGGGGCTGGAACAAGGAATGTAGAGTTTCTAGCTTCTTCCGGATTTTTGCATGCATTGTTTAAAAGTTGTGGAGACACTCCAAGCATTATGTGTGTACGGGTGTGGGTGTGTAGGTTTTCTTTTGGGGGTGAACAGAAAAGAGGGCAGGGTGGAAGACACGTTTTTAGGACAGAAGATCTGGTCTGATAGGTAAAGAGGAATACAAAAGAAAGGATGGTTCAAGATCCCCACTTTAAGAAGATGGCCTCCCAAGCTAATGTTTCAGATCTTTTTGCCTGGTGCAGAACCTTCTGTCAAAGATGCTTTGGCTATTTTTCTCTCAATACAAAAAGAAGTTTGTAAACAAAACCCCAAAGAACAGGGAGAAAGACCAATACATTATATTTACACAAACTAGGCCACCTAGCAATCACCAAATTAGTGAAGTCCTACAAAGCCCAGACAAATACAATAACTAGAGGGGGGCAGTATTTAGGGGAGACAAGAACCCAGGATCAGACACACACCACCCAATGTGTTCTATTGCATTTGTCCCGTTTCAACACAGTGAGGTAGGTTTGTGGTGATCTCACAGTATGTAAACGAAACCCCGTTTTCTCCTTTAGCTACCATGACACTACTAATCACTACTGCAGCAGGGCAGGGCACGGGCCCCAGGCACCACAAAGCCCTGCTCGTGTGTCTTCCTGGAACCCAAGAATTTTGACAGGTTAAGGATTTTAGACCTTACTTCATATAGCCATCCCTTGACAGCACAGGATTAAGTACAGGGGTACTGGTCTTAAAACTTATCCTTGCCAACTCTGGTTTTATGAACACACACACCCTGTTGTGCATGGTAGGCCTCGTCTAATCTGGTGAAGAATGGATCTGGGATGTAAAGCACGTCCTGTGCCCTAGGATTAGACAGCCCTCACCTAATCTTGGCTTCCTCTCTGGGCCTTTCACCTGGCCCAGCCTCTCCTAGCCTCTGCACCACCATTTCCTGTTTAGACTAATTTCCAATCTTCCAGTAGGAGGCAATCAAGTCATGGGGCAACCCAGTTAAAACCTAGTCTCCCATAAAACATTTTCAAGGCAGAGGGGGTTTCAAAAGGACACTATGGCAGAAAAGCCGGCTCTCATTGGCAAAAATGAGGTAGTTCAATAGGCTGTGCACTCCAAATAGTTGCTCTCCACAATGGCAAAAACAACAAAAAGTATCCCTGCTGTGCAGACCTGGAGCTACTGCCGACTTATCCCTGAGATTGCTCATGTGCCTGAGAACACAGTGCAGGAAATGAAGGCCTTAGATTAAAATATACAAAAATACAAAACCAGAATATTTATATTAAGGAAAAAAAAGTTAAAACGCACAAGATACGTCATTCGCACACAGCTAGTGCAGTTGGCATCCTGGAGAAAGTGGGACCCAAGATGGAGTATCCAAGGGAGCAAGTAAATAAAATCACATTGACCCAGAATGGGGCGGGGTGAGCACAGGTGCAGCAGGTCTGCAGCTATTTCCCCAAACACCCTTTTTGCCATCATCACTACCCATTGCTTGGGACAGTTGCCAGCACCCTATCCCAAAAGCGGGTATGAGGATATAAGATGTGGGAAAAAAAAACTGCCTTATTCCTGAGAGATTCCCTTCCACAGAATGTAATGGCTTGGCTCCATGAATCTGGTCTTATACTTAATCATTTCACTCTGGCATGGGAATTATTATTATACATCCTTCTTTAAAAGGAAAACAACTTCCCTATCCAGGCCACTTTCAAAAGCTGGAAATTCTGGGGATGGAGTCTCAGATAAAGTGTGCAGGTTGTAGGGTGATTCCCTCCTCCTGGTCGCCCCCAGAACCCTCACTTGCATTTGGACAGAGCATGGATGGAGTTCCTTTGACTCACCCTTCCCCTCGACCTAGAGGGAAGAAAGGGTGATGGTGTGAACCCCAGTCTGAGATATATGGCAGTGCCAACTAGCCCCAATGCACCTATTCCCACTTTCTCCACTCTGCCTGCTCCTCGAAACTTCCTGATAGCAAAAGAATAGCCCCCACCCATTGGGGCTCAATTCTGGGCCTCTGGGAGCAGGGCAGGGCTGTGGATTTCTTCTTCTTCCTCCCGAAAGTATGTTGGCTTTCCCTGTGCGCTAGGGGCCTGCTGGGCCTTCAGTGGACATGAGGCTACCATATGGCTGATGCTCTGGCAGAAGTGGCACTTCTTGGGCTGGGGTGGCAGCTTGCATTCCTTGGCATGATGGTCTAGACCTCCACAGTTGTAGCACCTGTCTCCTTTTGATCTGCGCTTCTGCATGTTCTTCCCCTTTGGCCGCCTCTCACTCCCAATACAGAACACCCCACCAGGTCCAGTGACACGGGTGGATTCCAGACCCTTGGCTGACTTCTTAAAGGTGAACTTCACGGCCTCACCCTCCTTCAAGCTCCGGAAGCCCTCCATGTACAGCTTACTCTGGTGTACAAAGACTTCCACTTGGGGGTCGAGCGTGACCCCGGCGCGGGCGGTCATGGACAGGAAGCTGAACCCCATGCGCAAGTTGAACCACTTACAGATGCCTGCACCGTGCAGCAGCTGAGGCTTGTCCGCCGCCCGGGCCGCGTCCTCTGGTGCCTCCTCGGGCGCCTCTTCTGCCGCCTTGGCGCAGCCACCTGCAAACTGTTGGTTGGACACGGAGCCCAAGGTAGTCGGCTGAGCCCGTGGCCCCGGGTCCCTGGTTGGGCGGCTGCTGGCCCCAGAGAAGTCCGAAGGCTATACATCTATCTTTAAAAAATCTACCAGTTTGAGTGAAGCATAGAAAACTTACCTCCTTTTATGTCCTTTTGCCCTTCTCCCATTTATAATTGTCTTAAATATTTCTTCTATATACATTGAGAACGATATCAATGCTATTTTTTCTTCAACCATCAGTCATAATTTGGAAAATTCAAAAGGAGAAGCAAAATCTATTGTATTTACCTATATAACTTTCTTTTTCCACTGGTCTTTTTCCCTGCAGATAGTCAAAGATTCCTAATTTCTCATTTTCCTTCTATTCCAAGAGGTTCCTTCAGAATTTTTTTAGGTTATGTAGATCTGGTAGTGACAAATTCACTTAGTTCTTCTTCTGAGAACGTTTGGGTTTTCCTTCATTCCTTAAGAATATTTTTGTTGAAAATGTAATTTGAGGTTGACAGTTCTTTCCTTCCAGCTCTTGAAAAATGTTGCATACAGTTCCTTCTGGTCACCATAGTTTTTGATAAGAAATTTGTTGTCTTTAAATTCTTTTTCCCCTATAGGCAATGTGTTGTTTCTCTTTGGCTGCTTTCAGAATTTCTGTTTTTATCTTTACTTTTCAGAAATTTTACTGTGATGTGTCTTGTCATGGGTTTCTTTGGGTTTATTATGTTTGGAGTTTATTTGATTCTTGAATTTGTGGGTTTATGTGTTTTGTCAAATTTTGAAAATTTTCAACTATTATTTCTTTGAATACTTTCTCAGTTCCTCCCTCTTTTTCTCCTTTCCTTCTGAAATTCAAATAACATAAATTTTAGGTCTTTTGTTGTTGTCCCATAGGTTCCTGACACACTATTTTTTCCCACCAATTTTCCCTCTGTTATTCAGATTTTGTCATTTTTATTATTCTGTATTCAAGTTCGTTCCTCTATCTTCTCCATTCTGCTGTTGGGTTCATTGTCGATATTTTGAAGTTAACTATTTTGTTTTTTAGTTCTAAATTTTCCATTTGGCTCTTTTTATATATTCTATTTACTTGCTGAGATTTTTCTGTTTCTTTGCTGAGACTTTCTATTTTTTGTAATTTTTTAAAGTGTGGTTATGATTGCTCATTGAAGTATTTTTATGATAATTGCTTTAAACTCTTTGTCAAATAATTCTAACATCTGTCATGGTGTTATCATCTGCTGATTGATTTTTATCATTCAAGTTGAAATCTTGGTTTTTGGTTTTTTTGGGTTTTTTTTGGCATGTCAGTGATTTTCAATTGAAACTTGGACATTTTGGGATATTATGAAAGTCTACAACTTATTTAAATCTCAGGTTTTAGAAGGCCTCCTCTGACACCACTCTACAGGTGAAGGATGGTGCCACTTTATTACTTCCAGGTGGGTATGTAAGTTCAGATTCTCACTCAGCGTCTGTTGATATCTGGCAGAAAGGGACTCCTTGTTACTTCCGGGTGGAGGGGGGAATTTAGTGAGATGGTGTTATTCCTTGGGCTTCAAGATCCCTAACTGTTTTGCCATTTTTTCTGCACCTTTTAGATACTTCTAAATTTTTGTTCCACATAATGTTCAGGATTTTTAATCTGTACTTAATTGGAAGAATATGAAAATATATACCTATTCCATCTTTCCGAAACATAAATTCGGGCATTATTTTTTGGGGTGATTAAAATGTTTTAAATTTATATTTTAGTGATGATTGTACAGCTCTCAACATATATTTAACACCATTGAATTGTATGCTTTCAATGGGTTATTTTACAATATGTAAATTATATCTCTATAAAACAGTTAAAAGTCAAAAAACAAAAACAAAGAGAACTGAGGTCCACGAGCAGTGGCTTACACCTGTAATCCCAATGTTTGGGAGGCTGAGGCAGGTGGATCACTTGAGGTCAGGAATTTGAGACCAGCCTGACCAACATGGCGAAACCCTGTTTCTTCTAAAAATACAAAAATTAGCGGGGTATGTAGGCACATGACTGTAATCCCAGCTACTTGGGAATCTGAGGCAGGAGTATGACTTAAATCCGTGAGGTAGAGGTTGCAGTAAGCCAAGATTGCACCACTACACTCCAGCCTGGGTGGCAGAGTGAGACTCTGTCTCGAGAAAGAGAGAAAGAAAGAAGGAAGGAAGGAAGGAAGGAAGGAAGGAAGGAAGGAAGGAAGGAAGGAAGGAAAGAGGAGAGAGAGAGGAAGAAAGAAAAGAGAGAGAGAGGAAGAAAGAAAGAAGAAAATAAAGAAAGGAAGAAAGGAAAGAAAGGAAAAGAAAGAAAGGAAGGAAGGAAGGAAGGAAGGAAGGAAGGAAGGAAGGAAGGAAGGAAGGAAGGAAGGAAGGAAAGAAAGAGGAAAGAAAGAAAGGGGGATTGCTCAGTAGCTAGAGGAGTAAATGAGGTGGCTTAATTTTTTTCTGGGGTAAATGTCAAGGAGGGACTGCCTCTATTTCTGCCTATGTTCTCTCTAATTGTCCAATGACTAGCTCCAAGGTTACCACCTCTATGTTGTCTTATCCATGAAATTTTTCTCCGTTCAAACTAATTTTGCTGAGTGCCTACCTCAACATTATCACAGACACTATGATAGTCATTATCATATTCAACTGTCTGAGTGATCCTGTATGGTAAGGTAAATAGTGTTATTTCCATTTTAAAGTTGAAGAAAGTATGGCTCTATAATGTTAAACAACTTGTCCAAAGTCAAACAAATTAGAAATGAGGAAGCTGAGATTTCTACTTTATTATCTTATCTCCTTTATAGTGTTCTTCACTTTCTGCCTTGCATTACAGATACTTGACTATTTGTACCATTATCTGTACTAAGTTGCAAGCTTCTTGAATGAAGGAATAATGTCTTATTCACATTTGAATGTTTTGCAGTGCATAACATGTAAGTATTGTAGTCAATACTGAAATGTTTAAATGTTTAAGTGCTGAATGAATAAATGGCTATAATAAAGTCCATTAAATGAAAAATATTGTACAGCTAGTGCTGTTATCTTCCTCTGCTAGGTAAACAGGAAACCAGAGAGGCCCCAAATGAGTCAGGCATGCATTAAGTGCCACTATTCAGTGCTATGGGAGTCCTTTGTTGGATATGTTATTTTCAAATATATTTTCCTAGTCTATAGCTCATCTTTGCATACTATTAACAGTGTCTTTCACAGAGTGAAAGTTTTTCTTTTGATGCATTGCAATTTATATACCTTTTTTTTTTTTTACTGATCTCACTTTTTGTATCATGTCTAGGAAATTTTCATTTAATCCCAGATCACCAAGATTCTCCCCTGTGATTTGTCTTTAAAATTTTATGGTGGATCTATGATCTGAGTTGATTTTTATATAAGGTTTAAGTAAATATTCATTTATTTGTCTATGAATGTCTAATTGTTACAATACTATTTGTTGAAGACTATACTTTCTCCATTAAACTGCTTTTGCACCTTTGTCAAAAATCAATGACCATATTTCTGTGGGTGTATCTATGGATTTCCTTTTTCTCTTCCTGTTCTCTTTCTGTTGCCTTGACTTCCACAGTATCTTGATTACCGTAGTATTATAGTAATACTCTGTTCTGTTCCATTGGTCAGTTTATCTATTCAATTCTCCAGTACCATGCTATCTTGATTATTGTAGCTTTATAGTAAGCCTTAAAGTTGGGTAGTGTCAGTCCTCTGACTTTTTTGTTCTTCATTATTGCGTTAGCTATCTTGAATCTTTTGCCTTTTCATATAAATGTTAGAGTCAATTTGTCAGTAACCATAAAATAACTTGCTAGAATTTTAATTGAGATTGTGTGGAATATATATATAAAGTTGGGAAAAATTGACATCATAACAATATTGAGTATTCCTATCCATGAGTATGTACTATCTCTTCATGAATTTATATCTTCTTGGATTTCTTGAATCAGTTTTGTCATTTTCCTCATATAGATCCTGTAGGAATTTTGTTAGCTTTATTCCTAAGTATTTCATTTTTTTGGTGCTAATGTAAATGGTTTTGTTTCTATTTCAAATTCTAATTGTTCATCACTATTATATAGAAAAGAAATAGACTTTTGTATATTAACCTTATGTCCTGTGGCTTTCCTATAATTGCTCATTAGTTCTAACAGGTTTTTGTCTATTCTTTTGGATTGTCTACACAGACAACTATGTTATCTACAAAGACAGTTTTATTTCCTCCTTCCCAATTTGTATATATTTTACTTCCTTTTCTTGTCTTATTGCATTAGCTAGGACTTCTAGTACAATGGTGAATAGGAGTGGTGAGAGGAGCATCCTTGCCTTGTTCCTAGTCTTAGGGAACAAGCATCCAGTTTCTCACCTTTAAGCATAATGTTAGCTGTAGATTTTAAAAAATCAAGTTGAGGGAGTTCCTCTTTTCCCAGCTTGCTGAGGGTTTTTATTATGAATTCATGTTAGATTTCATCAAATGCTTTTTCTGCATCAATTGATATGATCAGATGATTTTTACTTTTTAGCCTACTGATATAGTAGATTATATTAATTGATTTTTGAATGTTTAACCAGCCATGCATACTTAGAATAAATTTGGTTTAGCCATAGTGTACAATTCTTTTTATACATTGTTGGATTTGATTTGCTAATATTTTGTTGAGGATTTTGGTATCTATGTTCATAAGGATGTTCGTCTGCAGTTTTTTCCTTGTAATATCTTTATGTGGTTTTGGTATTAAAATAAGGCTGACCTCACAAGATGAGTTAGGAAATGTTCTCTTCTGTTTATATTTTCTGAAAGAGATTATAGAGTTGGTATCATTTCTTCCTTTAATGTTTGGTAGAATTCATCAGTAAAACCAACTGAGCTTACTGCTTTCTGTTTGGAGAGACTATGAATTATTGACTTAATTTCTATAATGGATATAGACCTAGTCAGACTATTTATTTCTCCTAGTGTGAGTTTTTGCAGTTTTTTTTTCAAGCATTGGTCCATTTTATCTAGGTTATTATATTTGTGGGCATAGAGTTGATCATAATATTCTTTCATTATTTTATCTAACACCCATGAAATATCTTTGATTTCTGATATTAATATTTCATGTCCTCTTTATTTTTTTCATTGTTAGCCTTGCTAGTGATACATCAATTTTGTTGACCTTTTCAAAGAACCAGCCTTTGATTTTGTTAATTTTCTTTATTGATTTCCTGTTTTCAATTTCATTGACTACTGATCTAATTTTTATTTTCTTCTCCTTGCTTCAGACTTATATTACTCTTCTTTCTCTATTTTCCTAAAGTGGAAACTAAGATTATTGATTTTATATTTTTTCTTCTATAATATGTGCACTCAATGCTATAGGTTTCCCTCTAAACACTTACTGTAGCCCACAAATTTCGATAAGTTGCATTTTCATTTTTATTTAGTACAAAATATTTTAAAGATTCTCTTAGGACTTTTTTTTTGACTTCTGTATTATTTAGAAGTGTGTTGCTTAATGTCCAATTCTTTTATTTTTCAGCTATTTTTCTATCATTGATTTCTAATTTAAGATTCCATTGTAATCTTTAAGCATATTTTATATGATTCATATTCTTTTAAATTTGTTAAGGTATGTTTTATAGCTCAGAATGTGGTCTGTCTTGGTGTTGTTCCATGGAAACTTGAGAATAATGTGTATTCTGCTCTTGTTGGATGAAGTATTCTATAAATATCAAATCTAGTTGATTGATGGTGCTATTGAGTTCAACGATATCCTTACTGATTTTCTGCCAAGTAAATCTGTCAATTACTGATACAGGGGTGGTGAAGTCTCTAACTATAATAATGAATTCATCTGTTTCTCCTTGTAGGTCTATTTGTTTTTGTCTCACGTATTCTGATGCTCTGTCTTTATATGCATATACATTAAGGACTGTTACAACCTCTTAGAGACTATGTCCCTTTATCACTATATACTACTTTTCTTTATCCTTGATAAATTTCCTTGCCCTGAAGTCTGCTTTGTGAAATTAATATAGCTAACCCAGTTTCCTTTTGGTTATAGTTAGCATGGCATATCTTTCTTTACCCCTTTACTTATAAGCTACTTCTTTATATTTAAAGGTTTCATTTAGACAACATGTAGTTGGGTCTTGTTTTTCTTGTTGTTGTTGTTTTTTAAATTTTACTTTAGGTTCTGGGGTACATGTGCAGATCATGCAGGATTGTTGCATAGATACATACATGGCAAGATGGTTTGCTGCCTTCATCCCCCCATCACCTATATCTGGTATTTCTCCCCTTGTTATCCTTCCTCACCCTTTCCAACCCCCACTGTCCCTCCCCATAGCCCCCCCAACTGACTGCAGTATGTGATGTTCCCCTCCCTGTGTCCACGTGTTCTAATTGTTCAACACCCACCTATGCATGATAACATGCGGTTTTTGGTTTTCTGCTCTTGTGTCAGTTTGCTGAGAATGATGGTTTCCAAATTCATCCATGTCCCTATGAAGAACATGAACTCATCATTTTTTTTTTTTTTTTTTTTTTTTTTTTTTTTTTGAGACGGAGTTTCACTCATGTTACCCAGGCTGGAGTGCAATGGCGCGATCTCGGCTCACTGCAACCTCCGCCTCCTGGGTTCAGGCAATTCTCCTGCGTCAGCCTCCTGAGTAGTTGGGATTACAGGCACGCACCACCATGCCCAGCTAATTTTTTGTATTTTTAGTAGAGACGGGGTTTCACCATGTTGACCAGGATGGTCTCGATCTTTTGACCTCGTGATCCACCCGCCTCTGCCTCCCAAAGTGCTGGGATTACAGGCTTGAGCCACCGCGCCCGGCAGAACTCATCATTTTTTATGGCTGCATAGTATTCCATGGTGTATATGTGCCACATTTTCTTTATCCAGTCTATTGTTGATGGACATTTGGGTTGATTCCAGGTCTTTGCTATTGTAAACAATGCCACAATGAACACACGTGTGCATGTGTCTTTATAATAGAACAGTTTATAATTCTTTGGGTATATATCCAGTAATGGGATTGCTGGATCAAATGGTATTTCTATTTCTAGGGTCCTTGAGGAATCGCCATACTGTCTTCCACAATGGTTGCACTAATTTGAACTCCCACCAATAGTGCAAAAGTGTTCCTATTTCTCCACATCCTCTCCAGCATCTGTTGTCTCCAGATTTTTTAATGATCGCCATTCTAACTGGTGTGAGATGGTATCTCACTGTGGTTTTGATTTGCATTTCTCTAATGACCAGTGATGATGAACATTTTTTCATGTGTTTGTTGGACATGTCTTCTTTTGTGAAGTGTCTGTTCATATCCTTCGCCCACTTTTGAATGGGTTTGCTTGTTTTCCTTGTAAATCTGTTTTAGTTCTTTGTAGATTCTGGATATTAGCCCTTTGTCAGATGGGTAGATTGCAAAAATTTTTTCCCATTCTGTTGGTTGCTGGTTCACTCTAATTATTGCTTCCTTTGCTGTACAGAAGCTCTGGAGTTTAATTAGATCCCATTTGTCTATCTTGGCTTTTGTTGCCATTGCTTTTGGTGTTTTAGCCATGAAGTCCTTGCCTATGCCTATGTTCTGAATGGTTTTGCTTACGTTTTCTTCTAGGGTTTTTTGGTGTTAGGTCTTATGTTTAGATCTTTATTCCATCTGGAGTTAATTTTAGTATAAGGTGTCAGGTAGGGGTCCAGTTTCAGCTTTCTGCACATGGCTAGCCAGTTTTCCCAACACCATTTATTAAACAGGGAATCCTTTCCCCATTGCTTGTTTTTCTCAGGTTTGTCAAAGATCAGATGATTGTAGATGTGTGGTGTTGCTTCTGAGGCCTCTGTTCTGTTCCATTGGTCTATGTTTCTGTTTTGGTGCCAGTACTATGCTGTTTTGATTACTGTAGCCTTGTAGTATAGTTTGAAGTCAGGTAGCATGATGCCTCCAGCTTTGTTCTTTTTGCTTAGGATTGACTTGGCTATGCTGGCTCTCTTTTGGTTCCATATGAAGTTTGAAGTGTTTTTTTCCAGTTCTGTGAAGTAGGTCATTGGTAGCTTGATGGGGATAGCATTGAATCTATAAATTACTTTGGGCAGTATGGCCATTTTCACGATGTTGATTCTTCCCAACCATGAGCATGGAATGTTTTTCTGTCTCTTTGTGCCCTCTCTTATTTCATTGAGCAGTTGTTTGTTGTTCTCCTTGAAGAGGTCCCTACATCCTTTGTTAGTTGTATTCCTAGGTATTTTATTCTCTTTGTAGCAATTGTGAATGGGAGTTCAGTCATGATTTGGCTCTCTGTTAGTCTGTTATTGGTGTATAGAAATGCTTGTGATTTCTGCACATTGATTTTGTATCCTGAGACTTTGCTGAAGTTCCTTATCAGTTTCAGGAGATTTTGGGCTGGGACGATGCGGTCTTCTAAATATACAATCATGTTGTCTGCAAATAGAGACAATTTAACTTCCTCCTTTCCTAGTTGAAGACCTTTTATTTCTTTTTCTTGCCGATTGCTCTGGCTAGAACTTCCAATACTATATTGAATAGGAATGGTGAGAGAGGGCATCCTTGTCTAGTGCCAGATTTCAAAGTGAATGCTTCCAGTTTTTGCCCATTCAGCATGATATTGGCTGTGGGTTTGTCGTAAATAGCTTTTATTATTTTGTGATATGTTCCATCGATACCTAGTTTATCGAGGGTTTTTAGTATAAAGGGCTGCTGAATTTTGTTGAAGGCCTTCTCTGCATCTATTAAGATAATCATGTGGTTTTTGTCTTTGGTTCCATTTATGTGATGGATTATGTTTATGGACTTGCATATGTTGAACTGGCCTTGCATCCCCGGGATGAAGCCTACTTGATCATGATGAATAAGCTTTTTGATTTGCTGTTGCATTCTTTTTGTCAGCATTTTATTGAAGTTTTTGTGTTGATGTTAATCGTGGATATTGGCCTGAAGTTTTCTTTTCTGTTGCGTCTCTGCCCGGCTTTGGTATTAGGATGATGTTCATCTCTTAAAATCAGTTGGGGAGGATTCCCTCTTTTTGTATTGTTGGAATAGTTTCAGAAGGAATGGTACCATTCCTCTTTTATGTCTGGTAGAATTCGGCTGGAAACCCATCTGGACCTGGGCTCTTTTTAGTTGGTAGGCTATTAATTGCTGCCTCAACTTCAGCCCTTGTTATTGGTCTATTCAGGATTTCAACTTCTTCCTGGCTTAGTCTTGGGAGAGTGTAAGTGTCCAGGAATTTATCCATTTCTTCCAGATTTACTGGTTTGTGTGCATAGAGTTGTTTGTAGTAATCTCTGATGGTAGTTTGTATTTCTGTGGAATCAGTGGCGACATCCCCTTTATCGTTTTTTGTTGCATCTATTTGATTCTTCTCTCTTTTCTTTTTTATTAGTCTGGCTAGTGGTCTATCTATTTTGTTGATCTTTTCAAAAAACCAGCTCCTGGATTTGTTGATTTTTTGAAGGGTTTTTTGTGTCTCTATCTCCTTCAGTTCCACCCTGATCTTAGTTATTCCTTGTCTTTTGCTAGCTTTGAGTTGTTGTTGTTTTTTTCAATCTTGCTCCTCTAACTCTTTCAATTTTGATGATAAGGTGTTGATTTTCGACCTTTCCTTGTTCCTCATGTGGGCATTTATTGCTATATATTTTCCTCTAGACACTGCTTCAAATGTGTCCCAGAGATTCTGGTATGTTGTGTCTTCATTGGTTTTGAAGAACGTCTTTATTTCTGCCTTCATTTCATTGTTTATCCAGTCAACATTCAGGAGCCAGTTGTTCATTTTCCATGAAGTTGTGTGGTTTTGAGTTAGTTTCTTAATCCTGAGTTCTAATTTGATTGCACTGTGGTCTGAGATACTGTTTGTTATTATTCTTTTGCAATTGCTGAGGAGTGATTTACTTCCAACTATGTGGTCAATTTTAGAGTAAGTGTGATGTGGTGCTGAGAGGAATGCATATTCTGTGGATTGGGGGTTGAGAGTTCTGTAAATGTCTATTAAGTTCGCTTGGTCTAGTGCTGCATTCAAGTCCTGGATTTCCTTGTTGATTTTCTGTCTCGTTGATCTGTCTAATATTGACAGTGGAGTGTTAAAGTCTCCCACTATTATTGTGCAGGAGTCTAACTCTCTTTGTAGGTCGTTAAGGACTTGCTTTATGTATCTGAGTGCTCCTGTATGGGGTCATATATACTTAGAATAGTTAGCTTTTCTTGTTGTATTGGTCCTTTTACCATTAAGTAATGCCCTTCTTTGTCTCTTTTGATTTTTGTTGGTTTAATGTCCGTTTTATCAGAGACTAGGATTGCCACCCAGCTTTTTTTTGCTCTCCATTTGCTTGGTAAATCTTCTTCCATCCCTTTATTTTGAGTCTATGTGTGTCTTTGCACATGACATGGGTCTCCTGAATACAGCACACTGATGGTTCTTGTCTTTTTATCCAATTTGTCAGTCTGTGTCTTTTGATTGGGGCATTTAGTCCATTTACATTTAATGTTAATATGTTATGTGTGAATTTGATCCTGCTATTATATTACTTGTTGGTTGTTTTGCCCTTTGGTTGGTGTAATTTTTTCATTGCATCATTGGTCTTTACCATTTGGCTCTTTTTTGCAGTGGCTGGTACTGGTTTTTCCTTTCTGTGTTTAGTGCTTCCTTCAGAAGCTCTTGTAGGGCAGGTCTGGTAGTGACAAAATCTCTCAACAATTGCTTGTCCGTAAAGGATTTTATTTCTCCATCACTTAAGAAGCTTAGTTTGGCCAGATATGAAATTCTGGGTTGGAAGTTCTTTTCTTTAAGGATGTTGAATATTGGCCCCCACTCTATTCTGGCTTGTAGGGTTTCTGCTGAGAGATCTGCTGTGAGTCTGATTGGCTTCCCTCTGTGGGTGACCCAACCTGACCCAACCTTTCTCTCTGGCTGCCCTTAGTATTTTTTCCTTCATTTCAACCCTGGTGAATCTGATGATTACGTGCCCTGGGGTTGCTCTTCTTGAGGAATATCTTTGTGGAATTCTCTGTATTTCCTGTATTTGAATGTTGGCCTGCCTTGCTAGGTTGGGGAAATTCTCCTGGATAATATCCTGAGAAGTATTTTCCAGCTTGGATTAATTCTCCCTGTCATCTTCCAGTACACCAATCAAACGTATATTAGGTCTTTTTACATAATCCCATATTTCTTGAAGGCTTTGTTCATTTCTTTCCACTCTTTGTTCTCTTTTTTGCCTTCTCATTTTATTTCATTGAGTTGATCTTCAATCTCTGATATCCTTTCTTCTGCTTGATCTATTCAGCCATCGAAACTTGTGTATGCTTCACAAAGTTCTTGTGCTGTGTTTTTCAGCTCCATTAAGTTGTTTATGTTCTTCTCTAAGCTGGTTATTCTAGTTAGCATTTTGTCCAACCTTTTTTCAAGGTTCTTAGTTTCTTTGCATTGGGACAGAACATATTCCTTTAACTCAGAGAAGTTTCGTATTACCCACCTTCTGAAGCCTGCTTCTGTCAATTCATCAAATTCATTCTCCGTCCAGCTTTGTTCCCTTGCTGGTGAGGAGTTGTGATCTCGTGGTGGGGGAGAGGTATTCTGGTTTTTTATGGTTTCATTCTTCTTGAGCTGGTTTCTTCCCATCTCGTTGGATTTATATAGTTTTGATCTCAGGTAGCTGCTTGGGGAGGCAGCCTTTCCTTTGCCTGCCTGCAGAGGTGCTGCTGGACTGCCAGGGATTCGGTGGGGCTGCTGCATCTTTTATTTACTCAGGGAAATTAGGCCGGCTTCTGCAATGGCGGCTGCCCTTCCTCCCGCCAAGCTCGATCTTTCCTGGTTGCTCTCTAACTGATGTTCTGGGTGTGAAACTCTGGAGTGAGAGTTTTTTAGCCTGCTGGGCATTGTGTGGGGGGACCCATCCTGCCAAATGGGCTGTTTCCCTGTTTTCAGTTCCCCTTCTTTCTGGGGGCAGGTGGCTCTGTCCAGCCGGCTTTCTGGCTTTCGCGTCAGCCAGTGCTTCTGCCTAGATCTGTGCTGACACCCTCAGTGCTGGCAAAGTTGCTGTTCTGCCCTGTTCAGGTAGCTCGCTGAGGCTTTTCAGCCTGGCAAAGATCTCCTGTTCTGTGGGTTGTAGAGGGCTTGGGTGGAGTGCTGTGTCAGAACCAAAGTCCCAGAGGGGGAGATACCCTGGTCCTCCAGTCAGTTGCATGCACCTCCTGGGTGGAGCAGTGCCCTGCCTTGCCTCAACTTGCCCTATTTGGTTTATACCCACTGTCCAACCAGACCCACAAATACCTTGTTTGGAATTGTGGAGACCATTCAGCTTCTGCATCTCTCTTGCTGGGAGCTCCTTTCTGGAGCTGCCTCTTATTCGGCCATCTTGGGATCACATCTCAGCATTGTTAGGGTCTTGTTTTTTTTTGAGACGGAGTTTCACTCATGTTACCCAGGCTGGAGTGCAATGGCGCGATCTCGGCTCACCACAACCTCCGCCTCCTGGGTTCAGGCAATTCTCCTGCCTCAGCCTCCTGAGTAGCTGGGATTACAGGCACGCGCCACCATGCTCAGCTAATTTTTTATATTTTTAGTAGAGACGGGGTTTCACCATGTTGACCAGGATGGTCTCAATCTCTTGACCTCGTGATCCACCCGCCTTGGCCTCCCAAAGTGCTGGGATTACAGGCTTGAGCCACCGCGCCCGGCCAGGGTCTTGTTTTTTAATCTACTCTGACAGCTTCTGACTTTTAATTGACGCAGTTATACCATACACATTTAAGGTGATTATAATATAGTTAGATTAATATCTAGTATGTCTATTACTCTTTTATATTTGCTGTACTTGTTCTTTGTTCATTTTTATCTTCCCCTGTTTTTCTGATTTCTCTGATTTTAATTGAGCATATTTTATAGTTTCATTTTCTCTCCTTTCTTAGCATACTAATTACACTTCTTTTTATAAATATTTTATTAATTTCCTTAGAGTATACAGTATGCATTTATAATTTAATATACTTTACAATTACTATAAGTCTACTTTTAAATAATACCATTCTGTTTCACACGTAATGCAGATGTTTTATATCAGTAATTCCAATTTCCCCTCATCACTCATGACATTATTGTCATTTATTTCTCTTACTGATAAACTACAATCACTAAATACATTGTTATTATTATTTTAAACAAAGTGTTATCTCTTAGATCAACTAGGAATAAGAAAAACAAAAGATTTTATTTTACCTTCATTTATTCCTTCTGTAACATTCTTCCTTTACGTAAGTCTGAGTTTCTGACCTATATCACTTTCCTTCTCTCTGAGGAACTATTAACATTTCTTGCAAAACAGGTCTGCTAGTGACAAACCCCTACAATTTTGATTGCTTTATGAAAGTCTTTATTTCTCCTTCACTTTTGAAGGATGCAGAACTCTTGGTTGGTGGGTTTTTTTTGTTTTCAAAAATTTAATGTTATACTTCACTCTCTTTCTGCTTGCATGGTTTCTGAAAGGAGGAATTATATAATTCTTATCCTTGCTCCTCGACAGGTAAGTTTTTTTCTTTCCTCTGGCTTCTTTCACAACTTTTCTTTTCCTCGGGCTTCTTTCACACTTTTCTCTTTGTCTTTGATTTTGTGAAGTTTGAATATGATATGCCTACATATAGATGTTTTTGTATTTATCCAGCTTGTTGGGGACCCAAGCTTCCTGAATCTGTGCTTTGGTGTTTGTCATTAATTTTAGGAAATTCTCAGCTATTATTATTTAAAATATTTCTTCTATTCCTCTCTCTTCTGATATTCCCATTACACTTATGTTATACCTTTTCTAATGGTTCCAAGTTGTCTTTTTCATTCTTTCTCTTTACATTGCATTTTTGTAAGTTTCTATTGGCATAGCTTCAAGCTCACTGATTTTTCCTTTACCATGTCCTCTATACTGATGAGTCCATCAATGGCATTCTTCATTTCTGTTATAGTGATTTTTTTTCTTTCTAGAATTTATTTTCAATTCTTTCTTGGAATTTCCTTCTGGTTGCTTACATTACCCATCTGTTTTTGCATAATGTCCACTTTTTCCATTAGAGCCCATAGCATTTTATTGAAAGATATTTTGAATTCCCAGTCTGCTAATTCCAAAATCTCTGCCATATCTGAGTCTCATTCTGATGCATTTTTGTGTGTGTGTCCTTCAGTGCTTCTGGTAATATTTTCTTGAAAACAGGATATTATTTATCAACTAATAGGAACAGAGATAAGTATGACTTTAGGTGAGGTTTTATGTTTATCTGGCCAGAAACTAAGCTCTGTTTAATGTTTTTTTTGTAGATATACGTGAACTTCAATTTCCTCTAGTGTCTTTATTTTTATCTTCTCTAATATCTTTGTGTTTGCCTAGCAACTGCTTCCTAAATAGAGTCTGTAATTTTTTTCAGCTGCAATTCACGATAATTATAAAGAAACCCTGTTAATGTGGTTAGATGTGGAGGAAAGTGAAGCCTCCTATAATCTTATTATTCGGTGTTATCTTTTAGAGTGCCTGTGTTTTTTATCCAATATAATAAGCTTTCCTGTTTATTGAATTGGATAATCCATAAACATTGAATATTATTACTATTAGATTTACATCTGTCATTTTGCTTTTGGTTTTCTGTATATCTCATGTCTTTTCTGTTCCTCTCTTTCCTTTTTAATGCTTTGTTTTGCGCTAAGTGAATTGCTTGGTGTAACTGTTTAATTCCTTTAATTATTTTTTCACTATATTTTTTGAGTTATATTCATAGTGATTTCTCTAGGGCTTACCATATCCATCTTAACTTATCAGAATCTAATTCAGATTTATACTAGCTGAATTCTAGTATGATATAAAAATATTATTCCTACACAGCTCTATCTGCTCCTGTTCTGTGCTATTATTATATAGAGAGATATGTTACATCTATATATATTTTAAAACCAAAAATGCAGTGTTATAATTATTACATTATATAAATTTATGTATTTGAAAAAAGGTGAGAGAAGAAAAGACAAGTTTTTTTAATATACTTTAAATTCTGGAGTACATGTGCAGAACATGCAAATTTGTTACATAGATATACACGTGCCATAGTGGTTTGTTGCACCCATCAATTCATCATCTACATTAGGTATTTCTCCTAATGCTATCCCTTCCCTAGTCCTCCACCCCTTGACAGGCCCCATCATGTGATGTTCCTCTCCCTGTGTCCATGTGTTCTCATTGTTCAACTCCCACTTATGAGTGAAAACATGTGGTGTTTGGTTTTCTGTTCTTGTGTCAGTTTGCTGAGAATGATGTTTCCAGCTTCATCCATGTCCCTGCAAAGGACTTGAACTTATCCTTTTTTATGGCTGCATAGTATTCCGTGGTGTATATGTGCCAGATTTTCTTTATCCAGTCTATCATTGATGGGTATTTGGGTTAGTTCCAAGTCTTTGTTATTGTGAATAGTGCTGCAGTAAACATACATGTGCATGTGTCTTTATAGTAGAATGATTTATAATCCTTTGGGTATAAATCCAGTAATGGGATTGCTGGGTCAAGTGGTATTTCTGGTTCTAGATCGTCGAGGAATTGTCACACTGTCTTCCACAATGGTTGAACTAATTTACACTGCTACCAACAATATAAAAGCATTCCTATTTCTCCACATCCTCCCCAGCATCTGTTGTTTCCTTACTTTTTAATGATTGCCATTCTAACTGGCATGAGATGATATCTCATTGTGATTTTGATTTGCATTTCTCTAATGACCAGTGATGATGAGCTGTTTTTCATATGTTTGTTGGCTGCATAAATGTCTTCTTTTGAGAAGTGCCTGTTCACATCATTCACCCACTTTTTGATAGGGTTTTTTTTTTTCTTGTGAATTTGTTTAAGTTCTTTATAGATTCTGGATATTAGCCCTTTGTCAGATGGCTGGATTGCAAAAATTTTCTTCCATTCTGTAGGCTGCTTGTTCACTTTGATGATAGTTTCTTTTGCTGTGCAGAAGCTCTTTAGTTGAATTATATCCCATTTGTCAATTTTGGCTTTTGTTGCCATTGGTTTTGGTGTTGCAGTCATGAAGTCCTTGCCTATGCCTATATCCTGAATGATATTGCCTAGGTTTTCTTCTAGGGTTTTTATGGTTTTAGATCTTATGTTTAAGTCTTAAATCCATCTCAAGTTAATTTTTGTATAAGGCATAAGGAAGGGGTCCAGTTTCAGTTTTTGGCATATGGCTAGCCAGTTTTCCCAACACCATTTATTAAATAGAGAATCCTTTTCCAATTGCTTGTTTTTGTCAGGTTTGTCAAAGATCAGATGGTTGTATATGTCTGGTGTTATTTCTGAGGCCTCTGTTCTGTTCCATCGGTCTATATATCTGTTTTGGTAACAGCACCATGCTGTTTTGGTTACTGTAGCCTTGTAGTATAGTTTGAAGTCAGGTAGCATGAAGTATTTTTTACAGTTTAAGTCGCCTTCTTAATTAGCTATTTTGGTTCTTTTTGTTTTTCCTTTTGTATTCGCATTGCCGTATGGTGTCATTTTCTTACTCCAAATCAGCTTTTTTTCCTGCTTTCAAGCTTTGACCTTTTATTATCAAACTGATTACATTCTATATAAGTCCAAAATACAATTACAGGCATATATGTTTTATGTGATTGACTTTTAAATTGGTGACACTCTTATTTATAGTTACCTGCACAATTACCTTTATCAGTGCTTATTTTTCCTTGTGGATTTGAATTTCTATATGGTATCACTTGCTTTCAGCCTGAACTTTCTTCAGTATTTCTTATAAATCAAGTATTCTATCAGCAAATTCTTTCTGGTTTTGTTGATCTGAAAATGTCTTTATTTCCCCTTCATTTTTGAATGGTAGATTTTCTGGTTATAAGATTCTTATTTGACAGCTTTTTTTTTTTTACCATTTATTTTATTGCATTTTAGGTTTTGGGGTACATGTGAAGAACATGCAAAATTGTTGCATAGGAACACACGTGGCAGTGTGATATGCTGCCTTCCTCCCCATCACCTACATCTGGCATTTCTCCCCCTGCTATCCCTCCCCAGCTCCCCACCCCCCACCGTCCCTCCCCTATTTGCCCCCAACTGACCCCAGTGTGTAGTGCTCCCCTCCCTGTGTCCATGTGCTCCCATCGTTCAACACCCACCTATGAGTGAGAACATGCGGTGTTTGATCTTCTGCTCCTCTGTCAGTTTGCTGAGAATGATGGTTTCCAGGTTCATCCATGTCCCCACAAAGGACCCAAACTCATCGTTTTTGATGGCTGCATAATATTCCATGGTGTATATGTGCCACATTTTCCCTATCCAGTCTATTGTTGATGGGCATTTGGGTTGGTTCCAGGTCCTTGCTATTGTAAACAGTGCTGCAATGAACATTCGTGTACACGTGTCCTTATAGTAGAATGATTTGTAATCCTTTGGATATATACCCAGTAATGGGATTGCTGGGTCAAATGGAATTTCTATTTCTAGGTCCTTGAGGAATCGCCACACTGTCTTCCACAATGGTTGAACTAATTTACACTCCCACCAACAGTGCAAAAGTGTTCCTACTTCTCCACATCCTCTCCAGCATCTGCTGTCTCCAGATTTTTTAATGTTCGCCATTCTTACCAGCATGAGATGGTATCTCAATGTAGTTTTGATTTGCATTTCTCTTATGACCAGTGATGATGAGCATTTTTTCATATGTTTGTTGGCCTCACGTATGTCTTCTTTTGTAAAGTGTCTGTTCATATCCTTTGCCCACTTTTGAATGGGCTTGTTAGTTTTTTTCTTGTAAATCTGCTTTAGTTCTTTGTAAATTTTGGATATCAGCCCTTTGTCAGATGGGTAAACTGCAAAAATTTTTTCCCAATCTGTTGGTTGCCGATTCACTCTAATGATTGTTTCTTTTGCTGTGCAGAAGCTGTGGAGTTTGATTAGGTCCCATTTGTCTATTTTGGCTTTTGTTGTCAATGCTTTTGGTGTTTTGGTCATGAAGTCCTTGCCTACACCTATGTCCTGAATGGTTTTGCCTAGATTTTCTTCTAGGGTTTTTATGGTGTTAGGTCTTATGTTTAAGTCTTTAGTCCATCTGGAGTTAATTTTCGTGTAAGGTGTCAGGAAGGGGTCCAGTTTCTGCTTTCTGCACATGGCTAGCCAGCTTTCCCAACACCATTTATTGAACAGGGAATCCTTTCCCCATTGCTTGTTTTTGTCTGGTTTGTCAAAGATCAGATGGTTGTAGATATGTTGTGTTGCCTCCGAGACCTCTGTTCTGTTCCATTGGTCTATATCTCTGTTTTGGTACCAGTACCATGCTGTTTTGATTACTGTAGCCTTGTAATATAGTTTGAAGTCTGGTAGTGTGATGCCCCCCGCTTTGTTCTTTTTGCTTAGAATTGACTTGGCTATGCGGGCTCTCTTTTGGTTCCATATGAAGTTTAAGGTGGTTTTTTCCAGTTCTGTGAAGAAGGTCATTGGTAGCTTGATGGGGATAGCATTGAATCTGTAAATTACTTTGGGCAGTATGGCCATTTTCACGATATTGATTCTTCCTAACCATGAACATGGAATGTTTCTCCATCTGTTTGTGTCCTCTCTTATTTCGTTGAGCAGTGGCTTGTAGTTCTCCTTGAAGAGGTCCTTTACATTCCTTGTTAGTTGTCTTCCTAGGTATTTTATTCTCTTTGTGGCAATTGTGAATGGAAGTTTGTTCTTGATTTGGCTCTCTTTAAGTCTGTTATTGGTGTATAGGAATGCATGTGATTTTTGCACATTGATTTTGTATCCTGAGACTTTGCTGAACTTGCTTATCAGTTTCAGGAGATTTGGGGCTGAGACGATGGGGTCTTCTAGATATACAATCATGTCGTCTGCAAATAAAGACAATTTGACTTCCTCCTTTCCTATTTGAATGCCCTTTATTTCTTTTTCTTGCCTGATTGCTCTGGCTAGAACTTCTAATACTATATTGAATAGCAGTGGTGAGAGAGGGCATCCTTGTCTGGTGCCACATTTCAAGGGGAATGCTTCCAGTTTTTGCCCATTCAGTATGATATTGGCTGTTGGTTTCTCATAAATAGCTTTTATTATTTTGAGATACGTTCCATTGATACCTAGCTTATTGAGTGTTTTTAGCATAAAGGGCTGTTGAATTTTGTCAAAGGCCTTCTCTGCATCAATTGAGATAATCATGTGGTTTTTGTCTTTGGTTCTGTTTATGTGGTGAATTACGTTTATAGACTTGCGTATGTTGAACCAGCCTTGCATCCCCGGGATGAAGCCTACTTGATCATGGTGGATAAGCTTTTTGATGTGCTCTTGCAATCGGCTTGTCAGTATTTTATTGAATGTTTTTGCATCTATGTTCATCATGGATATTGGCCTGTAGTTTTCTTTTCTTGTTGAGTCTCTGCCGGGTTTTGGAATCAGGATGATGTTGGTGTCATAAAATGATTTGGGAAGAATTCCCTCTTTTTGTATTGTTTGGAATAGTTTCAGAAGAAATGGTACCAGCTCCTCTTTGTATGTCTGGTAGAATTCAGCTGTGAACCCATCTGGACCTGGGCTTTTTTTGGGTGGTAAGCTCTTAATTGCTGCCTCAACTTCAGACCTTGTTATGGGTCTGTTCAGGGCTTCAGCTTCTTCCTGGTTTAGGCTTGGCAGGAGGCAAGTGTCCAGGAATTTATCCATTTCTTCCAGGTTTATTAGTTTGTGTGCATAGAGTTGTTTGTAATAATCTCTGATGATGGTTTGAATTTCTGTGGAATCTGTGGTGATATCCCCTTTATCGTTTTTTATTGCATCAATTTGGTTATTCTCTCTTTTCTTTTTTATTAATCTGGCTAGTGGTCTGTCTATTTTGTTGATCTTTTCAAAAAACCAGCTCCTGGATTTATTGACAGCTTTTTTTTGTTTGTTTGTTTGTTTTGTCAGTACTTTGAAGATGTCACACTACTGCTTTTTGGACTCCATTGTTGCTGATGTGAAGTCATCTATGTCTTCTTTGTATATAATGAGTCATTTATCCTGTACTAATTTAAAATTTTTCTCTTTGTCTTTGACTTCAACATTTTAACTATAATGTGTACATGTGTGCCTCTTTGAGTTTATCTTTATTGGAGTTCATTGACCTTCTTGCATGTGTAGATTAATATTTTTCATCAAAGTTAAGACATTTTTAGCCATTATTTCTGTTCATTTCTCTCTCTCTCTCCTCTTTCAGTTCTCCCATTATGTATATGTTGGTGTGCTTAATTATGTCCCACATAGTTTATCTTCATCTCTGTTTATTTTTCTTTATCTTTTTTTCTCTGTTCATATTGCATAATCTTTATTAATCTATCTTCAAGCTCACTGTTTCTTTCTTGTGTCAGATCAAATCTAATGTTGAACCCATCTAGAGATTTTTCATTTTGGTTATTGTACTTTTCAGCTCTGGAAATTCTATTTGGTTCTTTCGTATAATTTCTTTCTCTTTATTGATGTCTCCATTTCATGAGATATTGTCATCATACCTTCTTTTAATTCTTTAAGCAAAGTTTTGATTAGTTCTTTGAAGGTATTTATAATAGCTGCTTTGAAATATTTGTCTATTTTGTCATATCTGGGTCCCCTCAAACGCAGTTTCTTTTTTTTTTCTGTATATGGGTCATACTTTCCTGTTTCTTTGTATGTCTCATAATCTTCGTTAAATGTATATTTTAGATAATTTATTGAGACAAGTCTAGATCCTCACTCAGGATTTTTTTTTAATTGCTTAACTGTGTCTTTGTGACTCAACTGGACTACTTTAATGAAGTCTATTTCCCCTTAATGCAGAACTTCTTCTGTTGCTCCTGATAGGGTACAGCCTTAGGCATACACACAGTTTTCCTGACCGCCAGGCTTGACTGTGGTTTATCCTGGCTCTCTTTGACAGTCTCTTTACCTGATGTTATTCTTAAGCTTCTGGCTGATCTGATTATAATAGTATTATAACCAACTGTTAGCCTCTGTTAATTTCTAGCTGATTTCTTCATTGTTTTCCACAATGCTCTGCAGCACAAGTTGCTTCACAGTCTGATCCAATTGTAGTTGAGTTCCTTGGTGTTAGGCTTGCTCAGACATGTCTCTGGGAAGAAACTTTACATCAAGAATCAGAAACAGGGGTGTGGAGATGGGGGATGGGGAACTCATTGTTCACTGTGTATTCACCCAGATCCTCCCTCTGGAGCAGATGATTTGTTTTTGTGTGTGCACTAGTGCCACCTCCAGTTGCTGACACTGCTTAGTATAGATCTTCTGCAACTGAGAGCTGGAGAGGATGTGATCTCAACTTTTACAGGCCACTGATTCTACCAGGAATCAGTCTTCCATCCTGGAAATCTTGGCAAGGTTGGAGCTACCCCTTGACTGCTGAACACAATGAAACTGCTTTCTCATAACACAGAGATGTGCAGGAATGGTGGACTATTCTTCTCACCAGCTACCCTGCCTGAATTCTCTCTACAGAGTGGGAATTTGGGATGGAAAACAGGCTGCTCCAGGCTGCTTCCACAACTATATATAGGCTTTACATAGAACAGAACTATGGAAAATGGGATATGATGATGTTTACCAATTGCGAAAAGCACACAAGACAGGTCTTCCACCCTGGGAGTCAGGGATGATGAGAATTGCCACTTGGCAGCCAAGCTTGCTGAAACAGTTTTTCTGCATGACATAACTGCTGGGGATGGCTATAGTCCCTAGACCATATGCCATGGCCTCCCTCTGTTCTTATCAAGTTCCTGTGCATTTTAAAAATAAATGTTTCTCAACTTTTTGTAAGCTCTTTGATCAATCTCCAGAGACTTTGTTAATTTTGAACAGCTTACTAGATCTTTTCTGGAGGGTTTTCTTGAGCTTACTTAGCTATTCTGGAAGTTGGAAATACTCTCTTTCCTTTTATGGTCACTCTTATAGAATAAGTTGTTTACACATAGTTTCTCACATTCCCTCCTCAAAACTATTGCAATCTGGCTTCTGCCCTCACTTTTCCCCACAGGTAAGTTTCCTCATGACCTACTGCCTATCAGATCAATGCAGGCTTTGCAGTCCTGATTTCATCTGAAACTCTTAGCAGAGTTTGACATTGTGGACCAATCCCCTTTTGAAATTCTCTACCATCTTGGTTTTTGTGATGCCGTTATCTCCTGAGTCTTCGTCTACTTCTCAAACTATGCTTTGATATTCTATCTTTCAGACTCTTCTTTCTCTACCTGCTCCTTCAATGTTGAGCTTTCTCAGATTTCTCTCTTTATTGTACTTACTCTATAAATGCTCCCTGGTTGATAAAATTCACCCTTTTGGCTTCAAGTACTGATGATATTAAAGTGTCTCCCAAATTTACATCTATATAACCTTGCCTAGAACTTGATACTTGTGCATTCCAAATCTGACTGAAAATCTTCATACAGCTGTTTCTTGACTCTTCAGACTCAATATCTGCAAAACTGGCCTCAGCATCCACCTACCTCCAAACCTGCTCATTCTTTTGTATTATCAGTCTCAATGAACTACACCAGTGTCCTCCTAGTTCCCCAAGACAGAAGCCTCTAAATCATCCTTAATTGCAATCCCTTATTTCCCTTAAATCCAATAAAGTCACTAAGTCCTGTTGATTTTATCCTCTGAAGATCTCTGTAATTCATCCTTGTGTCTCTAGTCTTACTCCCTCTGCCTTAATTCAGCAACCATCTTGTCTAGCCTTGACATAATGGTCTTCATGTTCTAGTCTAGCCACATCACCTCCCCATTCTTTACACAACAGCCGGAATCATGTATCTATAACACACAAATGATGTCACCGTCTTTGTAAAAAAAAAAAAAAAAAAAACATGACAGGTCCTTAACACCAACAGAATAGTGTTCAAATTTCTTATGTCCTATATAGCTCTTCATGACCTGGTCCCTGACCACCAATCTGGCTGCATCTCTTACCAGTTACTGTCCTTCTCTAGCTCTTCCCATCATGCATTCAAAGCCACCCAATATACTTTTAATAAATATCTTTTCTGCTTCAGATTAAGTTTCTGTTGCTTATAATAACAATTCCAACCAATGCCCAATCTCTTTGTATTACTCAGAAAATGAACCAGGCTTTTGATTGTTTCCAAGTATTTTCATAAGCTTTTCAAAAAGTTAGAGAATTTCACTTACATCTCTTGACTGCCTGGCAATATCTAAAAGTTCTTCAAGACTCATTACCAACACCAACCCCTCCTTGAGGTCATGATTATGTCCTTATACTAAATTAGGCATGCGGGATTTCAAGTGTAGTTAGTGTTCATCTCTGTATCTATGAGGCCTAGCACAGTGCCTAGCATATAACAGGTGTTCTATAAATGTTTAGTAAACAAATCAGTGATAGTTACCACTTACTGCGTTTCCATTATGTGCAGGGTGATCTACTATTGCTTTTTTTTTTTTTTAACGTCAGTTAATGCAATCTTGTCAATACCACTGTATTATTTCTATTGTTATTTTTATACTATGGTTTGGATATGGTTTGTCCCCTCCAAGACTCATGTCGAAATTTAATTGCCATTGTGATGATAGTGGGGGATGGGACCTTTCAGAGATGATTAGGACATGAAGGCACTGCCTTCATGAACAGATTAATGCCACTATCATGATAGTAGATTTCACCTTCTTTTTCTCTTCCACCTTCCACCATGGGATAAGGCAGCAAGAAGGTCCTCATAAGATGCTAGCTTCTTGATTTTGGACCTCCCAGCCTCCAGAGCTGTGAGGAAATAAATTTCTGTTCATTATAAACTACGTAGGCTCAAGTATTCTGTTACAGCAGTAAAAAGTGGATTAAGACACCCTATTGTATACACAAGGAAACTAAGGCACAGAGAAGCAAAATCCCTTGCCCAAGATCATATAGCTTGTCAGTGGAAGAATTTATATTGGAACCCAACTCTTCAGGACCTTGAAGCTTACACATTATAAACTTTTGAAATGAACCTCAGTTGGGAGTACAGGGAATAACACAAACAAAGGTTCAGAATTGGAAACAAAAGACATATATGGGGAACTGTAAATATTCTAGCTGGTTTGTGGGCTTGCAGAAACTGCCATAGTAGGAAGACATCTGAATGCAGATGGCCTGAAATGCCAAACAGAGAAGCATGAACTTTATTAAGTAGACATATATTGGAGTGACATGATAAATGTATCCTTTTGAGAATATTAATAAAGTGCTACTGTGCAAAATGGATTCAAGGGCAAGAGACTGAAGGACAGAAATCAAGCCAAGGCCCTTGATGCTGATCAGCAATCTTCTTTTTGATCAAACCTTACTCTCTCCTTCCTCTTAGCAGGTTCCAAGTCTTTAACACTTTTCTTCAACACTTGAACCACCCCTGTTGCTTAAATTTTTATCAGCTGAGTTTTTTGAGAAATTTAGAAGACTTAGATTGGAATACTTTCCATTCTTGGCTTTCTACTGCCAAATTAATCTCTAGCTTACCCCCATGCTGTTCTCATTGGTAGTAATAGCTACCATTTTTATCACTTACTGTCTCATGTAATCCTTACAACTACATTGTGAGAAAGGTTTAGTTATCTTCAATTTGTAACTGAGAAAATTGATATTTGGAATGATTAACTTCTTGTCAGGTTTACCCAGATAGCAAGTTGCAGAGCCAGGACTTGAACCTAAACCTATTTAATTCCAAGATCACCCTCATGACTACTGTAGTCTGAGCGTGAGCAATTACTGCACCACTCTCCTCTTGAATTCTATTTTATCGTTGTCTCCCATCTACTAAGGTTCCTCTCCAGCAACTATCCCCTGTCTTTCTCCTCTAAAGTCAACATATCTGTTCCTATGGACTTTTTCCTCTCAGTGAATATATACCCTAATATCTCATCTACTAAAGAACAATATCAAATTAACAAGAGTCAACTTCACCCATGTTGTTCCTTGTAAATATCATCCTGTTACTCTTTATTCCAAATGTCTGTAAATATTTGTCTATGCTGTCTCTACTTCCTCACTTTCCACACTGAAATCTGGTTTCAGTCTCTATACTACATGATACCACTTTTGATAGAGTCACAAAATTGACCAATCCTATTTCAGTCCTAGTATTACCTGGTGTTTATGTTTCCAGTACTCTCCTTCATATCACTCTTCCACTCTGTCCTCTATTCTCAACTTCCACACAACTACATTACTTCAGATCCCCATCACCTCTTTTCTAGGTAAATCTCCTTTCTCTTTCTCTACTCTTGCCATCTCCAGTCCATTCTCCACATTGTCTACAAGAGTGAACTTTCTAAAATGTAAATGTAACCATGTTACTGTCTGTATTAGTCCATTCTCTCATTGCCATAAAGAAATACCTAAGACTGGGTAATTTATAAAGAAAAGAAGTTTAATTGGCTCATGGTTCTGCAGCATGTACAGGAAGCACAACAGCTTCTGCTTCTGGGGAGGCCTCAAACATGGTGGAAGGCAAAAGGGGAGTGAGGCATCTCACATAAATAAAGCAGGAGGAAAAGAGAGAGGAGTAAGTGCTACAAACTGTTAAACAACAAGATCTCACAAGAACTCACTCACTATTTCAACACAGCGCCAAGGGAGATGGTGCTAAACCATTCATGAGAAACCCCCATGATCCAATCACTTCCTCCCAAGCCCCACCTCCAACATTGAGGATTACAATTCAACATGAAATCTTGGTGGGAGAGGGGGTGGGACACAGATCCAAACCATGTCACTGTTGTACTTAAAACCCTTCAATTTAAATATAGAACTACATAGTAAGTAGTATATAGCTCTTATAGAATTATGGCCCTAATTTAGACCACATCTTCCCCCTCTTTTTCCTGAATACTCTAGGTTCTAGCCATATTGAGTGCCTTGTTTTCTCATATCCTCATGCCTTTACATGTGCTCTTCTCCTCTGTTTTGTACATTTCTTCTCCTTGGCCATTGGTTGAACTTCTCTTTTTTCATGACTTAGTTCATTTATTCGGCCATTCCTGCAACCTCTCCACCCCAACTCTTTCCCATGTTCCAATCCCCCAAACAGTTTGTTGCTTTGCCCTCTATTTTAATAAAATGCCTCTAGAAGCACTATTAGATTCCAATAACAGAATCATTATATATACCAATGAGACAAGCAATTTCCCAAAGATGGAAACCCGATCATGAAATTTTTCTTTTTTTAGTGTCTGGCACATAGTAAGTGCTCAATGAATGTTTGTTGAACTTAAAGAATGATTGAGTGAGGCTGTCCTTTTATTCTGTGTATGCAATAAGAGAGCCACAACCTATGGTAGCTGCCATAAGGACAGACATTCAGATTTCCTTTTTAGAAAGTTCAATCTTACAGACTCCACTCTTATAGTGTGGAGAATGAATTGCAGCTGGCAAGAGTGGAGAAAGGAGATTTACTCAGAAAAGAGGTGGTAGGGATATGAAGTAATGTTGTGGCATGGAAGCTGAGAATAGAAGATGGAAAATCGAAGACAGAATATGCCTTGGAAAATGACTGTGTGTAGAAAAGAGGAGATGAGCAAAGTGGCAAAGATGATTGGGGATAACTGGGTACATGATGGTATCAATGGCAGAGAATTGAAAGCTAATAGGATTGATTCTCAAATGCTGAAATAGGACTGGTTATAGCAAATGTGAACATGAAACATTCCGGTGGCAATTTGGGGTCATTGGAAATGGTATGAAATGGTATGAAAATGACGCTGCAATTTTCAGTATAGAAAGAGCCTGAAAATAGCCTTCTCTCATAGAAACTACATGTCACAATAGGACTTTGATTGAAATTTACCTGCATCACTTTCTTTATCTCCAACATATTTGAGGAAGATAGTTACTAAGAGCTTCCTATTTACAAGCCAGGACTACATTATTACAGTTGCATATGTGTGAGTGAAAGAGTGATGAGGACAGACATTCAGATTTCCTTTTAGTCACCCATCCATTCAACAAATATTCAGCAAGCACCTACTCTCTGTTATGTTCTGTGCTAGGCGTTTATCTGAACAATACACACTAATTCCATGATTTCATGTGGCTGATAGAATTATGAACAAAACACCATAAAACAAATAATCACATGAATACATAAAAATAGATAATAAACTAGAAATTATGAAAACTATGGTAAACAAAGGTAAAAATAATGGAGGGAACCTAATTAAAATGGGAACAGAGTATACAGTCAAGACTTTTTCGAGGAAGTGATATTTAAGCTGAGACCCTGATTTTCATCACACTTTTCAATGGTCAGTTACTTAGAAATCGAACAACAACCAGAAATAAGGAATCATTCAGCATTGGGGAGCTCAGTTGTGTATTCAACTAATCCCATCAACCTGACTCCTTTACATATATACACCGCCACCACCATCTGCATTTCACAAATCTGCCCCATTATGGCTACAGAGGGACAAGATAGCTGGGGTAGGGGATAGAAAGGGCTCTGTGGAAGCTAGTTTCTAAATATGACCCCCCCACACTGTGAAAGAGTTCTGTGGAAGCTAGTCTTCAATATAACTCCCCACTGTGGACCATACGTGTTAGTGTTCAGACCCTCCCACATTGACTTTGGGCTGTCCCTGTGATTCATTTTCACCAATAGAATGTGACAGAAATGATGCTTTGTAACTTATGAAGTTGAGGCTTAAAATATCTAAAATTTCTGCTTTCACCACTTAGTACGCACCTTCTTGAACCCAGCTGTGTTGCTGTGAGGAAACCCAAGCAGCCATGTGAAGAGGCCCACATGAAGGAAAACCAAGCCCTTAGCCAACAGTCTTAGCTGAGCAATCAGCCAATAGCCAGCACCAACTTATTAGCCATGTGAATGAGATCATTTTGGACCTTCAAGTTATCCCAGCATCGCAACTGACAGCACATAAAACAAAACAGCCAAGTCAACACACAGAAGCATGAGAAATAATAATCTATTGTCCTAAGCCACTAAGTTTTGCAGCAGAAACTGAAACAGGTCCTTGCACACAGGAAAGACCAAAAGTAAGATAATGTGTTTTAAAGTAGCTTGTATTATCTTCTTTGTGCTTTTGATTTCATTTATTTCATATTTTCCAACCTTTTTCCTTTTATAATGATCAGCACTTAACTTTATAATTAGAAAAAATAAACGTTTTTAGAATTAAAAAAAATAGGAGTATTCCTAGGATGTTTTGGATATAATCTTGGTCAGAGGATTGGGTAGTCAGCCTGATAGATGATTGTCTGCACAATCTTTTTGCTGACTCTCGACTGCGCTGATTAGAACCGCATGCTTTTAATGAAACCAGTGCAGTATTGGTAAAGTATCCTCCTGACTCATATGAGTTCAGACTGCTGTTAGAGGTTGAATAAAAGGCGTCCCAAACTGTTTGGAAATTTGCATATGATACAGGGAATCAGGGAATAAAATTCAATAATATTATAAATATTATATTATAATTAGTTATCAATATTATAACTAAAAGAGGTTGGAAGATATGGAGTCTTGGGCAGAGAATAGCTGGATATTTCTGGAAACAGTTGAAACCCTGCTATTAGAAAAAATCTAAAAATCTGGTGCAGAGACAATTAAGTATCTTTTTTTTTAAGACAGGATCTCACTCTGTCACCCTTCCATTCCCAAGAGATCCTCTTACCTCAGCCTCTCAAGTAGCTGGGACCACTGGAACCACGGGTGTGTGCCATCATGCCCAGCTAATTTTTTTTTTCTACAGAGACAAGGTCTCCCTATGTTACCCAGGCTGAATTAAGTATCTTAACACAACTCGGGCTCTTCTCAGTTCTCATCTTCCATTCACTGAATTTCTTTGCTTGGCAAGAGGTATACAGGTAAACTTCAGCTTTCCAAATAAGCAGATCAAAATAATAGCTGCCCCACTGATATTATCTATCAGACAAGAATCCCTTCTTCTATTGGTGAGAAGACATCCCAGTTGGCACCCAGAAGTTTTATGGCAGCAAAACAATGAAAAAGAGGAATTGGACACAAAAATGCATTTTCTTGTCACTTGCCACAAAAGCAATAAGAGTTGGAAATTGCTACTTCAGCCTAAAAAAAGAAAGAAAAAGAGTTTTCTTCAGATTTACTCCTTTGGCAAAAGAGAGTTGTGTTTTGAAATTTTCCTCCTTTGTTATTCCATTCAATTAGCAAGTAGCAATCCATTTTCTTTCAATCTGTTGACTAAATGTGTGTCAACTTATTCAAATTCACCCAACCAGCAACTTTGGTGATAGTCTCCTCCTAAGTGTCTATAAATATAACATAAACAGACATCCATAACTTGATTATAAATATTTTTGTTTGAACAGTATATTGATTGCTCACCTCTGAATTATAAATAAACAAAATCAAAACCAAGTTCAACATTCAAAATAAGACTAAGGTCATTATGAAATAGCAGAATGAGAGAAGAAGAAATGCTTTAACAATTTCAAGACAGACCATCAGACCCAAATTGGTAGTTTTGGTAAAAGTTTTGCTAAAATCTAGTTGCCAAAAGACATGGTCAAAGAAACACACAAAGGGATGATATAATTGGTAGGTTCTAATTTCATACCTTGATAATGTAGATACTGATCTGTGCATGAGTTAATGGTGCAAGAAAATAAACTCTGGATGGCAAAAAAGTACTGTGCTCTGCTTCCTATTCAATCAACTGCAGTTTGAAAACAGTCTACCTGTCACTTTAGAATAGAATAACAAAAATGAAATTAGTATGTAAATGTGTTCTTGTTCAAGCAAATATCTGTCTAGGAAGATTAGGGTCTGTGGAAGTATGATACATTGTCTCAGCGACACCTAGAAAGGCTGGTAGAGAGGTGACTGAGAGATGAGTGCCCTTAGAGAAGATGTGGTTTCTTAAATCAATGATGAAGGCTTTAGACATGACCAATTTGGGTATAGTTACTTCAGTTGTTAGATACTTGTAAAGATCCTTTGTTCTAGATGATTCTGCAGACAGCATCTGTGGAAGCTACCATATTCAGAATTGGATAGAAAAAGCCTTGAGTCACCGGAATAAATGTAAGAAAAAGGTCTGGTTTTAAATGAAAAATACTATTCTTTCAATGATGTATTGAAAACATACTTATTGCATTCCTACTCTATGTCATGCCCTATTATAGGTGCCAGGGATACAGCAGTGAAGAAAATCAAGTCTCTGCTCTCACAGAACCTACATTTTAGTAACTGAATTGGAAACGGCAGTAAACAAAATTGTTAACTGGTTATAAAAGACAGATCTATTTGTGAGTGATGCCTATAATTTCACCTGTACAAGCTCTGTCTGACTCCTGAGCAAGCAACTGAATTACCTTATGGGCATCTCTATATCAACATAGAGAGCTGCTCCCACTCCCAAGATTCCCCCTTGTCTGCTTTAGCTCCCACCTAAACATCCTTCATCTCCCTGAGGCTGACCTTTGGGGGGTCAGGATGAATTAAGAAATGAATGTTAACTCCACCTTGTAGAATAGGCCCCTCAGTTTGTGCTAGAGTCTCTAGCCTAAACAGAAGGCCCTGAGTATCCCAATCCATTGGCTGTAGGCCATGCCAGGTAAGAGAAGCTAGTCAGTGTGAAGGCAAGCCAGAAAGTAGGGGCATGGAACTAAATTCTCACTTTAGTCATTTATTTAGCTATTTGCTCCTAAGAAACAACTTGCTGTGGCACTGTAAAACCAGGACTAAAAGATACTTCCCATGAGTAGTCAGAGAGAGAGAGAGACAGAAACACGGAGAAGGACCATGGGCAGATAGAAAGAATCTGAGCCAGAATACAAATAATTGTGTTTTTCAGATTAAAGAAATTTTATAACCCCTTGGATAAAATCTACGTGTGTTTGCTGCCTTTGTTGTGAGCCATGAAAAAAATCCAAACTGAAAAAATAAGGCAACCCTAAGCATAGCTCGTACACATACAATGTAGTGTAAAAACACGCCTGGACCAGGATAACTTTTTTAAAGTTTTGAAGAGAAATTGAACATACTAAAGAATTAGTATCTTCAGGCTCTAAGTGCCTTGAAACTTTCTAGAAGTCCTCTTCAGAATTTCTATGAAATTCTCAATTTGCCTCTTGAACATAACTTGATTTTCCTCAAGGACTAGCATTTCAAATACATAAAAGAACTTCTTGTTCAATTTTGTTTTCTCATCGACATTTAAGTATATCACTTTCTACTCTTCTGCAGCACAAATGTCCTCATACTGTAGCTACATTATAGAGTAAATTGGTTTTATGGGCTAGCCTTGGAACTTAACAACCATTTACAAAATATTTTATGTGAAAAAATGAATTCTGTATTTCAGACACCTGACATACAAATGAACTTTGCAGCTCAGACCATTTGTAAATTAGCCATGACCTGTTTGTGATTGATGAGTGTCAGACGATGTCGCAGCCAATAAATGCCATTACAATTCAGATGGAAAGAGCCCTCTGTATTAAACAATCTGGAAGGAGTTTTACAGATGAGATGAGAAACCGTCCTAGGCAAGTCAAAGAGCAGGAGCTAGGGCATTAAAACAGGAATTGTCTAGGAAGTATTTAGGGGACACTGCTGGAGTGAATGACTTAGATGGAAAATGTTGAATGGAGCCAGATTACAGAGATATGTGAGGGTCTAGAACTTCACAGCAAGACACAGATGTACACAAGGAACCTAAATTTATATTATAGCCCATGTTAGTACTCTCAACCAACTTGGGCAGAGAGCAATGCACAGCCATGTATCTTTGCATATGTGTGTATGGAACACATTGCTTTCCACTTCAAATTATGGTCTACCCTTTCATATCCATTCACTGTACTGCTAATCTCAGTGAATACCACCATCTACCAATCTACACCAGGTTAAAAAAAAAAAAAACTGGCTAATTTTCCTTGACAACTTCCCATTCATTTCTACGTGCAAGCCATCAGCAAATCTTGTGAGTTCTATACCACAAAGATATCGACTTCTCTCCAGCCATGCTAGCCTCTACTACTACCTCCATAGTCCAAGCCACCAACATCTCTCACCTGGGCCACCACAAGATCCTTCCACATGCATATTTGCCATTTGCTATCAATCCGCTCCACTCCAGTCAGAGTGACCTTTACAGAAAGCCAATCAGATTGTGTTATATGCACTATTTAAACTCCTCAGTGGTTTCCCATTGTTTTTAGAAAACCAAACCTCTTAACATGGTCTTTCATAGTTTTTCTTCTACCGTATCTCCAATCACACCTCAAAGCATATGCCATGTACTCTCCACCCTCAGACATGCTAGCCTTCTTTCAGTCCTTCCTCCTTCCCGTGTTTCCTACAGCCAAAAGGACTTTGAACACACTGCTCCTTCAGCCTGGAATGTTTTCCTTATTCTTCAGGCTTCACCTACTTACCTCCTTTTCATTTTTCAGATTTCTACTACCTAGCAATTTCTCCTGAGAAACCTTCCTTGATCTGCCTGTCTAAATTAGGCCTTCATATTATTCTCTCACAGCATGTGGAAGTTTTCCTTTGTAGCACTTTTCAAAATTGTACTTTTAGATCTGCCTGTGTGATTATATGAAATCTCTCTGATATGGTTTGGATTTATGTCCCCTGCCAAATATCATGTCAAATTGTAATCTTCAGTGTTGGAAGTGGGACCTGACAGGAGGTGATTGGATCATGGGGTCAGATTTCTCATGAATGGTTTAGCATCATCCCCTCTTGGTACTATACAGTGAGCGAGTTCTCTAGAGATCTGGCTCTTTAAAAAGTGTGTGGCACCTCCTCACCTCTCTCTTCCTCATGCTCCAGCCATATAAGACATGCCTGCTTCCCTTTCACCTTGTGCCATTATTGTAACTTTCCTGAGAAGCCAAGCAGATGCCAGCTTGATGCTTCCTGTACATCCTACAGAACCTTGAGGCAATTAAACCATTTATTTATAAATTACCTAATCTCCAGTATTCATTTATAGCAGTGTGAGAACAGATAATACACTGTCTCTCTTATTAGACTGTAAGCTCCAGGAGAGCAAGGGCTGGATTTGTTTTGCTTTCTTTTTTTTCAGTTTTTTAAAAATACTTTAAGTTCTGGGACACATGTGCAGAACGTGCAAGTTTGTTACCTAGGTATACACATGCCATGGTGGTTTGCTGTACCCATCAACCCATTATCTACATAGGTATTTCTCCTAATGCTATCCCTCCCCTAGCCTCCCACCTTCCGACAGGCCCCTGTGTGTGGTGCTCCCCCCGCCGTGTCCATGTGTTCTCATTGTTCTTTTGCTTTCTATCATTTTCCTGATGCTTAGCACAATGAACAGCATACATTGGGTGCTCAATAGAAATATGAATCCAATCTCCTTGCTCCTTTGTGCATCCAGCCATACTAGCCTGCATGCTGCTCCACTAACGTGCTCCTTGAACACTCCTGTGCAGGGGCTTTGGCACTTGCTCTTCCTTCTGCCTAGAAAACTCTCCCACCAGCTTACTCCTTCACATCATTCAGGTTTCTGTTCTAATGCCTTTTCTTTGAGCAGATGTTTGCAGCATTCATCCTTACACAAAGTGCTGCTATGTGGTAATGATGATGAGGATTATTAACATAGCCCCAGTGGAATGTGAGCTTCATAAGAACACGGATGGTGATCTGTTTTGTTCACTGCTCTATCCTCAAGGCCTAGAACAGCACCTGGAAAATGTTTGCTACTCAACAAATATTGGTATGTTCTAGGATAATGTGAAAGACCACTGAAAAATGAAGATCATCTGAAGGAATTTGTATGAGGAGTAAATGTTGGCAGATTTACCAGTTAATTGAGATTCTTTTTTTCTGGCTTTATTGAGATACAATTGGCAAATGAAAATTGTATATGTTGAAGGTGTACAACATGTTTGACACATATATATATTGTGAAATGATTGCCACAATCCAGCTAATTAACATATCCATCACCTTCTATAGGTATTGACATTTCTTTTGAACTTAGATTATATTGATGGTGAGCACATCTTGAGGTTTCTCAGAGAGTCTCTCAAGTTTCAGTGTGAAGGATGTCTCAGCTTATACTATCTTCCTCCCAGAATTACCTAACGTTAACTTTAAAGTTGTTCTAATATGAATTAGTTTGATCTTCTCAACTGCTATAAACTCCTTGAGGCAAGGGAGTATGTTTTTCTCTTGTCTCCAGAAGAGATTCAGTGGTTTCCAAAATGCATGGAGTGAGCCTCATTTAGGTAAATGCTTCTGAAGTTACATATTTACTTTCTCCAGGACCAGTGCTTCCTTGTCCTTTTTCTTTCCTCCTTCCAGAAATACTGGAAGTCATGGGGAGAGGGCAATGGAGCTGCAATGATTGCTTCAGAAATAATCCCCGAGTGTTCCTATATGAACAAGATGGGCAAATGAGAATGTTAAGGAAATAAAATAGAGATGTATTTCTTAATATAGTTAAACAACCATGGCTTCTGCCTTATGAATCTTAATGACAGTGGACTTTATAACCAAAATTATTTGCTGGAAACTAATGATAGAACCAATTCACAACTTTATGGCAAGATTTATAATTCGCATCATGGAGAGAAGGGCCTCTAGAATTCATCTAATCAGTGTTGCAGGGCCCTGAGTGTGGTTCAAATCTCAGAGACCAAACACAAAGTGAACTAAAATTTTTCAGCTTTCTTGAGGTGACTAGCTAACAAATCGAAAGTTTTGTTTGTTTGTTCACTCTTCCATGGGCTGTCTGCCATTTCAAGCAAACAAAATATAATAGAATAATAACTATAGAATGCAGTTAGCCAGACTTTGAGGTTCTTGGGTGAAAATGAATTTTAAACTACCCCAGCTATTATTCCAAATTATTCCAACAAGAGGAGTAGATGGCAACAAGGCAGTGGGTGTCTTTGTCCTTATTCTTGTAAAGACAAGACATCAACTGAGCATTGCCAGGCTGCCTTTATAGAGCTGACAAGCAGTTACAATAGGGAAAGAACCAAACACCACAATGTACACCTTTCAGAGCCTTCAACTTACCAGGCTCATTTATAATGGCTCCAACGTGTGGGTATGGAAGAAGTGCTAAGAAGGGACCTGCTTTGGTACTGTGAATTGTTTTTTTTTTTGTTTTTTTTTTTTTTTTTTTTTTTTTGCAGCTTCCAATCTCCTGTAAAGATGACCCCCTCCCACATGCGAGCCTCTTATAAATCTGTTCAGACATGTGAGGCACATACTGAAATGCTCCCAGGTATGTGGACAAGGGAATATCAGACATGTAGTCAGGGAAGGAAAATGAACTACGAAACCAGAACAATCATGTAAAATAAGAAACCGGCTTTGCCATCTTTCAGGTTGCTTTTATTTTATATTCTTTTGTTCTTTAAAGGTAAGGTATCCTGAATGCCCAGCCCCTCTGTTGTTAACTACCTTGTATTACAGCTAAGTTAGCACTATCTGGAACCAGGCTGCTCTATTCAAATTTCAGTTTTATCACATAAGCCTTAAAAAAATGAATTCACTCTCTGTTTCTCAATTTCCTCCTCTGTAAAATGGGGATAATAGTACATATTTCCTAGGGTTTCTGTTATTTAAAAATATTTATAAATGATTTAAAACAGTACCCAACTCATAGGACCTTGATGTTCAATAAAGTGTAATTATTATTATTCATTTAGCTAAGGGCAGGGTAATTAGTTAGGTATGTCACACAAAACAAAGTATTCCTAAACTTAAGAGCAAACCTCCATGGTTTTTAAGCTTCTCTATTTCAATACATTGCCATGTTGCTTACTTTCCCCTTGGTTTCCAAATTAAAAAAAAAAAAAAACTGCTTGGGTTAAAATCATGCCTGTCATTGACTATCTGTGTGACATTCATTAAGTTACCCTCTCTGTCTCAGTTCCTTCACTTATTAAAAAAACAAAATAGTAGCACCTTCATGATAAGGTCATTGTGAGAATTAAAAAGATTCAATAACAAGATTAAAAAGATTAATAATATCCTTAAAACAATGTCTTCTATAATAGAAAGACTTTAATCTTCCCAGCAAGCCTAGCTCCAAATACTTTTATTATCAGCCTCATTTTGTAGATAAAGAAACTGAGGCTCAGCAAGGCTTAGTGACTTATTCATGGCTAGTATATTAGTCCATTCTTACACTGCTATAAAGAAATACCTGAGACTGGGTAGTTTATACAAAAAAAAAAAAAAAAAAAGAGGTTTAATTGGCTCACAGTTCTGTAGGCCGTACAGGAAGCATGATGCTGGCCATCAGTTCAGCTTTTAAGGAAGCCTCAGGAAACTTATAATCATGGTAGAAGGTGAAGGTGAAGGTGAAAGTGAAGTGAGCACTTCAAATGGCCAGAGCAGGAGAAAGAGAGAAAGAGGGAGGAGGTGCTGCATACTTTTAAACAACCAGATCTCCTGAGAATTCTCTATCATGAGAAGAGCTCTAGTGCGTGGCGGGGGTTGGGGGGAGGTTGTTAAGCCATTAGAAACTGCACCCATGATCCAATCACCTCCTGCCAGGCCCCACTTCCAGCATTGAGGATTACATCTCAACATGAGATTTGGGTGGGGACACAGATCCAAACCATATGAGCTAGTAAATGAAGGAAGGACACAGGGTTCCAATCCAAGAGATGTGATCCCCAAGACTATACTCTTTCCCACTCCACTCCACTGACAGGCGTTAGGCTTCTCTTCACACTTTTCTCTCAGCTCCCCAGTTTGATTCTGAGCTAATTGAGGGGGACAACTGTGTCTTATTTATCTTTATTGTTTCATTGTACCTAGTAGCATAGTGTTTGGCAAGGAATAGGTATCATAAATATCTATTTAATAAGAATCAGCTTCCAACTTAATTCACAATTTCACCTTGGAAATCAAACAGAAACAAACATGAATCATGTTTATGGATGAAATTAGGCAAAGTAGTGTGGCTTGATCATCAATTCCATTAGTCATCAGTGGAGGGGTGATGTCTGCATATTCTGGAAACTGAGATAAGCTTCTTTTTGTCTTTCTTTCATCATTCATTCACTCAACAAACTATAATAGAGGTAAAAGTATGCATAGCATGTTATGGGAGCATAGAGAAAAGAACCGATTGGGTAAGGTGTGTTGGGCAGGGGGTATGTTGAGGAAGGTTTCTCAGAGAAGGTAGCATAGTCCCATTCAGCAGCCACGTAATACCATTTCAATAAATGGATGCATAACAAATGGCAGTAATAATACTGTTACCTAAATAAATAATGGAAATAGAATATAGTTGGCAGAGATCACTTGATTTTAGAATTCTTAGTGAAAGCATGTTAGAGAAAGGATCTTCAGGCTTAAGGGCATGGGATTTGCCAGAGCTGAAAGTGTAGATACTTTATAAGAAGTAATAGATGGGGGAATTTAAAAAGAATTTATTTATTCTTTATCCCCAAACATTGCATGCTTGCTAAGTGCTAGATGTTTTCTGTGTATTATTTTATTTAGTTTTCAAAGGAATTATATGAGATGAATATTTCCTTCTATCTTATAGTAATAATATTAAAGACTTACAAATGTGGAAGATAATCTCAACTTTAGTTTCAGTGCTCTTTCCATGAATACAAATAGCAAATCCTTATAGAGAGATTGTTATGTGCCAAGCATGTTTCTTTGGGTGTTACATGTATTAAGTTATTTAATCTTCCTAACACCTCCAATGAGGTAGAGTCTACAATTATCATATTATTTTACAGATAATGAAACTGAGACACAAGAAAACTTAGTAATTTGCCCTAGATCACACAACAAAGAAATTGATGGAGCCCGAATTCAGACACAAGTCATGTGTCTCTTAAATCATGTACATTAGGGTGCATCTACTATGTTAGGCCCAATTAGCTATAAGACGGCCCTCCTACTTCTACCTGGCCATTAACACAAACTTTTCCTGTAAAGGTGACTGGCTAGGGTAGGTGGGATAGAGAGTAGGAAATGAGATCTGAGGTCAGAAGAAGAAATCAACATTTCTTACTGTCTCTTTTCTTTCCCTGATTTATTTCAAGGTGAGAGAGGTAGATGTGTGGCAGCATAGAGGTATAGAAGCCACAAACTACTTCCTTATCCCTGTCCCTGAGTATAACAAGAGCACTGTTGATCTTTTTGAAGATACCCCATTACTAATCCCCAACCCTATCATAGAGAAATGCACAATTATCTATGCTAGAGTCTTAAATTTCTCTTCAATTTGCCCTGTTTACCACCTAGGATGAGTATCATGCCAAAGAGGAAAGCCAGAGAGAGTTAAACAGTGATGGGGTGTCCTCTTTAAGGATCATGGTTAGCTATCTGTCTTTAACATGATTATTAATATTCTCAGAATATAATTATGATTTTCAGAAGCCCACAGTCAAGCTGCAGTGGCACATAGGGATAATCACAGAAAAGGAGGCCTCCCCTATCTCCATTGCCAGAATGGAAAGATTGGCAAACTGGTAGCCATCTCTAGCTTTCCTGGGAGGGTGTGGTTTAAGCATGTCTTCAGTGTGGTGAGGACAGAAAAGGGTTAGAATAGGGATGCTCAGCCTCAGAAAGGAATAGTCTCAGACTGGGAAACCGGGAGTCTGACTAGGCTAGCCACCATCAGCAAGGACTCCTGGGTAGGAAAGTTTGAACTTGTTTAGATCTCTGTTTTCTCTTTGCTAAGAAGTAAAGCACAGGCTACGGAAGGAGAAGCATGGAATTTTTTATTTCTGGACTGTAGGGTCCCAACTTAAAGAAATAATATTCTGGACGCCCATGAGAATTGTCTATCCTTCCAGCAACAGACCTTTGATTTGTCCTGATATGAGTTGCCAAAATCAATATCTCCTCTTATCCTACCCCTTATCCTACCCAACTTACCTTTCATTTCTGTTGCCTTTTTCTTGACAAAGTAGCTGGTTATCTGTCATCAACATTTGTAAGGTCACTTTAGTGAATGTGTTTCAGTAATACTTGTTAGTTGGTTTTCATGGATAGACAAATACAGCAGACAGGAGCCTTTATAGTGGCTCTGCTCCAGGCTGTATTTCCTAAAGGTACTTCTGTCTGACATGCGAGTAACTCACTGACATACCACTCAATGACATTCAACTCAGGTCCCTCCACGTAGTTGGAATTGAGCTTATCATGCCACAGCCCCAACTAAGGTGGCTAGGATACCCCTGCTTACAAAAAGACATACATCAATTGAAGTGGGCAACCCCTAATCCTATCATGATTAAGAAATAAAGCATACACATGATCCCTCCAAAATTTTCCAATTTGCAAGTCAATACACACAGTGGTTTGTATCAAGACAGAGAAGTATCATTCTAAGTGTTTTCTGCAGTTTGATTTTATTATATCTTTAATTAAATCAATGTGGTGGCACCTACCTCCAATGGAGATAGTAAAGGGCAGTTAGCTCAGAAGATTTATGAGGGAATAAAGGGCTTCTCCAACCTGTAGGCAGAGAAAAGTATTGGCTGAAACCAAGCCTGCAGCAACTGTTCTGGGAAATGAAAGAGGGAGAAGAAAGGGGGAAGGAAGGGAGATGAGAGGTACATATGGAAAGGTAAAGGGAGTGTAATACTGGATAGCCAAGGTCAGAGAGAAAATGAAGGCTGCAGCAGCTACTGATCAAGCCTCATTATCACAGAACTGAGATATCTGGAAAGGCTTTTTTCCCCCCTCTGGGAAATAACTAGGACTGTGAGCATATTAAAATCCTCATTGAAATAATAAATGTTAGCAGGGATGTGAATAAGAGGAAACCCTCATGCACTCTTGGTGAGAATGTGGATTGGTATAGCCATTATGAAAAAACAGTATGAAGGTTCCTCGAAAAATTAAAAATAGAAATACCATATGATCCAGCATTTTCCCTTCTGGGTGTTTATTCAAAAGAATTGAAATCAGTAACTCAAAGAGATGTCTACACTCCCATTTTCATTGCAACATTATTCACAATAGCCAGGATACGGAAACAACCTAAATGTCCATCAATAGATAAATGAATAAACAAAATATGTTATATGTACACAATGGAATACTATTCAGTCTCAAAAAAGGAGATCCTGCCATTTGACACAACAGGGATGGACCTGGATCACATTATACTAAGTGAAATAAAGTAGACACAGAAAGAAAAATATTGTATGATGTCACTTATATGCAGAATATTTTTAAAGAGCACAAATACACAGAGATAGAGAATGAAATAGTTGTTATTATGGGCAGGTGTTGGGGAGAAAATGAAGAGAGAGATGTAGGTAAGAGTTTACAAAGTAGCAGATATGAAGGATGAATAAGTCTAGAGATCTAATGTACAGCATGAAGACTAAAGTTAATAGAATTGTATTCTATTAGGGACTTTTGTTAAACAATTAGATTTTAGTTGCTCTAGTCACAAAAAGTAACTATATAAGACGGTAGATAGGTTAGTCTGCTTCATTATAGTAACCATTTTGCTATCTATATATATCCCATAATATCATGTTGTAAACCTCAAATATACACAATAAAAAGAATTTTAAAATACAAATAAAAAATAACCTAATTGAGCAGCTCTGTGACTATAGCTGCTAGAGCTATGCAGTAGGGAGGGCAAAAGTCACAATCCTGGATGTTAGAATGACTTGAAGGGGTCTGGGATGAAGAGGGATTGAGAATAAAGGGGGGAAATGCAACAATTTCTAAGAGAATAGGAAAAAAAATTGAAGGTAGGATTCAGATGTTGACATTCTTTTTGTTGTTCAGTGTCAGAGTCTCACAGGGAAAGAAAGAATTGTGCAGTCCTCAAGGTGAAAGGAAGACATGTGCAGAATCACTGAGGGGACTAGAAAACATCAGTAAACCATTCGAATGATGATTTGTTGTCAGGATTAGATACCCAGTGATATAAGTAAATATTCACACAGAGACTGTGTGGTGGGAACATTAATAATTCATACATTGGGATGCTTCCCAGGGATCTATTTGCTACAATTCGAATCTGAGGCATGACAGAATTTGATATAAGTTGGAGGCCCCAGGGACAGCTACATATTGTGTGGTGTTAGAAATAAACCTACAAAGGAAAGAATCAGATAAATTTCAGAACTAAAGAATCACCTAATTGAACTATCTCCTTGACAGATAAAGACACTGTGGCTCAAAAAGAAGAGACATTTTGTGCAGTAAATTACTATGGGACCTGGGCTTTTAGGCTATGACCCCATGCTCATCCCCATACAATTGTTTGCTAGTGCCATCTGTGTGGGTCCAGGACTGAGGAAAATTGGGACAAAGAGACAACTGAGCCAAATGCAATCCCCCACCCCCATCTCCAGGAATCAGGAAGTGGAGAGATCCTGAAATGAGTGACAAACAAAAGGGGGAAATGCCTGTAAGAAAGGCTGGGCCATCAGAGCAAGAGAAAAATGGGCTCTTCATCTCATTATCTGAATTAATTAAACAGAAGCAGCATCAAATCACATGCAGCCAAAATACTGCTCTAGCATTATTTATAAATCAAAAAGTAATTTTTTATATACTTCTATGCGTTCCATACTGTGTGGGGCTGTGAGAAATATAAATAAGGCATAATAATTTGCTCTCTCAAAGGATATCTCTGTGTCAGTGGGGAAAATAGTTGAAAAATGATGTCTTAAACCACTTGGGTTACAAATTTGGATCACACATTTATTCAACATATATATTTATAGGGTGCCTGCTCTGTGTCTAGCATTGTACAAGATACTGGGGATACAACTGTGACCAAGACACAGTCCCTGGTTTTGTGGCATTCACAGTCTGGTGAGAGACACAGACAAACACACATTTGCAGACATATGGGATAAGAGTGATAATGGACTGAGCCATAGAATGCTATAGGAACATAGAGAAGGGGACACTTTTGTGCTTTCAGTGGGCTGAAAAGACTTCTGAGGGGAGATAATGGTTAAGGTAAGGACTGAAGGACAAGCAGGCAAAAAAAGAGAGTGATGAAGGGGAAGGAGGGCTATTCCTAGCAAATGGAATAACAGGTGCAAAGTCTCAAAGACAAGAAAGAAAAATATGGAAGTTATTCAAGATCAATTAAGTGCTAAATTGTGGGTTTGCAAGCATTAAGCATATTACAAGGTCAGAAGCAAGGGGAAGCTAAACATTTTTTGTGGAGGAGTGTTGTAATTTTGACTTTCAAGAAAATGAGCAAAATATGATTCTGAAAACTATTGACCATAGTGTTTGATGTTAATCCAGGTCCATATTTCCAAATGTATTGTTAATGGACTGGTTTAAAAACAGATTATTTTTGCAAAGAAATAAAACAAAGCATAACTCATCAAGTGTTAACCATGGCAGGAGAACTTCGTTTTTTCTATTTATGGGCTTACCAACTTAGGGAAAACCTATAAGCAGAGCATATCTGAATGCCAGGCAGATCTTTCCTGTTTTCTTTTTCAACAACTGGAGAGATGAGGCTGGATGATAGTAGAATTTGTTGGAGTCCCAACAGGATGAATGACCATACCCAAACATGCAAATGACAGGATATCAAATATTATGGAAAAGAGAATAAGGAGCCACAGAGATCTTTTTCCTCAGTCAGGCCATAAATGATCTATAATTTAATATCCAAACTGGAACGTATTGAGAATAACAGGGGGCATTTTTGACAATTATGTCAGCAAAACAAACAGAAACTAGAACTGTCCTTAGGTAGACCTGGCTATATGGTCCCCAATCTATAATTATTTGTTGAATGAATGAATTAACAAACGCACCAATGGATCTCATCTAAGAACTCCACTCCTCCTTACAGTAAGTATCAAGTATCTTTCTGGTTCTACACTGTTACTTCAAAAAAAATCACTCCTCATGTAAAAGCCCTCTTTTTTTTTGAGGTTCATATCTTCAATCAGGTGGTCAATGCCATGTAAAAACCTCCTGGTCATTCTTCCACATTCATTAAAGACTGTGGAACACATCCTAATTTCTCCCTCTCTCTCCCAAGCCTCCTGCCATCTTTGGGGGCTTTCAATGGTCATGAACCCATTGAAGCCCCTGGTCTTACAGTTTCTGGGTTTGTTTAATTGGGGCGACCTTGTCTTTTCTGCTTCAACTGTAACCACAGCCTGGACTTTCTTGGTGATTGGAACTACTCCATTTCTGAAACTTTGTACTTGAATATCCTAACCTCTGACCACATCTTCCTATCCTTCTAACACTCTCACCTCCTTACTCCTAGAACATACATTCTTCAGTGTCATCGAGACCTTAAATTACTTTCCTTAACCAGCATAGAATGCCTGAGTGATAACTTTATCTCTCCACTCTCTTCTCTCTGCTATTCTGTTTCCATCTTGTTCCTCACAACCAGACTAACCTGCTCTTTCCTCGCCCATCCCAGGCTGTGTATGACTAGAGAAAAATCACACAAGTATGTGTATAACTACTGATAGTAGTGGCTGTTTCCATAAAGCTGGTGGGAGCTCCACCCCTTCTGATTTGGGACGGGAGCTCCCTGGTTGCCGCTGCAGCCACCCAATGAAGCTGCAGAGCCAAGCCTCCTGCTCTACAGAATGGGCAGGAGCCCCGCCCTCCTGGGTGGGGCTACAGCCTCCCAAACTGCAGCAGTGCATCTCAGCCTCCATGTGTTCTTGGGGGAGCCAGAAACAGGCAGAATCTGCCCTCCCAGGTGCAGCTGCAGTGGCCGGACCCGCGGCTGCAAACCTGCTCCATGAAGCAGGTGGGAGCTGGGGACAAGTGGGAGCCCTGCTTCTTCTGAGTTGGTGAGGTGGGAGCTCCCGGGTGCAGCTGCAGCTATCCTCACAGGACCTGGGTTTCTCTGCAGCCTGCACCCTCGGGGGCCCCAGGATGAACTCCCTCCCCACCCTACCCCATTTCTGCAGGCTCAGGTTTGTCTGCCTGGTCTCTCTCCACTCCCAAGAACCTGCTCCGATCTCAGAGTGGGGTTGGGGCCGAGCCCCAGGACAATGAATGGCAGCAGGTGGCAAACAGAGTCCTGATTGAAAGGGAGTGGGGATCCCAGTAAGGCTCCACCCTCAGACCAGGTAGGGTCTGAAGGCTGGGGACTGCGCTGCTGTTCCCACCGATAGGAGTGGGGACTCATGGTGCCTCTTCCCGGCCAACCCATGGCCGCCTGGACCAATCGGCTGAGTCCTGGGCTCAGCTGGAGCAGGGCAGAGGACAGCCAGAGGATGAAGAGGGCAGAGAGACAATGGGATGACAGCATGACCAGCTGCAGAAAGGAGTACCCACTACACTGAGAGCTGCAGAGACGACCTGCTGGCAGAGAGAAGCTACTGTCTCTGCTGAGAGCTTCAGAGATTTGAAGAGATGTCGGAATGACTTGCTTGCAGAGAGGAGCCACCCTCTCCAGGGCCTCCTATCCACTGAGAGTTGAACACTCAGTGGGACAAGCTGCCTAGAGAAAGGAGTTACCCACTCCCCTGAGCTGTTCTAACACTAAATAAAACTCTTCTTCTTCACCCATCACTTGACTGCGTACTTCATTCTTCCTTGGCACAGGACAAGAACTCAGGCAAAGGCACGGTGGCCAAAGAGGTTTCTGGACAGAAAAAAATCGACACCCCAAAGATCCCATAACACTACCACAATAAAATCTTGATCCCAATCTTAGCTCAATCTTCAAATGGCCAGATAATCTTCCTCTGTGACTCTAATTAGGTTTCTTTCTCAGTGACTCCCTTCAGTGACTATTTGAAACTTTTACCATGTGCTTCAAGTTCCCTACCCATGACATCTTCTCTCACACTTAGTAGATGACCTTGCCTCCTACATCCTCCTACATCACTAAAAAGAAAAAGCATAGGTCATCAGGATAGAAAGACTCCCAACCGTATTCCTGTACTAAGAAACATACTGTACCTGCAACTACTCTAAACTCAGCCCCCACGCCTAAGAGGAGAAAATGTGTTCCCTTCTAAACAAAGTGTATTCCTCTAACTGTGCTCTTGATCTCACATCCTCTGCTTCCTGCTTTGTTCTCTTTTCGCTCTTCTGTATCTTCAGCATCTCCCTGTCCACTGAAATAGCCCTTTCAAAGGACTCCGATGACTACTTGGGCACAAAGTAATTTTCTTCAAAATGAGTTTAACTTTTTACTTTGAAATAATTACAGCTTCACAGGAAATTGCAAAGATAGTATGGAGAGGTTCCATGTTCCCTTAACCCAGTTTCCCACAGGGATAACATTTTACACAATTATAGTGCAATATCAAAACAGGAAATTGACATTGGTACAGTGTATGTAGGTAGTTTTATGTCATTTTAACATATGTATTGATTCTTGTAACCACCCCTGCAATTAAGTTGCTAAACTGTACCATCACTGTAAAGAACTTCCTCATGCTACCCTTGTATAATCTCCCTCACCTCCATTACCCTGTGCCCAGCCTACTTCCATTATTCTTAACTCCTTGTAATCACTAAACTGTTTTCCCTCTATTATTTTTGTGATTTTGAAAACGTGACATAAATGGAATCATACAGTATGTGACCTTTTGAGATTGACTTTTTTCACTCAGCATGATTCCCTTGAGATTCATCCAAGTTGTTGTATGTATCAATAGATCATTCATTTTCATTGCTGAATTGTATTCCATAATATGAGTATATGATGACTTGTCCATTCATCTGCTTTAGGACATTTTGCTTTTTTTCAGTTTGGGGATTTCAAAAAGATTGTTTTAACTATTCTAGGACCTGTACCTTTCATACAAATTTTGTAATAAATTTGTCTATGTCAACAATCTTGTGGGATTTTAATAGGGATTACATTAAACCTATATAACACTTTAGGGACAATGTCATCTTTACTATGTTAAATCTTCCAATCCATGAACACAGTGTGTCTTTCAATTTACATATTTTTTCAACATATGGTTCTTGTACATATTTTGTTACAACTACACCTGTGTGCTTAATTTTCTTTTTTGAGTGATTGTAATGGTATTTTACTTTGTTTCACTTTATTTTCAGTTGTCATTGCTGTCCAGGAAAATGTTTTATTTAAAAATGAATAGAAAGTGGCTATCAATATTCATACAAAGGTACTGTGGGCAAAATCAGAAAATTAAAATTAAAAAATTTCAGTGATAAAAATTTCTTCCCAAATAAAGCACAAGGCAAAATAAAATTGTGAGACATCACAAAACAGTAAAAGGTATTGTACTTTAAATTTCAATTTTTATGTGTTCTTTGCTGTTACATAGAAATATAATTGATTTTTGTAGTTGATATCATGTCCTGTGATATTGCTAAATTCACTCATTAGTTCTAGGAGGTTTTTTGTACCTTCTTGGAATTTTTTATGTTAAGTGCAGGTTTTTTGTATATGTTCTTTATCAACTTAATTTGCTGAGAGTTGTTATCAAAAATGGGTGTTGAATTTTGTCAAATGCTTTTCTGCATCAATTGATATGATTGTGTGATTTTTGTTCTTTGGCCTCTTAATGTGGTGGCTGGCATTGATTAATTTTCAAATATTTAAGCAGCCTTTCATCCTTGCCGGAAAAAAACCATTTGTTTCTCTGTTATTGATTTCTACTTTGGTTCTGTGCAGCTGTAGAACACACTCTATATGATTTCACTTTATTTAAGTTTGTTGAGGCTTGCTTCATGACCTGGGATGTGTGTTATCTTGGTATATGCTCTTTGAGCAGTTGAAAATAATGTGTATTCTCACCACGGAATACTATGAAGCTGTATAAAAGAATGAAATAATGTTATTTCATTATGGATACAGCTGTAGGCCATTATCCTAAGCAAACAATATAGGAGGAACAGAAAACCAAATGCTGCATGTTCTCACTTATGAAGTAGAAGCTAAACATTGAATATACATACATGGACACAAAGATGAGAACAATAGACACTCGGGACTGCTTGAGAGGGAAGAGTCGGAGGGGGCATGGGTTGGAAGGTACCATGCTCATTACCTGGGTGAGGGAATCATCTGTACACCAAACCTCAGTGACAAGCAATTTACCCATGTAACAAACCTGAACATGTACCATCAGAACCTAAAATTAAAGTAGAAGAAGAAAAACATAAGCAAAAAATATATAGACAACTTATTAATAATTTAAAAAGAAAGTAATGTATATTCAGATGTTTTTGGGTGAAGTGCTCTATAAATGTCAATTGGAACCTGTTAGTTGATGGTTGTCTTAGTCAATTCAGGCTGCTATAGCAAAATACCTTAGACTGGGTAATTTACAAAAAACAGGAATTTTTGCACACAAGGCTGGAAATTCCATAATCAAAGCACCAGCATATTTGGTGTCTGGTGAGGGCTAGCTTTCTGCCTCATGGTTGATGCCTTCTAGCTGTGTCCGTACATGACAAAAGGCATGAACAAGCCTCCTTGAGCCGCTTTTATAAGGCTACTAATCCCATTCTTGAGGGCTTTGTCCTCATTACGTAATTACTTTGCAAAGGCCCAACCACTTAATATAATCAGTATGGGGTTAGGTTTCAACCTATGAATGTGTTATTGAGTTATTCTGTGTCCTTGCTGATCTTCTGTCTAGTTCCATCAATTGTTAAGGGTATTAAATCTCTGACTGTAATTCTAGATTTGTCCATTTCTCCTTTCAGCTCTATCAATTTTGCTTTACAAACTAGCTCTGTTGGTTTGTCCAGAAACATTTAGGATTGCTATGTCTTCTAGGTGGATTGACCAAGAAGGACTACTACACAATGTAATAGGCACTCTTACTTTCTTTTGATTTACATTTGCATGGAATAACTTTTGCCATCCTTTTATGTTTATTCTATGTATATAATAATTAAAGTTAATTTCTTATAGACAGCATTTAGTTAGGCCATGTTTTTAAAAAATTCACTCTGCCAATTTTTGTCTTTCAATTTGTGCATTTATACCATTTGTATTTAATGTAATTATTGATATGTTAAGACCTAAGTCTATGTATTTACTTTTAACATTACTTTTTCTGTTGTTCTATTTTTCAATTCTCTAGTTTTCTTCTTTGTAGGTTACTTGAATATTTTTAGCTCAGGTTAGCTTTTAATTTAACTATTTGTGTAGCATTTTAGCAATTTTTTTTTTTTAGTATTCCACTTTATATACATAACTTATCACATTCTACTGGTGTCAACATTTTTCCACTTAGAGATAAGTGTAAGAACCTTACCTCCCTTTGTGTTCCTTTGCTCTCCCTGCATTAGTCCATTCTCACACTGCTGTAAAGAACTACCAGAGACTGGGTAATTTATGAAGAAAAGAGGCTTAATTGGCTCATGGTTCTGCAGACTGTGCACACTTCTGATTCTGGGGAGGCCTCAGGAAACATACAATCATGGCAAAGGCAAAGGGGAAGAAAATACATCTTCATATGACTGGCAGGAGAGACAGGGAGAGAAGGAGGAAGTGCTACACACTTTCAAACAACCAGATCTCCTGAGAACTCTATCACAGGAACAGCAAAGGGGAATTCTGCCCCCATGATTCAATCACCTACCACCAGGCCCCTCCAACAACATAGGGAATTACAATTCGACATGAAATTTGTGTGGGGACACAAAGCCAAACCATGTCACTCCCCCACTTATAATTTAATTGCCTTAAATTTTTTAGACATTGGGAACAATCTTGGTGTTTTTATTTTTGCTTCAACCATCAAACATAATTTATAAGAATCACAAGGAGAATGAAAGTATTAGTTTGCTAGGGCTGCCATAATAAAATACCACAGACTAGGTGTCTTTTAAAACAGAAATTCATTTTCTCACAGTTCTAGAGGCTAAAAGTCCAAGAGTAAGGTTTTGGCAGGTTTCGTTTCTTCTGAGGCCTCTGTGCTTGGCTTATAGATGGCCACCTTCTGGCTATCCCATCATATGGTCTTTCTTTTGTGTGAGCACATATCTGTGTCCAAATCCCCTCTTCTTATAAGGATATCACTCATATTTAACTGAGGCATAGGCATATTACCTCATTTTACCCTAATTACTTCTTTAACGGCCCAATATCCAAATACAGTCACAATCTGATGTACTAGGGGTTAGAACTTCAACATATGAATTTCAGGGGGACATAATTCATTCTGTAACACAAAGTCTGTTGTATTTGCTCAAATTTTTGCTCTTTCTGTGTTTTTTCCCTCCTAATGTTCCAAGATTTCTTCTTTTATAATTCCCTTTTTGCTTTTAGAACTTCCTATAGCCATTCTTTTAAAGTAAATAGGTCTGCTAGCCACAAACTTTTTTAGTTTCCTTCCTCTGACAATATCTCAATTTTGCCATCCTATCTAAAGGATATTTTCATTGGATATAGAATTCTCACTTGGCTATTATTTTCTTTCAGCTGCTGAAAAACTTTTGTACCATTTCCTTCCAGTCTCTATGGCTTTTTTGTGAGAAATTTGCTGTCATTTTGTAGGACGTGCATCATTTTTCTATGACTGCTTTCAAGATTGTCTTTAGTTTTCAAAAGTTTGAATATAATGTGTCTTAGCATGGATTTATTTTATTATGTTTTGGATTCACTTCGCATCTTGAATCCGTAGGCTTATGTCTTTTGCCAAATTTGGAGAAATTTACGCCATTTTTCTCCAAATACTTTTTCAGTCTCATCCTTTTTTACCTCCTCTTCAAGAACTCCAATTACATGGGGGTTAGATCTTTTATTATAGTTGCATAGGTCCCTGAGGCTATATTTTACTATTTTCAATGTAAGTCTATTACTTACATTGGATATTTTCCATTGTTCTATTTTCAAGTTTACTGATTATTTCCTCTGTCTTTTCCATTATGTGATTGAGCCCATTCATTGTTTTTGAATTTTGTTATTGTATTTTTCAGTTCTAAAATTTCCATTTGGTTCTTCTTTATACCTCCTTGTTTTGCGGAGAATTTCTATTTCTTTTCCAAGGCTTTCTATTTTTTCATTTTTTTTCAAGCATGTTTGTGATTGTTCTTTGAAACACTTATGATAGTTGCTTTAAAATTCTTTTTAGATAATTCTAACATCTGTGCCATCTTGTCTTTGGTATCTGTTGATTATCTTTTGTCATTCAAGTGGAGATCATCCTGGTTTTTGGTATAATTAGTTATTTTTAATTGAAACCTGAACATTTTAAAATATATTATTATGAGACTTTGTAACTTATTTAAATCTTTTGTTTAGCAGGCCTCCTCTGACTTTGTTCTTGTGTGGAAGGGAGGATGCTGCTTCATTACTGCCATGCTTGGATTAAAGCCCAGGTTCTCCATAAACCTTAGATGATACTCAAGGGGAGCAATATTGAAAGTCTCAACCCTCCACATGGCTTCCTCTAATATCACCTCATTACCACAGGTGGAAGTAAAAGACTAAGCTCCTTATGTGGTTTCCACTGATACCATGGAAGGAGGGTCTCATTACCTCCTGGTGAAAATTAAAATCTCAGTTTCCCAGTCAGCGTTCTCCAACATCGCCTGGCAGGGGTGGTGTGGGATTGGGCTGCCTTCTTATAGCCAAGCCAAGGTGGCAGTCTAGCATCCCTAACTGGTCTTTGTTGACAGTGGTGGAGATGGGGACATAGTTTTTCCTGAGGTGTTTGGTTACGGCTTTCTGTCTTGTTACTTTTACCCTTTCCCGGTCCTTTGTCTAAAGAGAGCAGTTGATTTAGGGCTTTTGTATGTTTGCACCTATTGGTGATTTGGGATTGCTGACTTCTCTAGCACCCGGTCTTGAATGTATGAAGCCCAAAGTAAACCCAGGGGACTCATCTCCATTTAATTCCTTTGGGCCCAAGGTCTCTAGCAGGCCTGCTTTCTTTTCTACACCTTTCAGAGTCTTGTGTTGTTGTTGTATATAGAACTACCAGGGCTTTTAGTTGTATTTAATAAACAAGATATGGAAAAATATGTCAACATCACCATACTGGAAATAGACTTCCACAATCCCAAATGATAATTTTGTATCTTTAATGTATTTGACATCCTTGCAGGATTTGATTCTGTTGACTACATCTTTCTTTTTGAAACTCTTTTTCTTTGGATTGTTACCTTACTCTGCTTTTCTTGCTAATTCTGTTGGTGTTCATTCTTAGTCAACACTATGGGCTCCTTTTCCTGCATCCATCTGATACATTTTAAGATTCCCTAGGTTTCACCATCAAATTTTTATTTCTCACTATATATCCTATCATTACTGACTCTCAGATCTAAATATCAAGCTTGGATCCTTTTGTTAAACTCCCCATCCATATATCCAGTTGCCTACAGGACATAAATACTTGAATACCACATATTTATTTCAAACTTAACATGCAATAAATTAAACTCATCATTTTTTCCCTGAAACCTGACTTTTCTTGCCTGTATTCTTGGATAGGTGGTATGACATAATGATTAAGCATGTGTACTCTGGAGCCTAGATTCAAATCCAAATTCAATTCACTACTAGCTGCATAGCTATGGGCAAGTTATTTAATTTCTCAGCATACCAGTTTTATGATCTGTAAAATGACATAGTAACTACTTCACAGATTGAGGGGTGAATTCTTATGACTTAAAATGTTTCTTTTCTTTTCTTTTTTTTTTTTTTTTACTTTAGGTTCTGGGGTACATGTGCAGGTCATGCAGGGTTGTTGCATAGGTGCATACATAACCAGGTGGTTTGCTGCCTCTATTACCCCTTTGACTATATCTGGCATTTCTCCCCACATTATCCCTCCCCACCTGCTGCTGTCCCTCTCCTATGTCCCCCTCAACTGCCCCCAGTGTGTGATGCTTCTCTCCCTGAGTCCACATGTTCTTATTGTTCAACACCCACCTATGAGTGAGAACATGCAGTGTTTGGTTTTCTGTTTTTGTGTCAGTTTGCTGAGAATGATGGTTTCCAGATTCATCCAAGTCCCTACAGAGAACATGAACTCATTGTTTTTTATGGCTGTGTAATATTCCATGGTGTATATGTGCCACATTTTCTTTATCCAGTCTATCATTGATGGGCATTTGGGTTAGTTTTAGGTCTTTGCTGTTGTACACAGGGCTGCAACGAACATACGTGAGCATGTGTCTGTATAGTAGAACGATTTATAGTTCTTTGGGTATATGCCCAGTAATGGGATTGCTGGGTCAAATGGAATTTCTATTTCTAGATCCTTGAGGTATCACCACACTGTCTTCCACTCCCACCAACTGTGTAAGAGTGTTCCTATTTCTCCACATCCTCTCCAGCATCTGTTGTCTTCAGATTTTTAAATAATTTGCCATTCTAACTGGCATGGGATGGTATCTCAATGTGGTTTTGATTTGCATTTTTCTAATGACCAGTGATGATGAGCATTTTTTCATATGTTTGTTGGCCTCATATATGTCTTCTTTTGAAAAGTGTCTGTTCATATCCTTTGCCCACTTTTGAATGGGGTTGTTTTTTTTTTTATTGTATATCTGTTTAACTTTGGGTAAATTCTGGATATTAGCCCTTTGTCAGATGGGTAGATGGCAAAAATTTTTTCCCGTTCTGTTGGTTGCTGGTTCACTCTAATGATAGTTTCCTTTACTGTTCAGAAGCTCTGAATTTTAATTAACTCCCATTTGTCTATCTTGGCTTTTGTTGCCATTGCTTTTGGTGTTTTAGTCATGAAGTCCTTGCCTATGCCTATGTCCTGGATGGTTTTGCCTATGTTTTCTTCTAGAGTTTTTATGGCGTTAGGTTTTATGTTTAAATCTTTAATCCATCTAGACTTAATTTTCATGTAAGGTGACAGGAAGGGGTCCAGTTTCTGCTTTCTGCACATTGCTAGTCAGTTTTCCCAACACCATTTATTAAACAGGGAATCCTTTCCCCATTGCTTGTTTTTCTCAGGTTTGTCAAAGATCAGATGGTTGTAGATGTGTGGTGTTGCTTCTGAGGCCTCTGCTCTGTTCCACTGGTCTATGTCTCTGTTTTGGTACCAGTACAATGCTGTTTTGATTACTGTAGCCTTATAGTATAGTTTGAAGTCCAGCAGTGTGATGCCTCTGGCTTTGTTCTTTTTGCTTAGGATTGTCTTGGCTATGAGGGCTTTCTTGTGATTCCATATGAAGTTTAAAGTGGTTTTTTCCAGTTCTGTGAAGAAGGTCATTGGTAGCTTGATGGCAATAGCATTGAATCTACAAATTACTTTGGGCAGTATGGCCATTTTCACGATATTGATTCTTCCTAACCGTGAACATGGAATGTTTTTCCATCTGTTTGCATCCTCTCTTATTTCCTTGAGCAGTGGTTTGTAGTTCTCCTTGAAGAGGTCCTTTACATCCTTTGTTAGTTGTATTCCTAGGTATTTTATTCTCTTGTAGCAATTGTGAATGGGAGTTCGCTCTTGATTTGGCTCTTTGTTTGTCTGTTATTGGTGTATAGGAATGCTTGTGATTTCTGCACACTGATTTTGTATCCTGAGACTTTGCTGAAATTGCTTATCAGTTTGAGAAGATTTTGGGCTGAGATAATGGGGTCTTCTAAATATACAATCATGTTGTCTGCAAATAGAGACAGTTTGACTTCTTCTTCTCCTAATTGAATACCCTTTATTTCTTTTTCTTGCCTGTTTGCTCTGGCAAGAATTTCCAATACTATATTGAATAGGAGTGGTGAGAGAGGGCATCCTTGTCTAGTGCCTGATTTCAAAGGGAATTCTTCCAGCTTTTGTCCATTCAGTATGATATTGGCTGTAGGTTTGTCATAAATAGCTTTTATCATTTTATGATATGTTCTGTTGATACCTAGATTATTGAGAGTTTTTAGGATGAAGGGCTGTTGAATTTTGTCAAAGACCTTCTCTGCATCTATTGAGATAATCATGTGGTTTTTGTCTTTGGTTCTGTTTATGTGATGGATTACGTTTATGGGCTTGTGTATGTTAAACCAGCCTTGCATCCCCTGGATGAAGCCTGCTTGATCGTGATGAATAAGCTTTTTGATGTGCTGTTGCATTCTGTTTGCCAGTATTTTATTGAAGATTTTTGCATCAATGTTCATCATGGATATTGGCCTGAAGTTTTCTTTTTTAGTTGAGTTTCTGCCTGGTTTTGGTATCAGGATGTTAGTCTCACAAAATGAGTTACGGAGGGCTCCCTCTTTTTGTATTGTTTGATATAGTTTCAGAAGGAATGGAATCAGCTCCTCTTTGTATGTCTGGTAGAATTTGGCTGTGAACCTATCTGGACCTGGACTTTTTTTGGTTGGTAGGCTATTGATTGCTGCCTCAACTTCAGCCTTTGTTATTGGTCTATTCAGGGTTTCAACTTCCTCCTGGTTTAGTCTTGGTACAGTACAAGTGTCCAGGAATTTATCCATTTCTTCCTTGTTTACTGGTTTATGTGCATAGATCTGTTTGTAGTAATCTCTGATGGTAATTTGTATTTCTGTGGGATCAGTGGTGATATCACCTTTACCTTTTTGTATTGCAGCTATTTGATTCTTCTCTGTTTTCTTTTTTATTAGTCTGGCTAGTGGTCTATTTGGTTGATCTTTTCGAAAAACCAGCTCCTGGATTTATTGATTTTTTGAAGGGATTTTGTGTCTCTATCTCCTTCAGTTCTACTCTGATCTTAGTTATTTCTTGTCTTCTGCTAGCTTTTGAGTTTTTTTGATCTTCCTCCTCTAGCTCTTTCAATTTTGATGATAGGGTGTCAATTTTAGGTCTTTCCTTGTTTCTCATGTGGGCATTTATTGCTATAAATTTCCCTCTCGACACTGCTTTAAAGGTGTCCCAGAGATTCTGGTAAGTTATGTCTTAATTCTGATTGGTTTCGAAGAACATCTTTATTTCTGCCTTCATTTCATTGTTTATCCAGTCGACACTCAGAAGCAAGTGTTTCAGTTTCCAAGTGGTTGTGCAGATTTGAGTGTGTTTCTTAATCCTGAGTTCTAATCTGACTGCGCTTTGGCCTGAGAGACTGTTATGATTTCTGTTCTTTTGCATTTGCTGAGGAGTGATTTGTTTCCAATTATGTGGTCAATTTTAGAGTAAGTGCAATGTGGTACTGAGAAAAATGTATATTCTGTGGATTTGGAGTGGAGTGTTCTGTATATGTCTATTAGGTCCACTTAGTCCAGCTCTACATTCAAGTCCTGGATATCCTTGTTAATTTTCTGTCTTGTTGATCTATCTGATGTTGACAGTAGAGTGTTGAAGTCTCCCACTATTATTGTGTGGGAGTCTAAATCTCGTTTTAGGTCGTTAATAACTTGCTTTATGTATCTGGGTGCTCCTGTGTTGGGGGGGTGGCGTATATATTTAGGAGAGTTAGCACTTCTTGTTGGATTGATCCTTCTACCATTATGTAATGCCCTTCTTTGTCTCTTTTGGTTTGAAGACTTTTATCAGAGACTAGGATTGCAATCCTGCTTTTTTTTTGTTTGTTTGTTTTCCATTTGCTTGGTAAATCTTCCTCCATCCCTTTATTTTGAGTCTATGTGTGTCTTTGTATGTGAGATGGGTTTCCTGAATACAGCACACTGATGGGTCTTGACTTTTTATCCAGTTTGTCAGCCTGTGTCTTTTGATTGGGGCGTTTAGGCCATTTACATTCAATGTTAATATTGTTATGTGTTAATTTGATCCTGCCATTTGTTACTGGCTGGTTTTCTTGCCCATTAGTTGACTCATTTTCTTCATTGCATTTTTGGTCTTTGCCATTTGGTGTGTTTTTGCAGTGGCTGGTACTTGTTCCTTTCTGTGCTTAGTGTTTCTTTCAGGAGCTCTTGTAGGGCAGGTCTGGTGGTGATGAAATCTCTCAGTAAATGCTTGTTCATAAAGGATTTATTTCTCCTTCACTTGTGAAGCTTAGTTTGGCTGGATTTGAGATTCTGGGTTGAAAGTTCTTTTCTTTAAGGATGTTGAATATTGGCCCCCACGCTCTTCCGGCTTGTTGGGTTTCTGCTGAGAGATCCGCTGTGAGTCTGATTGGCTTCCCTCTGTGGGTGACCTGACCTTTCTCTCTGGCTGCCCTTAGCATTTTTTCCTTCACTTCAGCCCTGGTGAATCTGACGATTATATGCTTTGGGGTTGCTCTTCTTAATGAATATCTTTGTGGAGTTCTCTGTATTTCTTGGATTTGAATGTTGGACTGCCTTGCTAGGCTTGGGAAGTTCCCATGGATAATATCCTGGAGTCTGTTTTCCAGCTTGGATTCATTTGCCCTGTCATATTCAGGTACACTGATCAAGAGTAGATTGGATCTTTTCACATAATCCCATATTTCTTGAAGGCTTTGTTCGTTTATTTTCACTCTTTTTTCTCTAATTTTGCTTTCTCATTTTATTTCATTGATTTGATCTTCTATCTCTAATATCCTTTCTTCTGCTTGATCAATTCAGCTGTTGAAACTTGTGTTTGCTTCATGTAGTTCTCGTGCTGTGTTTTTCAACTCCATCAAGTTATTTATGTTCTTCTCTAAACTGGTTATTCTCATTAGCATTTCGTCTAACCTTTTCTCAAGGTTTTTCATTTCTTTGCATTGAGTTAGAATATGTTCCTTTAGCGCAGAAAAGTTTGTTATTACCCACCTTCTGAAGCCTGATTCTATCAATTCACCACACTCTTTCTCAGTCATGTTGTGTTCCCGTGTTGTTGAGGAGTTGTGATCCCTTGAAGGCGAAGAGGTGTTCTGGTCTTTGATGCTTTCATCTCTTTTGTGCTGTTTTTTTCCCCATCTTCGTGGATTTGCCTGGCTGTGATCTCAGGGAGCTGCTTGATGAGGTCGCTTGTTTGCCTGTTCAGGTGCTACTTGGTTTCTAAGGACTCCTTCAGGTTACTAGGTAAGCTTCCTGTGTGTTTTTTGTTTACACCGGGAGGTTAGGCCTGCCTCTTCCACTGACTTTAAGGAACTGCTGAGTGGTCAAGAACACCGTCCCCGTTGCTATGTAGGCTTCCTGTGTTTTTTGTTAAAACATGAAGCCTAGTTCCACCTCTTTAATGGTGTGTTGTGTCTTTCCTCCACAGGGCTGGATCATTCAGGGTTCAGCTCAGACTGAGGCACTGGCTGCATAACCCACTAGAGTTAGTGCTTCAGCCCTCTGGGGTTTGTGGGAGATGGTAGGGACCCACCCAGCCGCACTGCCTGTCTCCTCACTTTCAGCTCCCTCTCTCTCCCGTCATGGGGGAGGGGCCTGCCCAGCTGCTCTGTCTGTCTTCCCGCTTTCAGCTCCCTCTCTCTCTGGGCAGGGGGAGGAGGCGATAGCTCAGTCCACAGGCTTTCCTGGCTGGCTTATGGGCTTATGCGTTTGCTTAGATCTGTGTGCCAATCCAGGATACCGTCCTGGATTATTATTCAACTCCGTGCTTGTAATTCCCGGTTCTTGACTGGCAAAGATCCTCTGTTCTGTGTATTGCTGAGGATTTGGAGGAAGTGCTGTATCTGGACCGGAGTGCCAGAGGGGCAGCCTCCGACTCACCGGTCAAGTGCACTTTCTGGGTGAAGCAGCACCCCTCCCAGCCTTGGTCTGCCCTGCTTGGGCTTTGCTCACCTTCGGACCAGACCTGTTGAAATGCACCTGGTACCTCAGTTGGAGCTAGGAGATCTCTTGATTTCTGTGTCTCTCTTGCTGGGTGTTGTGCACTGGAGTTGTGTCTATGCAGCCATCTTGACTTCACCAACTTAAAATTTTTCAAAGGCTACTCCTCTTTTCGAGATCCAATCCATACCCATTACCATGGCAAACAAGGAATAGTCCCATGTGTTAATACCTTCCCTGTCACCGACACCCCTATTATTGTCAACACACAGGTTATACTCTGTCTTACTAAACTTGCAGTTTTCAAAATGTACTATGTTCTTTCTATCCCTACTGTGTGTGAAAGGTTTTGTCCTGCTCTTTTTAAGCAACTTGTATTTTAAGAAATTACTCAAATGCTCAAGATCAAGCTGCTGAAGTGCATTCCTTGATTCATTTAACACTTATATAGTCCTTACCATACTCTATAAAGTGTTCTAAAAGCTGCACATGAATGAATTCATTTTATCCCTACAATTCCATGGGTAGGTACTATTATTATCCCCATTTTAGCCATAAAGAAGGTGAGTCATAGAGGGATCACACAACTAGTAAGAGGCTAAGTGAATCTATGACTCTAGTCTCATCCTTCCCAAACCCAAATTTAGACTGAGTATTCCTTTTATGTGCTTCCACATAATTCAAAGCACACTTCTAATTTAGTATTTATCTATCAGTCTTTTTATTACCCTTTCCCCTTAATATATAGAGATGAGGGGCTATCTTTGTATCCCAATACCAAGAACAAAACCTGGCCCACTAACTATTTGCTGAGTGAATGAATGGGATGATGAGTTAAATGAAAAAAGATGAAATTTAACAGTAGTGTATGTGAAGGATTCCTCCTGGGTCCCAAGGACCAGTGGTGCAATGCAGGATGAAGAACTGTGTCTCATATCAGCCTGTGATCCTGTAAGATCTGTATAGATTTGTGGTTTAGTTTAACAGTGCCTCTATTTGAGCCAACAGTGGGATGTGGCTATCAAAATTCTAAAGGAACAGCAACCCTCATTAGCTCAACCCTTCACAGCTATAGTCATCGCAAGCTCAGCCCTGTCATCATGAACCAATCGTGGCAAGGTATATAGTGCATTTCAAGTACTAAAATGCCATCAATTGGAAGTTACGTACAAATTTCAAAAACACCAAAAAAAGAAAAATGGCTAAGAGCCATTGTAAAATGCCATCGATTTCAAGACCCATTTTGTCTTCAAAGAAAAGAGAAACTTGCATTTTTAATTTGATGAAATATCAGTAGTATCTGCATTCTTAGTCCTACCACTTGGTGAAACCTAAAATAGCTTCACTAGCAATTCATTGGCAGTGCTAGGGCTAAACACAAAGTTTTTGTAAAACCTCTGAGTTACAGTACTTCCTTGACCCTTATTCCTTCTTCCCACTTTCTCCAACTTCTCCATATTAACCCAGAGAGTACAACAGAGTGTCTGTCTGTCTGTCTGTCTGTCTCCATGTCCTTCTTAAGATTGGATATTCCTCTGGTCCTAAAGTCCCACTCCAAATCTTAGTCCATATGGATAAGGCTGGACCTAGATCTCTGAACTTTCCAGTTCCTAGCAGAGACTATGGTGAATAAGTTAATTTTCCAGAAGTACCTGACTGTGAAGACCCCTCTACCTTTTGGACCTCTGAGTCTCAATCAGCTTTTTTCTGATGGCCTGGGCTTACCCCACCCTTTAGACACTAGACATTAGACCTGCTAGTGGCCCCTCAAAGGCTGGCCTCTGCAGCCTAGTTAGCGTTCCCAGTACTGCTCTGCTCCATTATGAAAAGCAGCCTCACAGCTGCAACAAGAGCAGCTCCAAAAAACACTTCATCATGGCTTGAAGTCTGCCGCAGTGTTTAAAGCACATTCGCCACTTGATTATCAGTGTGTGGATCATTTATTTTGTGAATTATCTGCGGTCATTTAGAGTCCAAGTTTGCCCCTCCTCCATTGCAGAGGCTGCATCCAGGCACCTCCACTCTAAACCACCAGGCTCCCCCCTCCCTTTGCCAACAATTCTTGTATGCTTGGGAAATGCAAACTCATTCTAATATCAGCCCAGGAAAAACAGAATTAGAAACAGAGGTGGCTGTAAAACAAATTCTTAAATACATCTCTAAGTCAAAAGGACATCACTGTGAGCTTATCAGCACCAATGATAACCTCAATTAGCTCATGCAATTAAGAATGGACCTGATCCTCTGAAGACACTTTAAGGCACATATAAACATATAATTTGTTGAAATCTGGGCAGCAAAATAGGCACTATGTATATTTTAGCTGTCCGGAGGTAGATTATGTTTTTTATCTAGCTGAGGAAAGACTAGAAATCAGAGAACTAGACAAAAACCCAGAGAAAAAGAATGAGATGGCATGAAAGCTCATTGACACTGAAAAATAAGACACGGAGGCTAAAGAGGTTTTTGATGAAGAGATGAAGAACTAATAATCATGGTAGAGGAGTGGATGAAGAGGGAAAGGGGATGAGAGAGGGACTTTCGACACCTGGGAACATTTCATGTAACAATGATGAAGACGGAGAAGAAAACCAGCAGTGCTGCTTTCTGTTTGCTGCAAGCCAAGGCAGCAAAAAAGGGCTCCAGGGTAGAATGCAGTCTGGAGTGACTGCAAAGGGCAACTCAGGGATGTTCTTAGGGTTGAGCTGTAGATATTTGCATTTATTTGTCAATTGGCTCAAAGAGGACAAGCAAGTGGTGGGGACTAATCCCAGCCACTTGGGAGGCTGAGGCAGAGAATTGCTTGAACCTGTGAGACAGAGGTTGCAGTGAGCTGAGATCGTGCCACTGCACTCCAGACTGGGCAGCAGGGTGAGACTCCATCTCAAAAAAAAAAAAAAAAAAAAAAAAAAAAAAAAAAAGTTATGGGGAAAAGAAAAACTGGAAAATGAAGCCCTAAGGAGGCTGGGGCTAAGAATAAGAGAAGCATTTGTAAAGACTGAAGATTAAAAATACTTGAGGTTGAGCTATTTTAAGAGCCTGATGTGGAGACCCAAATGAGCAAATGAGACATAGCTTTGGCCATCACTGTGCCCTCGTGCCCTCAATGCCCAGTTCAGTGCCTGGCATATACTGAGTATTCAGGAAAGGTATTTGTATGATTCAGGATGTGTGTTGTGCATGTATGTGTACATGCATGTGCATGCATACTCCTATAGGAAGCTGGGCGAAAGCAAAAAATTAAAATTTCCACAGAGATATGAGAAACCTAGCCAAATTTATTACTATTTCTATCTTCACTAAGTCTTTGCCCTGCAGATCATATCAAGTCCCAACAATGGCTGCCTTCTCAGGACTCCAGCTGCCCTGCTTGTGGGATCCATCTTGCTCAGAGAGTCTGATGACAGGTTTTCTGCCTTTTCTGTGCACTCATTGGGCGTAGAGAGCAGTTATCCACAGCACTTCCTGGCACAAAGCTAGCTACATAGTAGGAGCTCAAAAAATACAGAGTGGCTTAAATACCTGGAAATTCCCAGTACTCGTCAGATAAATAGCAGCTTGATTTTATTCTCCAACAAACTGCCTTATGGTAGAAATGGAGAGCAGCAACTTTCTATCAATGATGGTTGAAAGTTGCTTATTGCTTTGCAGAACACAAGAGCAGGGCTCCTTATTCACTCCTTCCACCTTCTCCTCCAGAAAGTGTCATGACCCCAAAGATCATACTAGGTATCAAGGAATCAGAATACTCTGTTCTTAGTAAACCTACCTTACTGGAAAAAACCCTGAAGATGTTCCCACTACAAAAAGACCACTCTGGTACATGCAAAGTGTGACCTTACATTTTAGGACAAATGCCAGTTTTAAGGCATTTCTATGGTTTTTTTTTTTCAAGAAAATAAATATATCTCTGCACATTATATTAAAGGGTTTACATGCAGTTTGCCAAGATGGATTCCATCTTGCACAGGATAGAAAGAGTACCTAGAATTCCCTTAATGGAAAAAGAACTAGGAGATGAAAATGACACCTAATATTTGCATAAAACACTCTAGTTTGCAAAGGTTCCTTATACCCATTGTCACATATAACCCTCATGGCAACCTGTAAGGTTCAGTTTACCATTTTACAGATTTAAAAGTGAAGTTTGGATAATTGAAGTGACTTGCTGGGAAATGACAAATGCAGGATTTGAACCTGCATATATTGCAAGTTATCAACTCTGCCTAGAAACTCTTGCTACCCAATCCTACTGAGGTCTGCCATACCCTCCTGATAACTGTGTTTTAAAGCTCCTTCCTTTGGGAATTTCTTTATCCTCTCCACGAGGAGTCTGAACCACAGCCTGGCATATCCCTTTGGCCCACTAGCTTAGTCTTTCACTTGGGTGCAACTAAGTGGCCTATATCAGGTCTGGTGGGTGAACGTGAAATAAGTGACTTAACCACTATGAGCCTCATTTCATCTCCATGATGCCATTATGAGGATAAATTATAACAATGTGTGCCAATTTTCTTATCTATCCACTTATGTATTTACTAAGGTGTAAGTGACAAATCCAACACAGTGCTGACACAGAGTAGGAACTCAGTGACTATTTCCTTTTGGAGAACCTCTCCTCTGACTAAAACCTCCCTCCAATCCTTCCATCTCTCTCATCTCACCCTCATCAAGATGGTAGACTTCTCCTTTACTTCCAGTTTACCAGTTTCTTCTTTGTCTCCATATCTGATTCAAGTCTCATAGCTCCTTTGATTAAACAGCTCATCATAGTTGCTTTGCCTATTCCAAATTCATGGGTCTATCTGCCAAAATTTTTTTCTAGTTATTTCTCTGGCCCCAAAGGAATACAATGGAAGAATATCACACTCTCATATCATCACTCAAGCCATATTTATTGAGTCATTTATAAGCCACACACTAAATAGGTATTGCAGATACAAAGATGAATAAGATTTAAGTCACTATCTCTAGATACTCACAAGGAGGATCAGATAAATAAATAAACAAATTATTACAACAAAATGAGATAAGTATTTTAATAGTTTACTCCTTTATAATGCCCTTGGCAGCAGGATTCCCCCTTAGGAGATAACATATGACTATTCCACAGTATTGTGCCTGGCACTGTCCTGTACGTACACAAAATAATTAATTCCCCCAAAGTACAACTTTTCCTCGCCTCCCCCATTCCCAGGCCTTACTAGGTCTACTTATCTTTACCCTTTGATACCATTGACAAGCCACTTTCTCCTTATTGATAGGGTTTCCTCCCAATCCTCTGTGTCTTTTGATTGTCCTCCTACCTCTTTGATTCTTCCTCTTCATTCATCTTCCTTAACTTCTCACTCACACCCTAAATTTAAGCATTTCTCAAGGATATATCCTTAGCCAACTTTCTTTTTTGCTATATGCCTTTCATGGGCTCTTTTATTCATTCTCATGCTCTCAGCTGTCATCTATATATTATCTGTATATATTATGTCTCTCTCTCACACACACACACATACACACACTATATGTCTCCATATGTATCACCTGTCACCTATTATCTGTATATAGGATAATATGTACAGATAATACCCAAATCAACACTTGAAGCTCTGGTTCTCAGTGGGGGTGCTTTTGCCCACAGGAGACATTTGGCAATGTCTGGGGACATTTTTGGTTGTCACAACTGAGAAGGATTCTACCACTGGTGTCCAGTGGGTAGAGACCAGAGATGCTGCTAAACATCTTGCAACATGCAGAACAGCTTTCCATAACAAAGAATTATCCAGCCCAAAATGTCGATAGCGCTAAGATTGAGAAACCTGATTTAAAGCAACCATAAATCTTAAACATTCAAGCACAAATATTCTGTTTCATTCCCAAGCAATAACAGTCATTCTTAAACTGGGTAATCAGCCATTTTTCATTTAAGAAAATGTGACACACAGAAAAACACATACATGCTCACATGCATGTGCATGAACACACACACACACATTCCAAATCCATATTTTCAATTGACTTCTGGAGAGATCCATTCAGATTTTTCACAGTTACCTCAACATTAGCTTGTCAAAAATGAAATCCATTGTTTATCCCATCTCAACTCTACTATCTGTGGTTCCTATTCTAAAGACTGGGAGTCATTTTTGACCCTTTATTTCCCAACACTCCCCGCAGCAAATCAGTTAGAAATTCCCTTATTGCTACCTCTTGAATATGTCTCAAACCTCATTTATGTTACCCCAGTCCCAACCTAGTCACCGTTATTTTCTTATAAGGATTATTGAAAGAGCCTTCCAACAGGTTTCACTGTCTCTGGTCTCAGTCCCTCCAATCCAACCACTACGCTGCTTCCAAAAACAGTATTTTAAAATGCACATCTGATCACAACACTCCCATCTTTCATGTTTTTGGTTCCCCACATACACCTTGTACTCCAGCCACATAAGGTTGTTCAACAATCCTTGACGAAATTCTGCATAATCTCTAACATCCACTCAAAAGTATTACTGCATTATTACAGCGTAAATGTGATCAAAAGACTTGAAAAGGTGCTTCACAAAATAAGATATCCAAAGGGTCAATTAAACACACAAAATGATGTTCAACCACATTAATGATCAGGGAAATGTATATTGAAACCACAATGAGTTACCACTACATATCTACCAGAATATCTATAATTAAAGAGACTGGCAATATGAAGTGTTTGTGAAGGTGTGGAGCAATAAGAATTATCATATACCACTGAAGGGAATGTAAATAGGTTCAACCACTTTGGAAAACTGGCATTATGTGAACTTACATATATCCTATAAACCAGCAAATTCAGTCTTAGATACATACCCCAAAGCAATGTGATTATATATACATCAAAAGACAGGTACAAGAATCTTCAAAGCACCATTATTCATAATGACTAAAGATCAGAAGGTACCCACATGCCTAGAAACAATGAAAAAATAAATTGTGGTATATGCCTACAATGGCATACTTGTACAGGTACATACAACAACATGGATGATTTTCATATGCACAATGTTGAGTGAAATAAGCAGAAAGAGCATATTACATTATAAATTCAAAACCAGACAAAACAGAATTATATATTATTTATATATGTTACATATATTGTTTCTGTATGCACTATTATATATAGTTTTAGAATACATATTTAGGTAGTAAAATTATAAAGAAATACAGCAAAATAATTACATTAAAAGGATAGTAATTATATTTAGTGGTTAGAGAGATTATGTTTTGTCAGGGACATCCAAAGGCTTCTGATATACTGGCAACGTTCTATTTCTGGACCAGGGTGGCGGTTAGCCAGTTGTTCACTTTAAACTAATTTGCTCGCTGTACATTTATGTTGCATGTATTTTCTGTACGTCTGTTATATTTTATTTTAAAAAGTTTTTTAAAATTCTGTTGTTTTCAATTGATGAAAATAATTGTGTACTTGTGGAGACTGTTTAGTTAAATATAATAAATGATTATAAGACAGTGCTTTTGAAATTTGTCAAGTTGGTTGTCTTGATCATCTCTGCAGCAATGTGTCAGTAAGTGTTAAGACCTTCATTAACATTTTAAAGACCCATAAAAGGGGCTACCAAATGAAGGCAGTCACCTCTAGCAGATCCACACAAAATTGGTTTGGGGTGCAAATCTCTGGAAAACAAAAGTTTTTGTGTTGCTGTCTTCTCTGATCCTATGGACATTATCTGTAAGCCCAACGGCAAGATACAATGCTGCTGCAGAAGAAATATCCAAGAATGAGTGTCTCACTCCTCTTCCTCAACCTATCCAGGACTACTCAGGAATATAGAAGGGTGGTAGAGCTATTGTGCTATTAATTATTGGGTATTTCTTTGTCTTAATCAAAGATGATTTTAAGAGTGGCTAGTGGAAAATAATCTGATTGCTAAGAAGCAGGTCTACAAAAATCTCCTGCCGTAGATTCAAGCTACTGCTTATCCAAATAAATATCAGGAAATTACTATTTCCATTCATTCAAAATTTCCATTCATTCAAAATTATTATTCTCTGTTCCCCTCTTCCTCTCCTTATGCACACCACTAAACCGTACCAGATGCTGCTTCGTCTGCCTAGAACACTGTCCCCCATTCCCACCCCAGCTCTTACCCAGCCTACCTGTACTTTTCTATCTCAGCTTAGATGACAAGCCCTCCAAGAAGCCTATCCAAGCCTACCCAAGGCTAGCCTTGATGCCATTCATTTGTATTCCCATAGCACCCTGCACTCTTTTTCACACAGCCCTGATCACACTAGATTGTAATTGCTTGCCTAGGGTCTTGTTTACCATGGTAGTCCCAGTATCTATCACAGTTTCTGACATATAGTGGGTGCTTGATGAAGGCTGTTGAATAAATATTAAAGAAAATTCCTTTCTATAAAGTCTTCTCCATCTCACCCCGTCAGAACAAATTGCTCTTTCCATGTTTTGTTGCACTTTTTTTTTTAAACAGATTTCTGTTCTAGGCTGACTCATGTTATAACTAGTTGTGTACTGCCTGTCTTTCCTCACACAGTTTCATGCTTCCAGGAGGCAAGGAATTAACCTTATTTATCTTTGTATTTTCCCTAGAACCTACCTGCTTTCTTATATGTACAAAGTAGACCTCAATGAATGTTCGCTGAATTTAATTGAATTTCCCTGCCCTCTAGCCCCACTGTCACACATTTAGTGATTAGTAATGATTGGTTTATGATTTGTAAATTAAAAACTTAACTGTGCTAGAAAAATTGCTATTTAAAGGAATAGATTAGGGACTGTTTGAGGAAAGCAAACAATAAGAAAGAATAATGAGTAATGTGAATAATTATCTTCTAGTTTATCTGGTTTGTAAGTCCAAGATTTTATAAACGGGGTTTTGGGATATTTTTTTTTCTGCAAGTATAAGAATAGCCCTGTGATCACTTTAAATTTACAATTTTTCTTATTTTGTTCTTTGGGATATATATTAATTAGATGGGGTCAGAATTAATTTTAGAGAACTAGATGAGAAGACACTGAGATATCACACATGCATATGCAAACACACACACACACACCACCCACACACACACACCTACAAATGGAAAAAGGGTTGTAAATTAGAGATCTCTTTGGTCTCAGCTCTAAACTGAAAGGGTTCCAGTTAATTGAGATGAGAGGCAGCATAATGAATATAGCCTGACACCTTTGTAAGTCACTAATTTAAACTCAAGGCATCATATTCAGTCTTTGTAACTTGTTGCTAATATTGCACACTTGCTTGGTCACAACTTTAAAAAATTAAATGGAACATTGCTATCTCTACTTCACTGATCTCCCAGCTTCCACTCATTTCCTGACACAGTCCATTTTCCACACAGCTTTCCAGAGCATTCTTATAAAACATAAATCATATCATGTATGCCCACTGCTTAAAACTCTCCAATGGCTTCGCATCACATGAGATCAAAATCTAAACTCCTACCTTGATTAGCAGGCCTTGAGAGATGCAAATCCTACCCACCTCTTTTTACTCTTTGTTCCAGTTTTCTTTCAGTCCCTTGAACAAGCCAAGGTATTTCCAGAGACTTTGCACATACTGTTCCCCTTGCCTGGAGTGCTCTTCCCTTAGATCTTCCCATGGCCAGTTGCTTTTCATCTTTCTGATCTCAAATCAGATTCATTAAAAGATCTGACCTCTTTGTTTAAAGTGGCCTAATATCCCATTAGTCATTTTCTAAATTATTACCTTCATAGTACTTATCATCATCTAATATCATTATCCCATTTATATATTTACTTATTGTATGTCTTCCTCTTTAAGAAAGTGAGTTCTCTTAAAGCAAAGGCTTTAGACACTGCTGTATCCTCAGCAGCTAGAATAGTGCCTTGTCCAGAGTAAGTGCTTAATAAATATTCATGAAAAGAATAATTGTGAAAATCAGTTGGGATTATCTGCACTACTAAGTTAGTTCAGTGTCTTGCCCAGGGATGAGCCATTCAATCTGATTCAATTTGATTTAGTTCAAGAGGCATTTATTTGTTTTATTCACCTCTGATTCTCCAGAACCTAGAACAGTGCCCAGCACATAGTAGATGCTCAACTAACAAAGTTTAAATGAATGAATTAGTTTCATTCTACTGTATGCAACATTGAGATAAGGAGAGCCACTGGAAAGGGGTTCACAATAATGAGGATAACAGCCCAGGAGCTATTTGTTGGCTGCCAATAGGACAGAGGCAAAGGCTAGGCCTGGTCTCCATGGCAACCTTTCAAGGGAAAGCATAGGAAGGAATCTCTCTTACACCTATTTCCCAGGCCAATTAGGAGCTATAAAGATGAGAAAAGAAGAGGCATTTTTCTGAGACCCACATCACCTCTCATTTTCACTAACAAGGTGCGGATCTCTAAACTGCTTGCAGGGTAGATCTGGGAGAGAGGCCCCTCTGTTAATCTTGCTCTCACTGGGGATCACTGATGGAAGAATGCAGCACAGCTCCAGTTTCCCAGTAAGGTGATCCCTTGTGGCCTACCTGAATCACTGCGGAGGATGAGTTTCCATGGAGAGGGCTGCTTCCCTTAACTCCATTAGGCCTAGGTGAAAGGTGGGATGGTAAGCAGAAAGGGGCCTAGCCTGGATTAAAGCTGCAGCTTGTAGGGCTCTTCTTACAGTGGTGCCTCTCTCCTGCTGTCCTAGTTACACTGTGGGTGACATCGTTACGAAAAAGCACCATCTATGCTGTAGATTCTACAGAAGGGGTTCTTTCTAAAAGTACCTGCTCTAGACTACCTAGTACGAACTGGTCTCAAGATATATTATTTCTATTCTTCAAAATCCCAAAGTATGGTAATACTAGCCCCCATTTTACAAACGAGAAAACTGAGACTCAGGTTAAGTAGGAATTTAAAAGCTCAGACTCTAGAGCCAGATTACCTGAGCTGAACTTCACCACTATGGGATCTCAGGTAACTCACAGAGCCTCAGCTTCCTCACCTCTAAATTGAGGATAAAATAATATCTTAATCCATAAGAATTTTACACACACACACACACAAACACACACACACACACACACACACACACACACAGCCCTATACATATGCACATGATAAGCGCTTAAATGTGCTTAGCACATTATCTGATAAATGGCACATTGTTCAATAAATATTAGCTCTTGTCATTATCCAAGGTTACTTAAGTAGTAAGGAGATCAGATTCAAACCCAGATGTGTCTGGCCCCGAAGCCCAAATTCCTCCCTTTATACTAGGGGTTCTCAAACCTTAGCATGCATCCGAATGACCTAGAGCGCTTGTTAAAACACAAGTTATTCAAGTTATTTTGCTTCACCTCTAGAGTTTTAGATCTGGGTAGAGCTTGAGAGTTTACATTCCTAACAAGTACCCAAGTGATGCTGCTGTTGCTTCTGCTGGTCTGTGGGCCATGCTAAATACCACTGCATTGAACTGTTAACCCAGAGCTTCACTCTCAAAGAGCATCTAAAAGCAGCTCAATAACTTTTAGATGATAATAAGGTGTGAATGCTTGCAGAGCAACTGCATTTTAAATAGAGGATTATGGAGGCTGAGATACTTCACTTCTGCATAGAGAGGAACACTGAGTAGGGTCGCTTTTTTAGAGTAAAGAACTTCCCCCTCCAATCACAAATAGCTATAAGCCAGCTCTTTATCCTGAGACTGTGCAACTACTCTGTGCAATGAGAAGGCCCTAGGGGAGCATCTCTTCTTGACTGCTAAAGGAGCCACATGGCAAAGAGCCAGCCCTGGAGAGTGCTTTGGGCTTTTCTAGCCACATCCAAGCCACATTGTTGGCGCTGGGTCAAGCCCTAGCTCACACTTTAGGGATTTGGGAGCTGCTGGCAGATATGGAGCCTGTAGGTCTGATTTTATAGTCCGCTTGGCTGAGATGGACTTTTCCTTTCAGTGGAACAACTATGAAATACTGCCTTAGCAACAATCCATTTCAAAAAGGAGGAACTTGGATATGTGTGCCCTCTCAGCTGTCCCACAAACCAAAATTCGTGCTTAGGAATTCTTCACCCTGGAGCATCCACATTGATTTTCCAAAACTCCTATCTCTAGTCCAGCTACTACTAGAGTGAACAATGCACCATGTAGGGTTTATACAAAGGCCCACTCCCCACTGCTTCTTAAAGCTCTCTGCCCTATTCTTGATGCCCATTGCAGGCATCCATTTCCACTATAGACTCTCAGTTATTTAGTTCCCCCCACACCATCGTGGGCATCCAAAAACCAGATTTCAATCTCCTGGTAGGCAACCTTTCCCCACATTTCTCCCATAAACATTGGTTCACAATGCAGTGTTTTGGCATAGGTTCCTCAAAATGCAAGTTGCCCTGGCAGAATAACACTTCAAAACACAATAAATCTGAGTACCTAATTGTCAGTGAGTCTGGGAGCTCTTGCCAAGTGTCAGAAAGCTAGGAAAAGATGGGGCACAAAATTCAAGCTTCTTGAGGGTTGAGTCCATGACTGGTACATCTCTATATTCATCTTCCCAAGAAGGCCCTGCTTTTATTCCAATCTGTTTCTTTTCATATTTTGTTATTTCTTTGGGAAAGGCAGGTGAGTGTTCATAGGCATTAACTGCTAAGTCTTTCAGAATACATCTGTACATTAATAATGTGAAAATATTACATTATTGTCTTGGCTCCCCAGTTTTCAATTGTGTAAATAATAGCTTCTTTTCCAGAGAGTAATACGTGTGTGTGCTCTCTCTTTCTCTACCTCCCCCTTCCCTGACCCTTCCCTCATATTATGTTAGAACTGGAGATCCCTTGTGTGAGTCTGTTTTGCCTTGCTATAAAAGAATGTCAAAGGCTGAGTAATTTATAATGAAAAGAGGTTTATTTCCTCATGGTTCTACAGACTGTACAAGAAGCATAGGGCCAGCAACTTCTGGTGACGGCCTCAGGATGCCCTCAATCATGGCAGAAGGTAAAGGGAGAGTTAAGTCACTTTATAAAACCAGCGATACCTGGGCCCTACTCCACATCCAATGAGGCTCCAACAAGGAGGCCTGGGTATCCAGATTTTCAAAAATATACCACCTGTCTCTTCTAATACACACCCTTAGTTCATATAGTTTAAGCCCTTCATTTTAAATATGTGGAAGGACAGGGGAGGGACAGCAGGGGGTGGGGAGTTGGGGAGAGATAGCATGGGGAGAAATGCCAGATATAGGTGAAGGGGAGGAAGGCAGCAAATCACACTGCCACGTATGTACCTATGCAACAATCTTGCATGTTCTTCACATGTACCCCAAAACCTAAAATGCAATAAAAATAAATAAATAAATAAATACGTGGAAACTGAAGTCCATAGAGGGAAAGGACCTGTCCAAGGTTACATGGCCAGTTAGTAGCAAAGCTGACTCCCTAGTTCAACCTTGAAATAGCCAATGCATTGCCTTTACTCATGGCTCTGTTCAGAACTGCTCTTTCTCAGTGTACTTACAAACTTAAATGTACCCAGCAAAATCTATAAAATAAAGTACTCAAGAGAAGGGATAAAGGAAAAACAAGAAGAGGGAAAAGGAAAGCACAGTGGATTTCAAACTATTCGAAGACTTCGATGGCAATAAGAACCTGTGAATATCTGAAATTTCCAGTACTCACTACCCAGACAGAATCTGCACAGAAATGATTTGAGAGTCACACTGCAAACACTGTTGGGAATTTTATGATCCCTGCGCTCAGTGGCTGTCATCTTCATATTGCTATTAATCAGCCAGGCTTGGCCCTCCATTCCATAGCATAATCTCTTCAATTGTCCCAAGCCCCAGACTAGGTCATGTGACAGCATCACCCCACACCAATCTTCCATCTCTTTGTAGGTCAGACAAGCTCCCAGTTATCTTTTTTGTATTAAAGCATCTTAGTGAGGGGCAGAGACAATGGCCCTATGGACCTACTTACATGAGTTAGTTTTCTTTTCAGATTTCTTAAAGGCAGAGGGGAGCTGGATGCCTCCAAAGCTTTCTCTGACAACACATCAATGACATCCCAATCTAGATGAGGGATTTTTAGCTGCCACAATTGTCTTTTTGAAGTAGGATCTTGAAAGAAATAAAGCTACTGTAAATTCAAGATTAAGAAAAAGTGAATAGGGGGTTGGGAGCAACAATATCTCAACCACTTTAACCATTTGCCAACACACAAGTAACCCCTGCCCTCTGTATTTGTGTTTTCTGCCCTTCTGAGCTTTGATAAAAGAGGTCTCAAAATGATACTTATATCATTTTACACATGTAGCTTTAGCTCCCCATCACATTCTCCACAGCATCTGTCACATACCTTGTTTGCTCTTTCAAGCTCCCTCTACTCAATCTTGCCTCCCACCTTACTGAAAGCAAAGTCATCCTAAGTTAGCACCCTAGATTTCCCTTCCTCTTACATTTCTACCTAACATTCTATTTCTTTCTTTGCATCACCTTTCTTCTCTGCATTGACTGCCTGTATCCACCCACCCACCCTTTCCTCAACCTCCAGCAGTCTGGTTCTATCCCTACCATTGTCATATACTCTTTTCTTTTTCATCAGTCAATCCAAGAAATGAGGTCATACTTGTAGAGCACATGACACAGTTCTTGACACAGAATAATACCTCAATAATATTGTAGGTCTTTCAAAATACAAGCAAGCACACATATGTGCACACATGCACACAGAGTTAACTCCAGTTGCTTTCCCTCTCTCATCTACTACCTATTCATGGCATTTGACACTGTGGACCACTTGAAACTCTCTCTCACCTGACTCTGGGAACATTGGACCTTAGTGCAGTATCTTATTACTTCTTTTTCTTTTGATAATTCTCTATCCTCTTCCCCCTCCAAGTATGGTCACAACCAAAGGTTCACAACTGAAATATCTTCTCTTGCTGGATTCTTCCTTCCACAGAGAACTGCTACTCAAACTGTAGTCCATGTTCCAGTGCCCATCAGCAAACTGTCAGTTATTGGTTCATCATGAGATAAGGAGCTTGTCCATAATGTAAATCACTCACATCGCTAAACACATAGATTAGTTCAGCTGATATTTTTTGGTAACAAAGCTTTCTCAGTGAAGGAAGTGATGCAATGAATTATATTCTGCCACAAGTGTCTCCTCTTGACATGGCCTGATGCTTTGAGGAGAATCACCTTTGAGGTCCCTTATACTCTTTTAGCTTCAGTACTCCTATGCAAAGAAAATTCACTCAAATTAACTCTGTACCTCCAGCTTCTCCGCAGAGCTCCAAACGTGCATCTGCGGCTATCTGCCAGACCTATCACCACTGACAACAACCGAGATATTTCATTAGCTCTTTAAACTCAACAAGTCAAAAGCTAAATTCACAGTTGAAATCCGTTTTGGGAACATATAACAAATATACACATTTTCAAATATATCTCTTTTCAATAAATTTTACTCATACACATAACACATGAATTCATATTCCTTATAAATATTTTGAAAATTACAGATAAGCTCCATTTTGCACATTATCAACAACCAAGGTCCACTTCTCTCCTCCCTAGAAATAACCATTGTTGATAGTTTAAATTTTGGTATCCTTCTAAATCTTTCTCTACACATGTGCATTCATATACAGAATATGTATTTTTTACATAGGGCATTGTTTTGTTATTTTTTTAAAATCTAAAATTATTTTTTCTTATCATCAAAATATTCTGCAGATCTTTCCATGCCAGTCCGCATAAACATGTTTCATTCTTTTGAAAGTGCTGAATAATGTTCCATAGAAAACACATCCATAGTTTATTTAGCCATTTTTTATTGATGGACATTGTGGCAGAGACATCGCTATATATTCAGCAAACCACTCTATTTTTCTCCTGGGCACACAAGAAGTCACAGGTGGACAGTAAGGCTAGTTCTGGCCAATGGAATGTGAATAAAAGTGATACATTCTACTTCTAGATCTGGGAACTAAAATCTGCAATAAATCCTTCTGCTCCCTTTCTTTCCCTTCTATAGTGACCATAGGGGCTATATGTGGAAGTTGGCCAAATTACAAGATGCGAGAAACTTGATTTCAGAATGACCATGAGAAGCAGAAGATCTCTCTTCTCTCTGACCACATTGGACAGTCATATGAGCAAGCAATATATCCTCAATGTGTTAAGTCACTGAGATTTTAAGATTGTTTATTACGACAGCTATAATTGCTTATCCTAACTCATACTGAGAAAACAGGATGGATGGAAATTAAGGGGCAAGTGTTTAAGAGGTAAAAAGTGACCACTCCTAGGTAGCCATGAACCTATGGTGGCGTTAACGTTTTCTTCTTTGTCCCATTCATAATTCAACCAAAAGCTATAATTATGGTTGACAAGTATAAGAGCAGTGCTGATGAAATTAAAGAATGAAGAACCATATGCTTTAAAATAAAATTAACCATGATAAAAAGAAACTTTGCAGTATCCTCTAAAGTCCTTGAAAGTGCCAAAAGTCCTATTCAGAATGTCCACATGTATATTTCTTCATCTACTTTACACCACTCATAATTAAACCAGCTTCTCTTCAAGTACTAGCATTTAAAACTAATGTCATGTTCAACTTGATAGTTCATTTTGCTTAATTATTAGTACCACGACAATATTATTTCAGATTAATTTTCCTAATAAATGTATACCATTCCAGCTATGTCATGGACAAATTAGATTTATGGATCTACCTATAAAAGGTGAATATCTTTAGTAAGTTCCCAAAATAAAATGAACTCCAGGTTCCAAGCAGCTGCCTTACAACCCAGTTTTAGAAACGCCACCTATTCTTTATTGTTCCATATGTTTCTTTCCAAGAAATAAACAACAAACCTAGCCAAACAATACATAAGCGCCTTTAAGTCAGGAAAGTTGCCATTTTCATCTCCTATCCATTTCTAGTTGCCCCAACACAAGGCCAGGTACACAGTCTACATCTTCTCCAGAGAAGAGGACAGAATTCAGATAAGAATTCAGTTTAGTGGTAAACCACACCCGATTCTCCTTATGTGTTTCTCTTACTTTCTCTCTTCCTTCACCGCCATACTTCTTAACCAGTTTCCACACCTGTATCCTGGGGACATGGTCATTTAGTTAATTAATGTAAAATGCTGAGGACAGTGTCTGGCTGTTTGACAAAAGTGGTCCATCTTTGTTATCTCACCTCCTGGCTCACTGTCAATAAATTACTGTTATTGATAGTGAGAGTCAGGCCTCCTCAGGTGTGTTAGAGTGAAAAAAAGAGTATTGATCATCACTGCCAGAGATGGCAAGATGGCACCTCTGTGGATTTTAGAATTTAGTCTTTGTAACTGCCTTGAGGAACCCCGATGGACTCAGGAGTGCTTCCCAGCATCCATTTACAGACAAATCCTTATGCTCAGTAAAGGCATATGGAGAGAGGTATGTTCCCAGCGTGCATAAATACAAATTCTTCCAGGAGAGTTGCATGCCCTGAATGATAACCTTCTCCCTGCACTGGGGATGAGGCTGCTTTGAAGCAGGTAGGAGCTTTTCCAGAACCAAAGGGGTCAGTAGATCTGCAGACCTTACTCTCCAGAAGGGATCTCCAAAACTGTGATTGATTCATCATCCTATCAGAACCAAAAGATACCCTCATACATGTATACTTATTTACATATATTTTATATAAACCACAGCACAATATACAAAAATGAATACCAATATTAGATACTACTGAAAAGCATCTGTTGCTGATCATCCTGTCCCTGTACTTCAGCATACAAGAGGCCCTCAGGACAAGGTTAATTGTTATTAGAATGTTTATAAATCCATATGTCAAAGTAAAAAACAAAAAGAGTAGTCTCTACTCTCAATCTACAATTCCTTCCCTCCCATTTGTGTCTCATCCTACTTGGGCTGGGCTTCTCCTGGACCCTTCTACTGAATATGCTCTCTGTAAGGTCACTAACACTCCTGAGTGATGAATCAAGTTGGCTCTGCCCCTGCCATCATCTTTCTTGACCTCTATGCCATATCTGACACTGTGGACCAGATCTTCCTTCTCCTCAGGTTTTCCTCCTATCTCTCTGATTATTCATTCTCCTCCTTCATCAAATTCTCTTCCTGTGCCTATCCCTTAAAGGTTACTATTTTCAGAGACCCTCTTCATAAGGCCCTTTTCATATCATTCTGGAAACTTACCCCAGGAAATCTCCATTCCCATGGCTTCAACTACTCCATTGATGATACGTAAATTTTTATCTCTGACTGTCACATCTCTCTCCTACTCCAGACCCATATAGGTAACTGTCTCCTGGATGTCTCCAACTGATCTCTATTAATGGCACTGTCATCTATCAAGTTACCTAAATTGGAAACCTGGGAGTCATACAAAACTTTTCCTCTCCCCAGTAACTACAGTCAATTGGCCACAAAATCCTATTATATCTTCTTTGGAATCACCCCTTAACCATATTCCTTCCTCATTGTTTCCACTGTCACTGACTTTGTTCGGACCCTTATCACCCTCACACTAGGATTTTTGCAACAACAGTCTTTTAATCTGTCTTTGTGTATCCATTCTTGCCCCCTTTCAAACTGCCCTCCATATAGTTGTTGGCGTGAACTTTATAAATTGCCAATAATAGTATGCCATGCCTCTGCCTAAAAATGTTTAATGCTAAATCCATTGAACTTGGCATAAGGAGGTTCTTCATAAGCACTCTAACTTCCCTTTTTAGCAAGATCACGTGACACTGCCTCAATCAAAATGAACTTCCTGCAGACCCTTGAACACTCTGTGCCCCTTTACATTTCTGTGTCTTTGCATATGCTTTTCCTAATGCCTTAAAATAACTTTTTCCTTCTTCTGCATCTTTGAAACATAGCCCAAATGTCACCTCCTTTGTGAACATTTCTTCAGGCATCTAACCATCACACTTATTCTGTATTTCAGTGATTCATGTGGGACTATCTCTGGAAGAGAGATCTGTATATGGAGTTATAAGTGCATCAAAGGCAGGAAATTGTATCTTATGTGTCTTTAAATCTCCAGTATCTACCACAGTGCCTGGCACACAATAAGTGCTCAATAAATGCTTGCTGAAATGATGAATATGGTTGGCTGCATAAAAAGACACTAACCCTACCCTAAAAAAAGAAAGAGTTTCATACATTAAGAACCATGAACTATTTAAAGCTCAAACCTCTTGCTATATCAAGATATCTTAGAAAAAAATAATAATAAACCTCAGACATCTGGATTCACAGTGAATGGCTAAATGCACTGTTCTGAAGGTACCTAGAGCAATAACAGAAGTCTCTCTAGCAGCAATGAGGACTATAATAACTGTCCTGATTGAGAAACTAAATTACATAGTTACTTATGGCACTGTGATATCCCCTTGTATTCTTTAGTATGTTCACTCTTGGCTCTGAAGAAGAATAACACCAGTCCTTAGGCTAGTGGTAGAGGTGGGAGTGGAGAAGGAGAGTGAGAATTAGCTGACTAGTCAGTCTCATTTACACATTTTGGTTTCCATGGAGGGGAGAGAGTACACATGTGATGTCGTAAAGACTACAAAATTTTCTCTCATCACTCTTGTCTCCAAAGAAGTCACATATCTTTTACAAACTCTATCCTCTGAATTACTATTACTCCCTTCACTAGTCACACACACACAAAGAACATTTTTCAGGGAAGGAAAGTCAATAATCTTTTAGTATCATCAGTCAATCTAGCCACCTCATTTATCATCATACTACAAGTATGTCTTGATGAAGCTTAATATAACACAGTAGAAAGAAATTTACAGAGGAGTAAAAGTCCAAGCAGAACTCAGAAGAACAAAAATGGTTAGAGGCAAAGAGTGTCAGCTCTACAGTAACTGCAAGAGCTAACGTTACAAAGGAAACACAGGGGTCTTGGGAAATCTCATGTAGGTTTGCCGCCTGACTTGGTTGTCAGTATCCTATGTTCTCTATTGTATTGATTAACAGAACCCAAGAGGACTTGGCAAAGCAGAGCTAAATCTGTGCTATAGACTGAATTGTGTCCCCCATATTTGTATGTTAAAGCCCTAAACCCCAATGGGACTTGAAGATAGAGCTTATAAGGAGGTAGTTAAGGTTAAATGAATCCATAAGGGCGGGGCCCTAATTCAATAGGATTAGTGTCATGTTAGAAGTGATACCAAAGAACTTGCTGTCTTTCCTTCTCTCCATTATGTGAGGACACAGCAAGAAGGCAGCTTTCTGCCAGCCAGAAAGAGGGCCCTTCCTGGAACCCAACCATGAGGGCACCCTGATCTCAGACTTCGAACCCCCAAAACTGTGAGAAATAAATTTCTGTTATTTAAACTCCCCAATCTAAAGGTATTGTGTTATGGCAACAAGAGCTAAGACATTTTTCCAGGATTTCTCCTAGGGGTAACAACCCCAAGTAATTCATCATAAGTTAATGTAATTTATACTGTTTGTTCCCAGTCCCCCCAACTCTTCCATTTCTCAAAAAACTTAGGGAAAGTCTCAAGTTGCATTAAAATTACTTCTTCCTTTTCCTCTTTTTTGCCCTTTTCTAGGCTACGTTCATGTGAACAATTCAAGACATTTCCATCCATATGCGTTTTATTCCTGAAATTCCACACAAGTTTGAAGATTGGGCAAAGTTCTCATCTCTACTCCAAGCCTCCATTTCTCCTATGAAGAACTTGTGGAATAGTATAAGGCTGTAGTTCCATGCTACAATTGAGGCAAAATGGACATTCTGGCCACTTTGGACAATAATACAACTATAAGAGAGGATTTTCAGAGGAAGCAAAATTCTGAGGCAAGAATAGGAGGAGATAGTTAACCAGACGGAGAGGTGGTATGAGTAAAGAGCGGATGCATCCCACCACAGGTGTGGAGTAGACAGCAAATGAGTAAGAATGACAACAGCTAATGCGATGTGCCCTCCTACCACTTCTAGAGCCCTGTCATAATTTGTAGTTAAACTATACTCCCCAGAACTTGATTGATTTAGAAAGAATTCACTTGGAGGGTTCAATGATAATAAACTACAGATGGGTATCTACCTAACAGGGCTATTGGGAAGTTAAATAAAATAATGTATGGAAAGTGCTTAATATGGAACCAGGCTTATAGCGATCACTCCATAACTGGGAGCTGCTGTACTACTAGTTGTTGGTGGTGGTTACATTAGGGCTTTCTTATCATGGTAACTATGTTCCTGGCAATGTTAGATTTGTTCTGAATTGGTTTTCTTTTTTTTTTTTTTTTTTTTTTTGAGACGGAGTCTCACTCTTGTTACCCAGGCTGGAGTGCAATGGTGCGATCTCGGCTCACCGCAACCTCCGCCTCCTGGGTTCAGGCAATTCTCCTGCCTCAGCCTCCCGAGTAGCTGGGATTACAGGCACGTGCCACCATGCCCAGCTAATTTTTTTTTTGTATTTTTAGTAGAGACAGGGTTTCACCATGTTGACCAGGATGGCCTCGATCTCTTGAACTCGTGATCTACTCGCCTCGGCCTCCCAAAGTGCTGGGATTACAGGCTTAAGCCACCGCACCCGGCCCTGTTCTGAATTGGTTTTCTAGTGACATCAATTGTAGTAGTGAGGGAGACAACTGTGTTGATAGCAGTCCTGGAAAATGACATGAAAACAATGAATCACAAAGTGGATGAAATGCACCATCCATCCTACTACACAAACATAAGAGTCGTCAGTGACACCTCCCTCTCTGTCTCTTCTCCCCACTCTCAATCTACTACCAAGCGCTATCTATTTCTTCTCTTAGAACTAGCTACCTAACTGTTCTCCCAACTTCCATTGTTAGCACTCCCTCATAGTCTTCTTCACAAAAATGTCACAGGACATCCCATTGATCATGACAATTTGAACACATGTATTTACCTACACTCTGCTGCCGACCCTCACTAAAATGACAGTAATTTGGGAAGAGAAGATAACAATGCAATATTTGAAGCTAGAAAATAGACATGCAAGGGTAACTGACTTAGCAGACCTGCAGAAATTAAATCCAAAACTGGCAGTGGGGAAAATAACAACACAATTCACAGCAAAGAACCTTCAAAATGCTCCCAAATTGGTGGTACCAGTACTTCTGGAAGTGGAGGTGAAAGTGAATCTAAAAAGAAGAGTATTGACTAAAATTTTTATTAATTAGGTGGATCTTAAGATCTCCTCCACAACTCCTCACAGTTGGGTGATTATCTCTGCCCCAAATCCCATCAGATGTGAGGTTTATTCTCTATAAAGAGTAAAACAGAGGGTCTCTCGACTGGGGAAGCACAGTTGAGGAAGAGGTACTATATGGAAAACAAGAACATTCAGAAGTTTACATATTGATTGTTGAGACTCTTAGCCTCCTATCCCACTTAGCTCTTTTTTTTGTTTGTTTGTTTTGTTTTGAGACAGTGTCTTGCACTGTCACCTCGGCTGGAATGCAATGGCATCCTCTTGGCTCACTGAAACCTCCATCTCCTGGATTCACACTATTCTGCTGCCTCAGCCTCCCAAGTTGCTGGGATTATAGGCTCACACCACCATACCTGGCTAATTTTTTTTTTTTTTTTTTTTTTTTAGTAGAGACAGGGTTTCACTATGTTGGCCAGGCTGGTCTTGAACTCCTCACCTCGTGATCTGCCTGCTTTGACCTCCCAAAGTGTTATGATTACAGGTGTGAGCCACTGCACCTGGCCCCACTTAGTTCTTAGAATGCTGACTGTCAGGCTTACAGCCCCTAGGCTGGAATATCCTTCTTTGGAGATGTGAAAAATCTCGGGGGAACAAAAAAGAAAAAAACTAAAGATGTTGATATAAAGGGTTGTCCAGTGAAATAACCCAGCCAGATCACCTTGCAGTGAAACCCGTTGTGGTAGACAATGTAATCCCCAGTGGATACCACCTACTGGTACTCATGCATTTGTGTACTTCTCTCTTCTTGAATGGCGATGGGAACTGTGATTTGCTTCTAACCTAACAGATTATGACAAAGGTGATGGTATGTCACTCTCATAATTAAGTTACATTATAAAAGGTTCTGCTTTAGCAGATTGAAGCTAGTGTCTCTTCCTGCGGGCTTGATAAAATGGGAGGCTGTGTTGCAGAAGCCTGCATGGCAAGTAACTGCCAATCGCCTTAAGGAGCTGTGGATGACCTCTAGGACCTGAGGGTAGCCTCCAGCCAGCAGTTAGCAAAAAGCTGAGGCCCTCAGTCATGTGTGGCCATTAGAAAATAAATTCTGCCAATTTGCTTGGAAGCAAATTCCTCCCCAGTCAAAATTCCAAATGAGTTTACATCCTGACCAACACTTTGATTGCAATCTGGGGAGACTCTTGACAGAGGACTCAGCTACCCCAGACCTGAACTCCTAATGGACAGAAACCATGAGATTATTAATGTGTGTTGTTTTAAGCCACTAAGTTTGTTGTAACTTGTTACGCCACAGTAGAAAACTGATATACTCACACAAGTCTCACTAAATACTCTGACCTTTTAATTAGCTTTATAGGAAACTACTCATAAATATGAGCAAACAGCCAAGGATGACAAGCTATATGAGGAAAGCCTCCAATATCAAAGATGGAGAACTAAACCAACCAACAAATCAAAAACTTAAAAGAAACAGAAATGAATATTAATAACCATTATTGTACTCAAAGAGGTAATGTATCTATCAAATAAGAGTAAGATTATATTAAAAAGGATACTTAGAGAGCAAAACGATTGCTCTGAAAAATTCCTGCTTTAGCTAGAAGCCATTATCCTAAGCAAATTAACACAGGAACAGAAAACCAAATATCACATATTCTCACTTATAAGTTGGAACTAAACTCTGGGTCCTCATGGACATGAAGATGGCAACAATAGATAGTGGGGACTACTTAGCAAGAGGTGGGGAGGGAGTCAAGGGTTGAAAAACTACTGGGTACTATGCTCACTATGTGGATGACAGGATCATTTGTACCCCAAGCCTTGGCATCATGGAATATACCCATGTAACAAACTTGCACATGTACCCCATGAATCTAAAATAAAAGTTGAAATTTTAAAAAATAACTCTGCTTTGAACTTCTTATTTAAAAATATGGTATAATTACAATTTTTTCTGGTCTTTTTCACAGGATCTTTGTCCCAGTTTCCCGGGAAAGAGTTTCTAAACTCTTGGAATTTCTTGAGTGATAAGAGTCTTTGTTATTCATGATGGGCCTCTGGACCCATGACTGAATTTATGCTAATGAGGTAACTCAGGGTAGGCTCTTGGATAGTTTCAGGATAGAGGTTGGTCATGCTGAAAAGACCAACCATGTGACTAGAGAGTTAGGGCTTCGCACCAGATGATATTAACCCAAGATTACCTCTGGGGAGAGAAGAAGGGGTATTGGAGACTAAATTCAATCACGTGATCAATGATTAAATCACTCATGCCTATATAATGAAACCCCAGTGAAAACCCTGGACACCAAAGCTCAGGTGAATTTCCTAGTTAGTAAACATATTGATGTGCCAGGGGTGACATATCCTGATTCCACAAGGGGAGGACATGGAAACTCCACAATTAGGGCACCCTCAGACCTCATCCTCTAGGTCTCTTCATTTGGGTAGTCCTGATTTGCATACCTTATAATAAAAATATAATAATAAATATGGTACTTTTCTGAATTCTGTGAGTTATTCTAGGGAACTATCAAACCTGAGGGGCTCATTAGAATACCCACGTTGGTAGCCAGTTGGTCAGAAGTTTAGGTAATTCTGAACTTGTAGCTGGCATCTGAAGTGAGAACAGTTTGTTGGAGACTGTGCCCTTAACCAGTAGAGTCTCTGCTAACTATGTTAGTGTCAGAGTTGCATTGCAGTATTGCAGAAGCATTGAAAGATAAAGCCGAGGGAACAGCCCAGAAGTAGAGCAAATAGACAAATATATGGAAAGATACAAAATATAAGAAAAAATGTAAGCAAATTACATTATTCAAGTAGTCCAACATAAGAATAACCTGAGTTCCAGGGAGGAGAAGGTCAGAAAAAATGGAAAGAACAAAATTAAATCAGTAATTCAAGAAAAGTTCCCAGAGTTGGAAGACAATTTTAAGATTGAAAGTGGCCACAGAATACCGAACACAGTAAAAGAAAATGAACACACACCAGGGGATATCAATGTGATGTTGCAACTTAAGGACAAAACAAAGAACCCAATGGCTTCCAGAAAAGAAAAATTACAAGGAATCAGGATTCCAAATGGCTTTAGACTTCTCAAAAGTTAGAAGCTAGAAAACAATGGAGAAATATATTCAAAATTATTAGGGATATGTCAGGATGAGCAAGTTCTACAGATCTAGAGAGCAATTGGGCCAGATTGGAGCAATTCAAAGATGTCTCACAGAAGATGAAACTGACAGAAGAGCCAATGCATCTTCACATATTGGGAGAATATTTAGTCAACTGGGGAACAGGTTGTGGATGAGGTAATGTTAAGTACATAGAAAAATAAGCAAGAGAATAAACAAGACAATTATCAGCTCCATTAAAAACAAGCAGATGTGCAAGAAAGGAAAAGCAATCCTAGTGTGCCATATAACTCAGCTGTGAATAGCATTTCCAGAGTCGTAATAATATAAACACTGAATGTTGATCTACTCATTTCACTACTCTACCAGACATAACTGTACTGGTAGACTAGTGAAATGGGAAGTCTGTGTTTGCGCGTGCACAAGGGCTTATGGTGATAATAAGCTAAACTCTCCTCTACCATAGAATGCTTTAATCTGAAAAATCATGAATTAGCTTTACAAGCATGCTATTTAGCTAAAAGAGTTCCAAGTAGTTCCCTCTAGGGAGTAGATAATGGGAGGGGCTGACAACTGTGACAAGTACCTATTTGTTTCTTTAAACTGCATACAAAGCAAAATTCTTTAGAAAATAAAAAAAATTTTTATTTTTTATTATTACTTTTTTTCTCTTTTCTTTTCAACTTTATTGTAATTATTTTAAGTTCCAGGATACATGTGCAAGGCGTGCAGGTTTGTTACGTAGATAAACGTGTGCCATGGTGGTTTGCTGCACAGATCAACCTATCACCTAGGTATTAAGCCCCACATGCATTAGCTATTTATCCCGATGCTCTCCCTCCCTCCACCTCCCCTCAGGTCCCAGTGTTCCCCTCCCGGTGTCCATGTGTTCTCATTGTTCAGTTCCCACTTATGAGTGAGAACATGCGGGGTAAAAACTATTTTTAAAAGCAAATTCAAATCAGATAATGTCACCAAATTACGTAAAACTCTTAGTGGCTTACCATTGCAATTAGAACAAAATCTTCTCTTTCCCATGACTTATATGCTTCGTCATGATCTGAATCACACCTATCTTATTTCACTCCTACGACTCTCCCCCTTGATCTCTAGGCTCCAGTCACTCTGACCTGATTTTTCTTCCTCAAACATAAGCCTGTCCCTATCTCTGGGAGTTTATACTTGCCATTCCCTCTGCCTGGAATCTCTTTCCCCAGATATTTTCACAGCTGCCTCTTTCTGTTCACAGAACTCAACTGAAAGTTGCCTCTTCAGAGAAGCTTTCCATGATCATCCAATCTCAAACAATCAGGCAAACCCAAATTGAAATTGAAATCCAGTCTACAAGCCAACTGGACTGTACTCTTCAAAAGTGTCAATGTCATGAAAGACAAATGAAAGCCGGGCTAATCTGGATTAAAGGAGACTAAAGAGAGAAAACGAAATGCAATCTATGATTTGACCCTATATTTACCCCCCCCCCAAAAAAAGGTATACAGAGCATTATTGGGAGAACTGGAGAAATTCAAATATGCATTGTATTATATATGAATATGATAATATTCATATATCATTGTTAAATTTCATAAGTGTGATCATTGTATTGTGTATGAAGGAAAACGTCCTTGCTCTTTATGCGATACATGCTGAAATGCTTAGTGTGAAGTGTCATGATGTCTGCAACTAACTTTCAAGTGGCTCAGCCAAAAATAAAGCAATTATACAGATAAATAAATGGAATATAGATATTAAGTAAATATGATGAAGTGTTAGCAATTGGTAAAGAATATGTAAGTGATCACTGTAGTATTCTTGCAACTTTTCTGTAGAATTGAAAATTTTTCAAATCAAAAGTTAGTGGAAAAAAATCTTGGAGTTTATTTAGTAGGTTTATTGCTGGTAGTAGCATTCAGGTGAAGTAATTCCAAACTATTGTGGATGTGCCATAGGATTAAGCAAATGAGTAAATAAATTCACATCATCCTGTTTTGTTTTCTTTATTGCATTTATCATTTTCTGAAACAATGTCTTCATATATGTATTTACTTGTCTGTTTAACGTCTGTATTTCCCCAGCCCTTAGCCAATAAATGTTATTTGAGCATGGATGACGTCTGTCTTGTTTTTTGGTGAATCCTCAACATTCAAATGAGTGCCAAGCATATAGTAGATGTTCAATCATTATTTGTGGAATTGATGATTGAATGATGAAATCCCTAGAAACCCTGGGGATCGGGCAGCTGCAGTTTTGCCCCCGGGCCACATTGAGGCTCTGAGGCCCAGTTGGGAAAGGGTCTTGTTATTGCAGAGACCAGTGAAGTTGAGAGAGAGAAAGGGGGAAACTGAGCCTTTTTCTGTCATATAACGTGTGGTTAAAGGGAATAGGCCTTTCCAGAAATGGCTGTGCCCAAAGATCATAACTAGAACATGAGGACTTAAAACCAAAAGGTGAGTGATAGAAGGGAGGTCCTGGAAATTACCTGTTCAATGCTTTAATCTCCATCAAGACAACTGAGTTACGTGACGCCTTGTCTTTGTAAGTCACTTCAACTGTGTAAAACCTCTCCACTGAGATTCCTTCTTATGACATAACTGATTAATTATTCATTTTGAGCTAACTTTCAGTAAGGGAGAACTACAAGAGAGAAAAAAGGGGCAGCCAGAAAGGCTACTGGCAGTTCTTTGGAAGAAAAGAAAGCTACCTTCTTCCCCAACCTTTCTCATCACAACAGTTCTGCCTATTAACACCAATTTTCCTTATTTGTCTGTTCCTCTCTCCTATATCAATCACTTTCCCTTCTTAAGTCAGTCAGAAAGTGTTTGTAGAAGGTGGTAAGGTAGCAAAGTAATTTTGTGCAGAGACGATTCTTACTAACATTATCTTTTTTCCTTTTTGGATAAAGACACACACACATACACATATTCAAATATTGAGAATGAGTATTACAAATGTCTGCCTGCTTCCATTACTGACACTACACCGGGGGGTTCTAAGAATCTTTTTCACTCTTTCTAAACATCATCACCTAAGGGACGCTATCAGCTCTATATTCTCTCCCTCAGCTCCCCACACACACATCTGTGATCTGCAACACCAATTTCCACCACTTTTTTCTCTATGCCATTAGAGCAATCTGTTTTCTCTTATAATCCAAGCTGAGTTTAGATCCTTGGCAGATTAGGACTGGATGGATGTTTCTCATCAGCTTTCCCCCATATCTAAGCCACAGGGAGTTAAAGATTCTTCAATGATTCAATTTTTTTATGTTCCTTCAAACTGTTTTCAATCTCTGAATCTGCTTTCAGGTCCACAACCATCCCACTCCTGGCTGCCTACAAAGACCTTTCTCTCATCCCCTGGTCATTCATCATCAATTAGAATTTTAAATTAGAAATCCCATTAGCATGTTGAGTCCATGGAAGCCAAATGACCCATTATGGACTAAATCCAAATTTATAGGCAGGTGATTAAGCCAGTTGGGCCAGTAGCCTTGGCGCAAGCCTTGGCAATGCAGACTCAAAACTAGAGGTTGCAGCAAAAATAAAGGAAGAATCATGATTTTACAAATTACCTCAAATTAACTGGATATCAGCTCAAGGGGAACAAAGTAGATTTGTAGATGCTTCCAGAACCAAATACACAAGCAAAGACAATTCTTTTTCTCACTGGTTGGTTTTACCATGTACACCTATAGTCAAACAGTCTGCATTGCCCCCACTACCTTTAAAACCAAATCGTACAACTCTTCAATCTGATGTTCAAAACATTTTACATCTCCCTTTCTCCCTACCACTTGCTTCACTCTAATCTCACCCCCCGTCAATCATTGGTATGGTCCTCTATCTCAATCAGCCTGGCTCATTGTCATCACCAGGTTTCTATCTTTCCTTCTCTCCTTGCCTGCAATGCTTTGCCACATGCTAACTGCATCATTCAAGACTCATTTCAAGATCTATCCCCTTACAAAAAGCTGTCCGTGATTCACTCACAGGACGGCTGATATTTTCTGCTAAAACAGATTTTAGAGCTAGATGATCAGGCTCAACTTTATTCCCACCTCCATTTTTCATATGAGAAATCTTGAGGCAAAAAGATATTAAATGATCTGTATAAGGTCATGCTGAGAGTTTAGTGGTAGAACCTTAATATGAAGCAAGATTTCCTGACTCCCCTTGCAATTTCCTTTCCACTCTGTCACACTTTGTCCCCATTCATCCCCCAGCCTCCCAGAAAAGTACAAAGTGTGGTGTCATGATCATAAACTGGCATCTGTGTTTGGATTGCTTTTCACCTGTATTTGGCTTATCTTGACCACCAAGTTCTAACGATTCTTGTGGGAAAGATCATGTCTAATATTTCTGCCCATTCTCCTTCTCCAGGGCACCAAATAGGGCTGTATACACCCCAGACTGGCAGTAAATACATCTTAACTGTGGAGTGCTTCACTTCAAGAAAACATGAAAACAGAACCAATAAAATGAGTATACCCTGGGTGGATTATTATATTACATACATATTCAAAAAGTTTCCTCTAAACAGTGACCTCTTATAGTGAGCTTCATTACAGATCATTAACTGCCATCCAAAAAGAGAGTGAGAGGTGAGAAACCTCAAAGTAAAAATGGAAGAGTCACTGCTCCTTTGACAGGCTCAAGAAAGGAAAAAAACATTAAGGTAGCCATCCCACTCTGCTATGGAGAGGATTTACACAGTCTCTGTCTCATAGCCCCCAGCTCACAGCCCTCAGCATTGTGCTCTGGTCTCCCTCAGCGGGGAATTGAGTGACACAAGTTCTAAATGTCTATTCCACCACTAATTATGTCTGTGACCTAAGACATGGCACTTAATCTCACTAGACTTGTGTTTTCTCATCTGTTAAAGGGTAGGGGGCAGGGATATGTGATGGAAGTCCGAATTTGCTTGCCTCACATTTGTTGTGAGTCTGAAGTGAGATAATATATGTGAAAGTACTTTAAAAATCAAAAGGCATTATACAAATGCAAGATATTAACTTTTTAACTCTCTAATCCTATATGGATTAAACCTAGGAGACCAGAGTGAGTAAAGGTTAACAGGTTTGCATTTTAATACCATCTAAATTAATTGTCTGAATCCTCTACTTTCTCCGTAAATGCTGTCTGTTCTTAAACCCATCTCCTTATTTTATTTAGTAGATTGTTATAAAGGTTGTTATTTTGGCTTGGCACATCCCAAAGTGGAAGGGATAGGGGAGGCTGGCAGCTGCTAAGACTCAGGAGAGACACTGATTTCTTCCCAAATTGCTCTAAAAGGCAGGGCTTAGGGAACTGAAAGCTACTGATTAAGGAGGGAAGGGCTTCCCCTCTAGCAGTACGGTGCCAGTCTCTCATTCAATAAAGAAAATGAAATGGTCCATTTGACCCAGCAATCCCATTACTGGGCATATACCCAAAGAACTATAAATCATTCTACTATAAGCACACATGCACACATATGTTCATTGCAGCCCTGTGTACAATAGCAAAGACCTGGAACCAACCCAAATGCCCATCAGTGATAGACTGGACAAAGAAAATGCGGTACATACTATGGAATACTATGCAGCCATAAAAAACAATGAGTTTGTGTCCTTTGTAGGGATTTGGATAAATGTGGAAACCATCATTCTCAGCAAACTAACGCAAGAACAGAAAGCCAAACACTGCATGTTCTCACTCATAGGTGGGTGTTGAACAATGAGAACACGTGGACTCAGGGAGAGGGGCATCACACACTGGGGGCAGTTGAGGGGGTAGGGGAGAGACAGAGGCGGGTGGGGGGGGGGGGGAGGGTGGGGAGGGATAACATGGGGAGAAATACCAGATATAGTATGCACTTAAAATTAAATAAATAAATTTAAATAAATAAATAAATAAAAAAGAAAATGAAATGGAAACAAGAAGGGAGAAGAGCTTTAATTTTTTCACATTTCTCAGCTTTTCTCTCCTTTGCCTCTCCAGAACTCTGAGCCTGGCTGAAATTGAGAGAACTCCATGCTGGCTTGGATAAACTTTATTTTGGGTGGAGTCAGAGTAAATGTTGGCAGTTGGGTGAGGTAGTGCATTGTATATTCAAAAGATGTGAGCCTACCATGCTGTTCTACTGATAGATCCTTCAGCCAGCCCAATCAGGTACTTTATATAACATGCCCAAAAGCCCCAGGCTAAGGACCATTTCTGCCCTGGAACATCCAGAACGATGTTCATCCAAGCCTCTGCAGATACGGTCATCATTCCAGATATGTCTGGTTAAAGAAATTCTTAGGTACCTCTTGGCCTTTTAAAAAATCAGTATTGTTTAATTTAAAAAGAGCCTCTTAGGAGATCATTAATCATTTGAAATATCAAATACTGCTAAAAAGCAATGCAGAAAAAGACACCCTAACTAGTAACCTACAATGAATCATTCACTTAACAGACATTTCCTGAATTCTGACTATGACCTCAAGCCCTGGGTTAGGTTATGAGGAAAATACAGAAGCACCTAAGTAAAACTTTGTAAAGAAATCAGCAGGTTATTGGAAAGAGGAAGGTGTAACTTAGTTATAGCAAAGGTGCCTCCACAAATCAGGCACCAGTCAACCATTCTGGTCATTCCTCTACCCTGCCTCCAATGTAAAGGTTTGTATTCAATGCTGGGCTCAGGAATCCCTGCCACACACACACAAATCCTTACTATGATATGAGGCAATAAGGTAGCTAATGATGTGCTGAGAAATAATTTTTTAAAATCTTCAAAACTAATCATAATGCAATTCAGGCAGTATATCTCCAGTAACCTACCCTAATGGAGCAAAGGCCATGTACAAACAACTATTTTAGCATTCAACCTCAAAATGACCTTGTAGCAAGAGTCTGTATCATACATTTTGGCTTCATTATAGTTGAATGTAGAAGTATAGACAAGCGTTTCAATAAACATTAATAAAGCAGTAACTCCAAGCAGTCCCCTGGTGGTATCCCGCTTGACAATATACTGTCTATGCCAAACTCCAAGAGGCTATCTCTAACTCAAGAGGCCGTCTTACTCTGTGACTGCTCAGCTTTCAGCCTTTCTAACTATATGTCCGGGTTTAGTAAAAAGCAAAATTTAAATGTGGGATATCAGCCTCTTCTAAGGACAGGATTTCATTAAGGTGTGAGAGTCTGAGAAGTGATCTCCAATCCTGGGCTTACTGGTTGGTCAGATCTGGCACTTGTATGTGCCAAATCCAATAATGAGATCTGGCACCTGTATATTTCAGTCCTGAATTCTTAGGGTTAAAGAGAGCTTGGCTACTTGAGTGTGGGATGGGAGAAAGGAGAACAAGCCCAAGGAGGGTAAAGAGAGTGGGTCCCTAAGGTGAATTTACTGGAAGGAGGACTGCCATGTGAGGGAATTGACAGGGCTCACGTCTCCTGGGCTTCCCATCCCCAGAGGCTAAGGACGGTCACTGCACTAGCTTAGTAGCTTCCAAGTAGTGTAACACATCTCTGGGAAGGTGGGCTTAGGCTGTGATGCTGCAGCAAGGATCTGGAAAATGCAGACCTCACCAGAGATTCTGGTCTTTGGAGTGAGTTAGGTGAAACTGTGCTTTTGTGGTATTATTTATTGCTGAGACATAGTATAGGTAACAGAAAGATGCTACAGATTCTAGAAAATTCTGGCTAGGTCAGTGTCCCTTGGCAAAAGAAGAGGGAATAGTGGGAGATACGATCTGGGAGGAACTGGCTAGAGAAGGGGCTGCAGAAGGAGGGTTGTTATCCACAACAGCATTATGTGTGTGGGAGATAAATTCACTTGTCATATTTCAAATCAGGTTTACAGGTATTTCTCCCCCTTCTGCTCCCACTACCCAGCTGTGGTTTAACGGGTAGTCTTCTCAAATTTTAATTACAATTGGCAATATATTGGTGTCTAAAGTCTAAGTCTGACTAAGATGATGGTTTGTGTGTATGTGTACGTGACTATAACAGAAAGAGCTTCTGAAGTCTCCCGGTGTGGTGGGAAAGGTGCTGCGCTAGGCATCAATCGTTCTCTTCGCAAGAGAATCTCCCATCTCTAATGTCAGAGTGCTTCAGGAAGTGAAAAAGGTGTGGGTGTTGCAGTGAATTTCCCCAGCCCAAGATACACACACACACACACACACACACACACACAGGCACACAAGCACACACGGGCGCGCGCGCACGCTAACAAGTTTGGTTAAAAATAAATAAATAAATAAAATAAAAATGTTAAAAAGTCCTGCTGATGGCTGGGAAATCCAGCTAAAAGCATAAGGCAGTCTCCTTATGGCATAGGCGAGCCAGACAGACGCCCAGATGGCTGCGGAGACCTTGGCTCCTGAGCGTGGAGCCCAGCTGCTGGTGCCCGGGCACTCTCAGGGCTATATCTGCAGGTTTCGGAAAGCCGGGACTGCAGCCTTCCTCATCACACTCCTTTCCCGAATTACCTCAAACACTGTACCTAATAGGAAACCGCTTGGATCTGGCAAAGCTCAGAAATGCCAAAACCAAAGAGGGGCAAATTTTACTTCAATCCAAAGGAGGCTGAACTCCCCTACCCTCGCCACCACACACACACACACACACACGCACACACACACACACACACACACGCACACACACACACACACACACACACACACACCTTGCGGCTTAATTTCTTTTCCCAGCTTAGATAAAAAGGTTTACTTGCCCATCAAGGCTTGGAAATGGGGAGCAAGAGGTTGGTCCGAGGCTAGGCTCACCTGCTGCTGAGGTGAGAGAGCAGACACAAGGATGGAAGCTGTTCTGAGCAGCAGCTCATGGCTGAGTGGTTGGGGGATTGCAAGGACCCTCAACTTCTCCTCTGGCTTTTTCTTTTTTTCATTCGTGTCACTAAAGAGTTAAATGTGGCCAGGCTCCAACCCGCCCCCCCCCAACCTCCATGCCACTCCACTCCCCCTCCCCTTTTTGTCTCTCCCCTCCTCTCCCGCGCGTCGCTAGGAGGTCATCAAGAGCTCTGCCCAGTCCGCTTTCTCAAGCCCCTCCGCTTCCCGCCTATCGGACCGGTGGCTGCTTACGAAGAGGTGTGCGCTCACTGAGGGGCGTGTTCCCGCACTAGGAGACGCTGAGCGCCCCGAGTTAGATCTCAGAGCGGAGCCAGCCATGGAGTGGGCTGGGGGAAAGTTTGGCACCCTGCGCGGGGCTGCCGGACTGGAGTGGGCGGGGCGCCCGACGGTATTTTAGCCCTCCAGGCTCAGGGACGCAAGCTACCCAGACCTGAGACGGTGTGCAGCCATGGACCGCGGAGCTGCAGCTTCCCAGGACACTGCCCCGCCTCAGGATGGAGAGCAGCCCGCTGAGTCTCCAGAGCCTCCGCCGCCTTGGCCGCCGCCGCCACCACCACCGGCTCCGCCGCCGCTCTCCGAGCCTTCGCCAGAACCGGTACCAGAGCCCTGTCCAGAGCTTGCTCCAGGACCTTGTCCGGAGGCGACCTCAGAACCAGCCACAGAACTGTACACAGAACCGGCCCCAGAACCGGCCCCAGAACCTGCCACAGAGCCGGCCCCAGAACCGGCCCCAGAACCAGCCACAGAGCCTGCCCCAGAACCGGCCCCAGAACCTGCCACGGAGCCGGCCCCAGAACCTGCCACGGAGCCGGCCCCAGAACCGGCCCCAGAACCTGCCACAGAGTTGGTCCCAGAGCCAACCCCAGAACCTGCCCCAGACTGGGTCCCAGAGCTGACCCCAGAATCTGCCACAGACCCGGCTCCAGAGCCGATCCAAGAACTTGCCCCAGAGCCGGCCCCAGAGCCGACCCCAGAACTTGCCCCAGAGCCGGCCCCAGAGCCGACCCCAGAACTTGCCCCAGAGCCAGCCCCAGAGCTGACCCCAGAACCTGTGACAGAGCTGGCCCCAGAGTTCTGCCCTGAGGCGGCTCCAGAGTCCCGTCCGAGTCCAGCACCAGGTCTATTGCCATGTCCGGTGGACACTCGAGAGAGGGGTCTAAAGACCTCTCCAACGCCATTGCCATCGCCCAGAACGCCAATGTCGTGGTCCAGAATAAAGGTAAGGAAAAGACCCCCTGGAGCAGGGAAAAGAAGCAAGGTGAAGTCAGATAGCTATGGAGCCCGCGGGACTCCGGGTACCCCTTGCATCCCGCTTGTCTGCCACTGGCTGGCCAAGATGCTGGGAAAGATGCAGGGATGGGGGAACCCAGGGGAGTGGGAAGCGGTTGGGAGGCGGGAAGCAACTTGTGGGAATCCAGAGTGGGCTGTTTGTGGCTAAAAATCGGGGGTGACAGCAGGGAGTGGGAATCGGAGCAGTTTTCCCAGTGAGGAGAAGTGACAGTGCGGTGAGCGCCAATATCTTGAAAGAGAGGAGGAAGACACCCTCGGGAAGCGCAAGAGACCAGGAGAAGTGTTTGGGGCTGGCCCGGAGCACACAGCGAACGGATTGAGTGGGGGCGGTGGGACACACCTCTTAGCCGCGGTCACTGCGGCAGAGGCCCAAGCTGCGGAGCCGCTGCCTGCTTGGCCCCTTCCCTGCCACTGGGGAGGGGGTGCCTCAGCTGGGCGCAACTGACAGCGCTCCAGGGAGGTGCCGGGCGCCTCTGCCGGCTCCAGCGAGCTGGTACTCTTGAAGGGGACGAGGGGCTGGGCGGCGCCCACGCGCACTGCAGGAGAAGGGAAGAGTTTGCCGGGAGGAGGGGGAGAGCATGCGTGTGTCGAAGCCACCATTCCATCTGTCTGCAGGATTTCCCAGCAGGTAGGTGCAAATGCAGTGATACAACGATGCGCAGCGTCACAAAAGGGCAACTGGCATCCCGCACCAGGGCCAGTTGGAATGGTACATGAGTCCTGGTTTAGAGACACGAAAATAGGAGTCGGGATTGTCGAACGTGTGAAGGGGAACCTTCATCTCTATCAGTCTACCGCAACGCCTTCTAAATAGTTGCACTTCACCGGGAAAAAAAAAAAGAGTGGAGAATCCTCCCTCAGTCGCCCAAGGGGAGTAGGGAGGAAAAGGTTTTCGTGTTTGCCTTGGACCCTGAAATCCTGTCTGCTCTTCAGCCGGAGTATGCCTGTCTATCCTGCTTTCTCTGCATTCTCCCTACTCTTCCTTTCTCCTAAACTTCGTTCCACAAAACTGTGAAAACCATGATAATGCACACACACACCTCAATTTAGCTTCCCCTGCAGGAAAACACACACGCGCGCCCTCATTCACACACACACACACCAGCGAGAGCGAGAGAGAGAGAGAGAGAGAGAGCGAGCGAGCGAGAGAGAAAGAGAGAGAGAGAGAGAGAGAAACGAATAACACAACACACCAACAGTGCCGGTCCATCCTGCTGCCTGGCAGACCATAAGGACACGGCCGCTCAGGAACCCTTCTCCTGTGGACTGCACACTTATAGAATGTAGAATGCAGAAGGGGAGGGGCAGAGGTTGGCATCACGAAATGGAAGCGCTGTTTGCTTTCTGAGTTCTTAGTAGGGAGGCTTGAGTTTGCAAAATATCTGCAATGACGAACGACTGAAAAAGAAGGCTAAAATGAAAAGTTTCACAGAGAAAAGAAAGTGCAGAGGTTAAAAATAAATAAAACAGAACGGTGGGACACTCTGACAATTTTTTAAAAATCCAACACTCTAGCTCTAGCCAGGAGGTGTATCCCTTCCCTTCCTGAAAATACCCTTTCCTGCAGTGATCTTAAGAAGGGAAAAGTTGGGGTGGCTAGATTTGGGAGCTCACCTTCACCGGGTGATTGCTCTTGTCTTTTTGGAAGTTTGCATTAAGCTAGTGGGAAAGAGGCAAGTAGGAATCACCTGACCTGTGGCCATCTCAAGTGAAATTTGGGGAACATGCCTGTGTAACTGACACATGGGGAAGTAATACCCAGCAAATGCATCTCCTCTTTGGTCTCTGGAAGGCTGACTGGAGACCAGGACCCTTCCCACAGTGAAAAGCATCTCCCTGCTCCCGTGTGAAAGCATATCCTACCACCTTGACAGGAAAATGTCATTGCCAGACAGATGAGGAGGATTAAGGTAAGGGGAATCAGATTAGTTTCCTCTACATAGCGCCCAGTGAGACGTGCTGGCTAGCTGACCCACAGACATTTGGCAGCACTGACCAGGATCCCAGGGGTTTGGCTTTGCCTTTAGTAGAGCCAGACATTTGATGAATCACTTATCTGTAGAATGGGGTTAAGAACCATGAACATCCGTTAAGAAAGCCATGCAGATTAATTAATCAGTGGCTCTGGAGAATTTTGAAGGATGCAAAGAATCTAGGTACATGCTCAAATTGTTAGGAGCCAAACCCTTTTACAACACCGTCAATATCTGATCTTCAGTGACAGAATCATTCTCTCCTGCATCCTCCTCAGACAAATAGCATCCGCTAACATTCAAGGCAAACAGGTTGTCATCTTAGCTGGGCTGATGCTGTTCTCAAACACTGCCTCCTTGAGGCAAGCTTGGGGGGAAACAGCTATGCAACACGCACAAATGTGCACACACTCCTAACACACACACACATACTGTACATATGTACACAAAATCTCAGGGAACAAAACAAAATATAGGTCTCATCATGCAATGAAATCCCACATAGCAAGCATGAAACTATCCTGATAATTCAAAGGATGAAATGAGCAAAACCAAGTATTTGAATGTGACTGCAAGTCTCTCCCAGATAATTTTGTTGACTGGTATTGTAGCAAGAAAACAAACATCTTCCAGCCTTGTAGTCTGCTCTCTTTGGGGATTTCAGGAAAGTTTCAGAACCTGCAATTCTATGCCAAGCATGAGGGTAGAGATTGAGAAAAGGCGGCTCATGTTTTCTTTCCAAATAGCTACCAGGATAACACAGTCAGTCTGTGAACCAAACATGTCTATTTATTTCCTTTCTAAAATGTTTCGATTCCCAGGAAATGTGCCATTGTCTCCCACCTGGTGGCAGCAAGTATAAGTAAGGATGTGTGAATTGATTCTTTAGCAACACTATAACTCTCTTGGGCGAGGGGCGGGGGGCTTATATGAAGTAGACCATGTTGTTTTTCTCCCATCGACTATGCTTGAAGAAAGACAACATTTTTTTTTTTAATTCATCGGGTTTTGACCAGCTATGAAATTAAAATCACACCATACAAGTGATTGATGAAAATCTGGGGAGAAATACACTTTCATGGCTTTTGGGGGAGATAAAAGGGATCTGTCTATCCCTCCTGATGATTGCACAGTAATAACCATTATCCCCAAACCATATCAGAACAGATTTTATGCACAAAACTGATTTTTTGTACATTTTCTTGCCAAATTGCAGGCATATATTTACAGAGTATCTGGTGATTCCTACCAGAATATTTTATTATCTTAGTGATTTCTGAGCTTCTCAAAAATAGGGGTGGCCTTTCTCAGTGCCTAGTACAATGCAGCCCTCCCTGATTTTGCTTAATAAACACTTGCTGAAGCTTGAAACCTATTCATTTCCAACAATGTAGAAGCTGCTGCTGTGAATGATTAAAAATTTGTTCTCATTGGTTTCAGAGTGAGAACTAAATGCTTATTTAAAGCATGGAATATATAGCCCTTAAGGAAATACAGTCAATCTTTCCATTTTCAGGGTGGATATTGGAACTATAATTAAGAAGCAAATTACTAACAATTTTTTAATGGCTTGGAAAGTGTCCTTATCCCATGTAGCCTTGGCAGCAGCAGACTAATGATGATATTGTTAGCTTCAGGGGATAATAAATTTTTTTCCTAAGTGAACAGAGTATCTGCAGTGACTGTAAACAGCTTTGGGATTATAGATTCAAATGTTTAACCTGTTGAAGGTGAGAATGAAATTACTTTCTTTTGTCTTCAATTTCCCCCACCCCTCCTTGCCAAGCTTTGATGATACCATCTGATTTATTTGGTATATTCTGAGAGCTCCTAAGCACTCACTACAGGATGTTTTAGAAAAGATAATGAAATATTGGTCAGTGGTCTTTAGTTTCTCAGAGTACAATTCTTATGCGTTTATTAAATGCTTATTAAAATCTCTTGACTAGGGCTTCTGCAGATCTGCAGCCCAAAGGGAAAGTGCCTCCAAGGAAAGGTCAAAAAAAAAAAATATCCATAGAAACCAGGAAACAATTCAGGGGCATTATAATAAGGATTATATAATCCCTTCTGCTCCTATGGCACTTTACAGAGTGCTTTCCTCTGCATTATTAACCCTTTTATTTCCTTGAACAAGACAGCAGGTGGGGGAGGGCAAAAATAAAACTTGACAGCTTATAGGATGTAATGATGGAATTATCTATTATAGATTTTTTTTAAATCTAACATATGGCCTGTTGTGATACATAGGATCCTCATTTGTCTAAGAACTCTTTAGCTGACGTTTCATGAGCTCCGAGTTTTTTCCAAAGCAGTGGTTGTTGCTCCACTTCTGATGCTCCCAGAGGGGGCCAGCATAGAAGAGGAGCCCGAGAAGAAACAAGAAGAGGCAGAGACCCTGAACTGATTACTCACAAAGACCTTTTTTGTTTGTGTGTATGTGTTTTGTAAAGGAAATAAATCGAAGTCCTGCTAAGGATAGGGCGCCCGACCTCCAAAGCCCACCCACTGTAATTCTTTCAGTGGAAAAAAATAATTTTAAGGGTTAAAAAAAAGCAAGCAAGCAGCCATTCTAAAGGGAGATGCACCACCCTCACTAAAGCAAATAGATCTTATTCTCAAAATAATAAAAACAAATTTATGAATTTTAAAAAGGAAAATAAAGGAACAGTGACCCCAAATAATGAAACTTATCTCTCCTCTGAAAATTATTTTAAGAAAAAAGAAGAAAAAGCTTCTAAAAGGAAGTTCTTCTCACCCTCATCAAAGCCAAAGAAAAATTTTAAAATGAAAAAAGAGAAATTATCTTAAGTTAAACAGTATTTCTAATCTTAAAATATTCATGAAATTTATAAACTTTATTTGACTTCATGGCTCATGCTCAATCTCTTGAGAAAATTAAGGGGGCAAAAATAAACCAACCTCATCAAAACTCCCTAACATTATTTTTCCCAATTACATAAAATACTCAGAACAGGCAAATCTTTAGAGATGAAAAGGAAAGCAATATGGGAGGTGGAAAAGGGGATGATAGCTACAGGGCTTCTTTTGAGGGTGATTAAAATGTTCTGGAATCAGAGAGTCGTGATGGGTGCAGAACCTTGTGTATACACTAAAACCCACAGAATTGTATATGTTAAAAAGGTGAATTTTATGCTATGTAAATTACATCTCAATTTTTAAAAATAATTAAAATAAAGATATCATACCTCTAACCACAAGATAAGAAACCTAGTATTCTCCCAAAAACAAGCAAACAAAAAAATCCCACAAAATTTAAAAAAGGAACTAAAAGGAAGGGAGATCCTCTTAAAGGATCCTCAAGCTTACCAAGGAAAATAACCTTAATTTGCCACCACTTCAATTAAAAAAAATTAAGGAAAACAAAAAAAAGAAATCTTTTTAAGGGCAGATATTCTCGAACTTAGAAAAATTAATGAAATTTATGAATCCTCCCCTCCAGATACACACGTTGTAAATAAAAAAAGAAAGAAATATTAAAGGATAAGTCCCTGATTATACCAAATCTCCTAAATTTTTAATTTCTAGAAAGCCTGAGGGTGAGGGAAATAAAAGAAATACCATTCCTCCATGACTAAAGATTATAAACTTTATTCTTAAAATACAATTTTAAAAATATTTAAAATAAAATTAAGAATGGAAAGGTATATGTGTTGGTGAAGAGGATATTACTAATGAAACAAAAACAAAATCCTCTTAAAGAGAGGAAGTACTTCAGTGTCACAAAGACCCATACATTTTTCTGTCAAAAAACAACAAAAACAAATGTGATTTTTTTTGTAATAAGAAGAAAAAAGAAAATCCGTCTAATGGGAGTTGACTCAAATGCACTCAAAAACATTATTCTTTTTATATTTACTTACTTATTTATTTTAATTAACTTTTAACTGATGCATAATAGATGTATATATTTTCAGGGTATATGTGATCATTTAACATATTTATATAATTTACCAAAAGCTTTATTCTTAATACAGAATTTTTGTAATTGAAGAATAAATAAAAAAGATAGGTAGAGGAGAGACACAAAGCCAAGAAAGTTCTCTTAAACTAAAGTATTCTCAGCCTCAGAAAAGCCCCCTTTTTTTTTTCTCAAAACAAGCAAATACATTTAGAATTATGGGGGTTGGAGGAGGGAAGAACATGAACAGTATATTCTGAAAAAGAAATATTTTTCTTAAGGGAATGAAGATGCCCCCAAACTCACCAAAGTCCTGGAATATTTTCCTGAAAACAAAAAAGAAAGAAAGAGAAGGGGAGAGAGAAGGAAGACAGGGAAAAGGAGGAGAGAGAAAAACAGAGAGGGAGAAAGCGGGGGAGAAAGGAGGGAGGAGGAAAGTAGGACAGTAAGGGAGGAGAGGAGGGTAGAGAGAGGCGGAGATAGGGGAGAGGGAAAAAGAGGGAGAGAGAGAGAGGAAGGGAGTGAGCCAGAGAGAGGGACAAAGGGGAGAGGTGGAGAGGGAGAAGGAAAGAGGGGGAGAGAAGGGAAGAGAGGGAAAGACTGAAAAAGAAAGAGGGGAGAGAGAGGAAAGGAGAGAGAGAGGAATAAGGAGGATGAGGGGAGAAACCTGAAGGGAAGGGGAAAAGGGCTAGTTAGGGTACAGTGAAGGAGGTAGAGAAGGAGGGGTGGGAAATGGAGGAAGATGAAAATTAACAAAGGGATTATTTTTTAAAGGATCAAAGGAAGAAATTCAATTCAGGAAAATGCACCAACACCTTACTGCAGACATTATACATTATTCCTGACGACCAACCCACTCCATCCTCCACAATAGGGAAGAAAACCCCACAAAATCTTTCTTAAGCTTTTTCAAGGGGGAGAATGTTGGAGGGGGGATTGCCCAATCTCAACCTATCCCAGGGACCTTATTTATCTTTCAGCCTTCACTGTTAAAAAATAAATTTAAAAAATAAATAATTGAAAAACAAGGAAAGAAAAAGAAATTCTTTCCAGAAGAGATGCCCCAATCTAATGTTTCCCAATAAATTGTTTCTTTTAAAGAAAAGGAAAGAAAAAAATGTTACTAGGAAGGGCTCCTCGGCCTCATTAAAACAAGTTGCGCTTGTAGGTCCTCTCCACAAAATCTATTTTTTTTTAATGGAAATCCTCCAAACCTTAAGAGAGATCCTCCCCCACCGCCACTAAAAGCAAGGAATCCTTTCCCCTAAAGATGATTAAAGAAAAATTCTTCCATTGTAAAAGGAGATACCTTCAACTTTCCTAAAATCAAAGGACTTTATTCCTCTCCACATCCAAGAGAAGAAAAAAAAAATATTTAAGGAAAAGGAAAGAAATCTTCCTAACCTAAGGCAAGTTGGCCATAATCCCTCCAACACCACTGAATTTCCTCCCTGAGATTTTTTTTTTTAAAGAAAAAGCAAAGAGAGAAAAAAATCCTCTTTAAACAAAACAAAAAAAGGACTTACTTCTCCCACTGGCTCCACAGACTCTGGTGTTGTACAAAGAAAAGGCACTATCCCTCTCAAATGGCACCAGTGAACCTTAAATTCAGTACTAAGGCTGAAGGATGATACATTTTAATCCCAGGTTGGCTTCCCTCTGCCCCAACCTATTTCTGGTTACCTTCCCCATCATCCAGGTAGGCGACACTCCCTAGAAAGACACTGTCCAAAAGGAAAAGCATTAGGATGCAAACCTGCTGGGGAAAAATCATACCCCTTTTCAAAACCAAAGAAATGATTTGGGAATTAGCTGAGTCATTGTTCCCATCTAATACTACAGAGAATTAAGAGTTGATGATAAACTCAAAAACAGTGACATTCTTGCTATTAACTACCAATTAGACAGACACCCCTACCTAAGAGGGAAGGATCCTTAGCCAATTCAATAATGGAGAGGAACCATCCTCCATTATGTCTCATTATGTGCTGGCTTTGAGTCTGTTCCTACAGGGTGATCAAGTCCTTTTGGCTTGATTTTCACAAATCCATAAAATTTGCAAGTCATATTTATAGAGAGTAAGACTCAATTAATGTTTTCCAAATTTTAAAATTCATTTATTTCTTTAAAAACTAAACTGATACCTGCTCTGTATGTGCTATGTGCTTAGCATTGTGCTAACCACTGAGGATTCTACAGTGAAGAAAATCACATGGATGAGACTTTCTTTTAGCAAAACTGGTAAGTGGTACTCAATTACAAAAACAAATATACAGATGGTGGTTATTTGTTTTACCAGATGCTTTGCCAAGGTATTCACTATTAATAGTCAACTATCTCAACTTAATGCACTTCCTTGGACACTTAGATTTTATTTGTCCAGGTAGCTTTTGTGACTTCACCTTGGAGAAGAAGATCCACAACAAAACCAACCTTTTCTTTCCATTGTCAAATTCCCAAAAGGAAAAATCTAGATTTCTGAGTCACTTTTAACTATATGTAAAAAAAAAAATTACTGATGACTTTGTCTCTTTAACATGAAGTTACAGCATTATGCTAAACTGGGTATATCATACCCGGAAGGGAAATAAGAATATGTGAAGACATTATCAACAATTATAAGGAAATATTCAATTCATCCAGCTTTCATTAACCAAATGTGGTCGAAAATTGAGAGAGTTAATAAACTGTATACAACCCAACCAATGTTGCATCAGTTGTTTAAAAGGGAAGTGTAATGCATTATTGAATAAGATCAGAATCTTCAGCGTGGTCGGTAGCACTTAGAGAGATTTTCAGATTTTCATCTTCCAAAGCATTATAGGCATTTACTGTTTAAGCCTCTTGCTTTAAAGAGACTGTAAAAGAGATATTGGCCCCCAGGGACAGGGATTCTTACCTCTTGTTTCCCTCAAGCACCTGTAGGATACTGAGAGATAAGCTTAACGCTCCCCACCCACCCACACAACCAGATCTTTGCAGTGTTCTTCTGAAACAAAAGACAGTGGGTCTGAGGACTGAGTCTTTTCCCTGCCTCCAGTAATAGGGGGGAATGAAAGTACAGCTTGCAGGACTCAATCCTGGCTGTTCATTCATTTGCCTTCTTCTGCAGCAAATGTCTCTACCTGTTCTCTTCCGGGATTTTGCAGCTTGACACAGGAAATGAAAGGTACCTGCTGAGTAAAAATTGTTAAGCTCCTTGGCTGTCAGTAAAGAGACTTGAAACCCAGGAAGTTTTCATTAACTCTGGGCTGTCAGTTGAGTCTTCACTGTCCTGATGTCAGCTCCAGTGTCATGGTGCTATCCTCTGAACCACAACTCTAAGAGTAGTTTCTCCGTTTCATTGTATAATAAACTTGATTTTTTAATTTTCCCTTGTTAAGTGTCACTTGCATTTATTATGTATCTTTAATGTATTATTTCATGGTTTATTCACATCACTGTGCATGTCTCTTGCAGTATAAAGAAAAATATGTAGCTTTATTAAAACAGCTAAGTGTAAACAGTAAAGAGGACAGTATAATGAAGCTGCAGAACAAGATTCTTGATTTCAGAAAATTAACAAGTTGGTACCCTTCTCACTAACCTTAATTAATGCTTACTGTGACAATTTCCCTCCTGCGGAGCTTGAGTAAAACAACTTGTCTTTTACCCAGAATTTGGATATTGCTGTCCTTTTTTTCCCTACCTCACCTCTAGTGCAAACCACTTACTCTGTTTGACTGTTAAGATTAATTAAAATGATAATTTTGACATTGTTATGGTCTCCTCTGCTTTAATTCTTTACTTAACTTGGTGATGTGTTTTTGAGGTTTTGTTTTGTTTTGTTTGGTGTGAGAGCTTCACTTTGGTTTCACATGGAATCAAAGCACCCATTAGTGGTTCTCTGCATGGTTTTCTTACATTGCTTTGCACTGAGTCCTCTTTCTAGAAATTCCTGAAAAAGCCTTTCTTTGCCTTTCCACAATTCCTTAATGGCACTGAACTTATTGAATTCCTCTGCCTTTTTTTCTAATGATGGAACACAAGGTCATTTCTAACCAGCTTGAAAGGTTGCTTTTTGTGTTGTAGGTACTCTGTATCCAGTATAGCTGGGCATTATTGTGAACTACGCACAAAGTATCTGCTAGCCTGTTAAGTATTCAATAATTCGGTGCTTGGTGTTTTAAATGCTTTATATGATACACATTTGGAGGATTGTTACATGGGCATTTAACAGTGTTTTATAATATTTTAAGAAATATTGGGACTTCAGATGTGGTGGGAATGCATTATTGCTTTTCCAACCTAAATAATGGAACAAAGATTCCTCCAATTCAAAAGTCATCATCCAACAAGTTTTCAGAGACGGATTAGGCGCAGATATGAGAGATTGCCTGATAGCAAATTCACTTTGATGTAAGAAGTTTGGGGGAAAAAATGAAGAAGTTGTTTGAGGAAAGTAGGAACAATATATCCCCCTCAAATCTAGAGAGAAAACTGGTATTAAATCAAGCAGTGACCGTGAAAAGTATCAGTAGAAGTGAGGTTGTACTTGAATTGGGCAGGTGAGCCAGGACCAGGGAATCATAGGGTACTGATTGAAATACTGTAAAAAATAAAGTAGACGAGGCAAGCCCTTTTGAAATTTTAAAGGCAACAGATTCTCTAGCAAGCAGGCTCAGAAAAATAAATAAATAAATAAATAAATAAAGGCAATTGACAAAATTTTGTATATAACCTGATTAGTGTTGTACAACCATTGAAGAGCTGTTGATTAGTATAATGTGGCTGAAGTGGAGGGTTGGCTGATGGGGCATGTAATTAAAAACTATCCAGATTTAAATTGCTTTGTATGCCAAATTCCAATTTAAACTACAAAAGCTAAAATGGGAGAAAATAAATATATTAGCTAGTGTCCTTTTTCTACTGTTTTGGGCCCTCTTTGATTCACATTACACTTTTACAAAAGTCTCATCTGCTTTCTCTATGACATTTTACCTATTTAATTTCAGTGTTTTCTATAGTGGAAGTAAGAAACCATGATGAAAATCCAGCGAAACCTTTTGTCTTCAATATTGTGCATCCATGGAATGTCCTGGAGAGAGCCTTTGGGGATCAGTTAGTCCAGTGATTTTAAAACCTTTTTAGTAGTAGAATCTCATGTTTTTCTCAATGAAATAATAAAAAAAAAGTCAGACATTTAATATAAAACATGCAGTGTTTTATTAGTCCTCTTCTATGCTAAAATGGGTTTGTAAATAACTTAGCTTCCCAATTGATCATTTTAGGCTAATAGGAGAGTGAGCTTGCATTCCATGTTTATTACTAGCTCCTTAGCAAGGAGACTGGTGATGCAGGAGCACATGGGACAAAAAAAGAAACAAGTCGGGATTTAAAATTTGGCCTGTAATATTCCAGAAAGTATAACATACTTTCTTGGAAACATGGCCATTCTTTCAAGTTTCTTTCTTCCCTCCTCCTAACCTGGAATGTGTTACAACTATCTCATAAAGTGGGTTGTCATAATGCACACTGTCTTTGCTTATAGGGGATTATTATTACTGGGGATTGTGTTCCTGACCAAGGACACCACACCAAATAAACTATAGATATAACTAAAAATATGTGGTAAAAGCTAGTATATAACTGTAAGTCTCTGTAATCATTTAAAACAGCAAAATTTTTCCAAGTCCTATAAAATAGGCATAAATGTACCATCCACATTGAATTTATAAGGTGCCTCAGTGTACTATAAACTGTACATGAAGCACATAAAAGAGCCAATTCTACATAACTTTAATCCATTGTTTATCATTTACTTAGAATTTACACTCTGCCTGCATCAAGAAAAGATATGAAGTATCTTACAAAATTAAATGCACACAAAACAGTACAATTAAGCACGAATAAAAACAAGACAAAGCCAGTTCAAAGCACGGGTAAATCAGACCTAGAACAAATATATGCTAGTTATAATAAACCCTAATTGCATATTTAATTAGCAGTACTTTTGTTTGCTGCCTTTGGTGGTCTAAAGGCTTTGAGGAATGATTTGAATGACTCAGGCCTCTTAAAGTTGGTATCCAAGGAAGTTTGAGCTGATGCAATACATCTTCCTATAGCAAGCCACAACAACCACAAAATGAAGAACTAAAGGTTGCCAGGATTATGGTATAGGTGTTAATGAGCTGTCCTAAAAGGCTGCAGGACTAGGTTATTTTGGTGTGCCTGCATTTTAATATGCTAATGTATGTGTTTGTGAGGCATATCGGTATGCAATTTTCTCACAAAAATATTTGCTCATTGGTAACTTGTAGCAAGAGGTTGAAGAGTTTGGACTCTTTCTTAGATCTGGAGTTACTTCTCTTTGGTCGAGTCCAGTTTAGATGGTGGTGCAATATGGGGTAAATTGCTTAATCTTTCTGTGGCTTAGCTTTTATGTCTCTTAAATGAAGCCAGTGATGTGCCATTGACTCAGATCAGCAGTCTCATCCAGCAGGGCTTCACTGGTATCCCATCTGGGCTAGATACCCTTCCCCTAGGGTTCCCATAGCACCCTGTGCAAACCTTTGCTTCTCATTTGCCACATACTGAGATCATTAGCTTGTGTATCCCATTAGGCTGCAAGAGCAAGGCCCTTAGGGCCTAGCACATTGCCTGGCCTGCCACTCAATATATGGTGGCAGAACTACCTTAGAAGAAAATCACAAAGGCTGAATGAGAAATTATATTTTTAAACACATATTTAAAAATGAGAAATATGCAGGTGGTAGCTTATTTTAGTATCACTTATATACATGCCATGATATTTGCTATCATCACTTTCTATGTTTAGATGTGTAGATAAGTTTTACTATATTCCCCTCTCAAAAAACGGACTTAGCAATTCAGGTACATTACCAGTAGGCAATAGTAGGCAGGATGCCTCATATATTCCCAGAGGATTGTAGATTTTTCTAACTCACACGGAGGCACCATATATACTAGGAGGAGGCCCATATTGATTGTGTGGTCTTGAATTACTAGTCTTCAGTCACGAACATAGTTAATTTTAATAAAAATGAGAATGATGAGTTTTCTACCCAGGTCTTAAAAAATCTAAAATGCACATTTATTAAAATATTCCAGCATAATAACACTAAAGAGTGTTGCATTTAAGTATACTATATAGAGAGCAAATTCAAACAAATAACTAAGTACCATTTAGTAACCTTTTCACTAATCTTAACATTAATCAGAATTTAATCTATTTCTGGTAGGCGTTTCACTTTAATTGAAAAGCTCTTGACTCATTACCTTGGTGTCAAATTTCTCCTGTACCTAGCACTTGAATTTGGAGCTAGGTGTCAGTAGGACTATTCCAAGGCTCTCTCTTTTGTGTGAGGACTGAGAAGCAACAGCTAAGCTCTGATGTTCCTTTGGCAGTCCAAGTTTTATCTAAAATAGCTTTCTACTAATTACAGAAAAAGCCTTAACTTGTTTCACCAATGCCTCTGATCAGATTAGCACCCTATGCTTGAAATAGTCTGGTCAGGAAAGAGAATATGAAGTCTTCAATCAGAGAGCAGGAAACCCTAACAGCCACCTTGTTTCCAATCAGAAGGAACAGCTTTTCCTTTTAAATGAGATGGAAAACTTCTGCCCTTTCTAGAATAGCTGCAGGGCAAGATTACCACATAAAGTTGTATAGATTGTGCACTATATGAGGGTGTCCTGTCTAATGGACACCTTTCACACGTAGAAACCATAGATGTATATATCCATTGTGACAATTTTCTAGCAGATGGCAGCCTTATTTTCACAAAATTGGTATATTGTAAGGGAGTGTAGACAAATGTGGGCACATAATGTTTGGGAAAATGGACAGGAAAAAAATACTGAATTAGAGTTTGAAGTATTGGAAGCAAATGAGGAAATAAAAGAATGTGTAATTTTTTAAGGAACATTTTCCTTTAAAGGGCTGATCCTGAGTAATTTTTTCAATAACTTTTCTATTTTTTTCCGTTGGCTATTTTCTCTTTGTTGATGAAAATCCTCCAAATGGCTTTGAAGGGAAGGGAATATTGTTAATGTGTTGTCATTGGATGGAATGCAAGTGCCTTTTCTCTCATTACCCAACTGCTTATTTATAAGCTTTGGAATATACTGTGTTTAGGAAAACTAGTAATGAAGGTTAATATTTATCCAGTTATTAATAGGAGGAGCATGAAAATACTTCTCTTTTATTAAAATAGTGAGACTATATTGTTCTGTATATAAATATTCTATTTTAATGTTCTTCATACATAATAGGTACTTAATAACTGCTGAATTAACATGAACGACAAAGCAGTCATAGATAGATAGATATATACAGATATTAAAAGATCTCCAAAGACAGCAAACTAAAATATACCAAGAGCATTATAAGATTTGCTCTGAAAATGCTGAGGGAAAATGAGGACTTTCTTAAGAAAACTGGTTTTACTAAGTCAACATCGTCTTTTAGGTATCAACTGAATAATAAGCTCCTTAAAATGGCTGCAGACAGTGGAGGAAACAAAGGGAAGCCCAGACAGAATAATCAGGGAATAAATCAGTACTTGTTTGAAAGTGTGAACTGAAGACCTAGTAGGTCCCCAGTTTGTGGAAAGAACAGAGTAGATGCAAATTCTGCAATCTCATTTGAAAGACAAAACATGTACGATGGAGACAGATAAATAACAATATGAGGAAAGATATGATTTTGTTATAGGATATGTAGTACACAGAATACTGCTGTAGAATTATAAAAGAGGACCAATAAAGGATGAAAGAAGGCTTTTTCTGTAATTAGTAGAAAGCTATTTTAGATAAAACTTGAACTGCCAAAGGAAAATCGGAGCTTAGCTGTTGCACCTCAGTCCTCACAAAAAAAGAGAGACCCTTGGAATAGTCCTACTGACAATCTAGCTCCAAATTCAAGTTAGGGAAGGCTTCCTGATGGAGGTGAGATCAATTGAATTTAGAACTGTGGAGAGGAGAAAGCATTCCACTGCAAGAGAGCAAGCAACATACACAAAGACTTGGAAGCAGCAAGAACCCTATTAGCTGATATCAAAGAGCTTTGAGAGAAAGGCAGAGGGATTTTAACCTTATTATGTACAGCGGACATTAATTAAAGTTCTTGAGTAGGAGAGTAACATAATGAAAGTGCTGTTTTAAAGATATATATTGTGACAGTGCAAAGGATAGATTGGAAGGGAACAATACAGAATGTAGAGAGATTACTTGGGCTGTTGCAGAAATCAAGGTGAGAGATGATGGTGGCCTGCTTACCTCAAGCAATGATAATCTCAAATCATTCATTTAACACCTACTCTGTGTTGCGCACTGTGCCAATAACTGTAATTTGCCTGAAGGAAATTATAGTCAAATAAAGGAAATAAGACCAAGTATACAAATAACTGTAATCTCAAATAGAAAATGAACATGGCCACATGGCCACAAGAGAAACTCAAATTCAACGAAGATAAGAATTGATTGGGGCCTGCAAGATGGGGTAGACTTGGATTTAGCAATGAGTAAAATGACATTCCAGAATTTTTCTTATTTGGGTGAAAGTGCTGAGAGGAGTGATGAGAAGGGAATTCTAGGCAAGTAAAATAGTGTGAGCGAAGGAACAGAGATGGGAAAACTGTTTATTTATTTATTGGAATCCAGAGGATGTGAGAGAAGTTGGGGAGAACAAGTGAATGGTGGAAGGAAAGAGAAACTGTCAGAGGAGGTAGCATAGGATGTTGATAATTTCTCATTTTCTCTCTACTCTGCAAGTCACCCTTTTCTCAGGCTGTTTGGATTCTTTGCGGGTGCTGTCAGAGGGTCTGCAATGCTTTTGTTTCCCCTCTGGATTGCCCATTTCTATGCACCACTTTTCTCTGACATGAGAGCATCAGATCTTGATTGACTTTCAGAGATGTCCTGGTCTGAGAAGGGAGCTAATTCCCCTTTGCATTTTGTACAGGGCCAGTTTCTACATGAAGGAGCATCTATATTCAGTCTTTGGTATTCAAGAGAATCTTTCAGTCTCAGTTTTGCTGCCTGCATATGTCTGTCATACTTTTAGAAGGCCTTGTCATGCATGTAAGGAATACTACTTGTAATTGGCTTTTTCTGTAGGCTTATAATATTGAAATTGCAGAATGAGCCTTCAGAGACCTTCCCAATCAGGCATGTTATAGCCAAAAAATGTAGTTGTCTTTTTAGACTACAACTTGATTTTTGTACCATACTCTACTGCCTTAGACACACATTTCCCATGTCCTATATCCTTGAATTTTCACCCCAATCCTGTGTAATTAGCCATATTCATTTAATTCCCATTGTGCAGATGAGAAAACTAAAGCTAAAGGAAACTTAACTAAGAATCAGAGTCAAGATTGAAGCCCAAAGCTCAGGACTACAAAACCACTTCCTAGTTCACCTCAAGATAGTTAGTACGAGGTTTTCAAAGCAGCCTCCTTGAGCCCAGAAATGATCTAGGTTCCTCTAAACAAAGTGGGATATTGGGGGCCACTTGCCTGCCTTTTAGGACTAATTATCTTTAGAGCTAAACAAATCCAGACTTAAGATGAGATACCATGTTAAGGTGGTTGTAATAGTTGATTCTTAAAAAGTCTTAAAATTGTTTTAAAATACTTATAATGATGACTCATCATTTAGACTGTTTGAGACTTCCTGAGATCAGAATTCTCAAAAGATTCTACAATTCCCAAAAGATTAAACACACACCAGTCTTGTGCTGTGGGCCCAGAATTGAGATTTAACAGGCTAACTCTATTCCTAGCTGGGCCTTTGTGATTTCAGATAAATCTTTTAACCTCTCACTTCTTATTTATCCATTTGCAAACAAGCGTATCTCCCACACTAGAATATCTGGGAAACACTTTAAAATTCTTTGCTTAAAGGTATTTTAAAGCCTTATGAATTCTGTAAAGCATTTTGCATAGCTTTAAAATGAATGTGGCACCAATACATGGTAGAATTCATTCACTAAACAAAAGTAAAGAGCATAAGGACAAGGTTAGAGTCCAGATTTCTGCCTGCTTATTACTGTTTTTTAAAACATGCATCTCAGCACTATGTTCTGCTTCCATCTCTGCCACAATATGGTGTTGTCACGGCAAGTTGGATTATTTTGTATACAGCCTCCTGTAGAGCACTATGTCACTAAGACTTGCTGGGTAGAAATTTTTCTTAGGTAGAAGCCTAGTGAAGAAGAATTCTCTATTTCACTTCCTTACTTTGATGCCTAGATTATATGAAAGAAGAAATGTTTTAGACTCTTTGGAATAATACTTCTCTGTCCTATGACTTAATGTTCTTGTCTATAAAATGTAGTTAAATTTGCTTCTACCTACAGAGAGTATGGTGTGAGGCAAATGAGAGAGTTGTAGTGTAATATAGTGGGCTTCTGAGTCAGATACATTTGGGTTATAATCCCAGCTTTGTCATTTCCTAGCTCTGTGACCTTGAGCAAAGACCCTCACTCACCTTTCTGAGTCTCATTTTCCTCATTTATAATATCAGTCTCATAATTCCCACCTTGTAAGGTTGTTCTAAGGATCAAATGACATATCAAGTGCTTAGCTCAGTGCCTTGTACCTAGTTGATTCTTTAAAACAATGGTAGCCCCTATAATGTGGATGGAGAACACTGACTTCATTTCAGACAAATGCTATACTTGCTCACGACTTCTGGTCTCCCACCTGCAAAGGGTGAGTGCCCTATGCAGAATAAGGAAAAAGTCAGAACAACAAGGATGGCTATCTTAACAATGTATCTTAACATCAGAGTCATAGATCCACTTTAATTACTGCTGTTTCTTTTTCTTGTGGTTAAAGGAGCATGTTAAGAGAAAGATTCACAATTCAACAAGTATTTCAGAGTATTTAGTATGTGCCTCTCTGACTTTTTTCATAACTTCTTGCGCCACAATTTATCACAGAAAAGTGGCAGATATTTCATTGATATTAGTCATTGTAGTATTTCCTAAGTTTTTAGTCAATAATTAGTTTAATCTTTCCTGACATCTGAGCTACAAATATCTGAATATACATATAAATTATATATAAATATATAATTTCCAGGGTGCATAGCATTGGCAGCAATTTAATTTATACTTGTCTCTAGCAAGAATATTAGTAACACTTGGGTGATCCGCCTTCAATCATTGAGGATGATGATGAACTTTGATCATTCTGGAAAATAATGAACTTCTTTCAGCAAAGATGATGGTGAACTTTCATGATCAATGTATGAGAGTTTACAAAATTTCGTATTAACTTTATTCCAACTGTTTATTCCAAGAAATTGCTGGAGAAACCTAAGTCCCGAAAGAAGCTCTTTTCACTTGGAGTCTCTCCTAGGTAGATTTTTCAAACAGATAGAAGCACTAATTCAATATCTATATGGAGTTTTTTCCAATTCATAGAGGACTAGAGAAATCCCATTAAATTTCAAAGCACCCTTTTTCAGTTAGAGAAGAAAACTATTTTATGTTGTCTACTTCCCTGCCACCCTTCTTGATTAGAGTTGTTCTGAATCTGCCACCAAAGAATACTGAAAACTATGTTTCCCTAGGATAACCTTGTTATTTGAGATTGCAGCATAACAAACATGGCGGACACAATTTCTGATGCATGGATTTATATCCATGAGACTAATTGGAGGGAACAAGGCTATTCTGTTTATGCACTGACATTGCAACATCTGCTCCTATTAAGAAGCCTGAACTCTGATACCAAGTTTGGCTACCCTGACAAGGTCTCCAAAATCCTAAGACTCCTCACAGTTGATGATATAATCTATAATCAACTCTACATCTCCAGGTGAAATGAAGACAGATTTAGGTATTTAATTCATGATCTCAAGTAGCCTTGAGATTTCATAGAGGAGGCTCATGGCAGAGCATGCCTTTTGTCCTCTAGGAAGTACTTTGACTCAGTAGTCTAAAAATAGCCTGAATTCCAGGGATAGTCATCTAGACACTGCTGTGGTCAAATGGCTGTGTTTGCTAAGCACACATCTTAGTAGACAGACAAATGATTAAAAATGGTTGTGAAGAGACAGCACTGACCTTCTGGGAAGTATGAGGCAAATCTAGATTATGTGTCATCCTGCAACAAGATCAAGTTCTGTATACAGTGGAAAGCTGCCACTTAAAGCCCACCAACGGAACAAGGTCAGCCAGATAAAAAAGGCAGGGTAGCAACATCCAAGTTCGCATCACATTTCCACTCATCTGAGTTGATGCTCTGTGTTTTATAAATGGCAATTGGAAACTAAACAGCTGGTCTATGATGTGGCGAGGTAATCAGAATCCTAGAGGATGAAGAAAAGCTTTCTAGGACACACTAAAATACAGCATGGCTTGGCCTTGGACTTCCAGCAAATGAGAGTTTATATGCAGACCATTTTAGTCAGGAACTCTCAGAAACAGAATGTCTTTTTACATATGGAGTCAAATATGAATCTTAGTTGCAAAAGTATGAAAAATTTCTAGCATGAGTAGTGGATAAGGCTGGCCTCAAGAACATGGTTTGTGCGTAGAGCATGAAAGAGAGTGCCCACAATTATTTGCAACCATGTGTATACATGGCTAGTCATCACTCTCACCTGTACTACATTTCAGCATTAAGGACAACAATGTGTGCCTTGTTTCTCAAGTCCATATCACAGATGGCCAACGTACACATTTTCTATGCTTTAGAAGAAGAAAATATTAAAAAGAATACCACATACACTTAGTTATCCTTTTTAGGCTGAAGTCAATCCTAGGAACTGACTTTTAGTTGCCAGGGGGACTTTTGTGGGAAAAGTTAAAGTACTGTAGTTGGAGAAGTCAGTCAAGAAAGCTTCAACTCAGTTGTAGGAGCTATTGGGGCCCTCTGTACTCCATGTGTGTCTGAGCAAGGTCGTGGTGCTAATGGTGTAAACAGTAGTACAGGGTTGGCTGTGGGCCAGCCCAGCTCTTGAGCACAGTGTGCTTTATCATTGCCTTTTCTCTCTAAGGAGCCTGATCACTAGAGCTGTGTATGACCCATTGCATTCTTTGCTCAGAGGCAGCATAGGGTTTCTGTCCTCTGGCATGTGTCTTCTATCTCTGGGCAGAGGGAGGAAAAATAAACAATCAAAGTAGTCTGCCTTCTCTCTCCTTAGTGTCTTCTAGTCCCATTGCCGTTGAACTCTGTCTTAGCTGTTTTGATCAAGGCTTCTACCACAGCAGACACTTCCTCTGTGGGATGGCTATTGATGAGGTATTTGAATATTTCATCACCTTTGGGTGGGTCTTTCCCAACTTCTGCTTAAGAAGGGGAAAAATGGGAGAAGTGAGGGAGGAGAGGAGGCTCCAAGTGGGTTATATCTCAAATGCTGTTACTTTTGCTATCTCCCCTCTGACTACTCCCTTGGCTGCCACCCTAAAGGACACATGGTTCTTGTTTTGTTTTGGGGTGTCACCACATGGCTTAGCGTGCCACTCTAATTGCAGAGCATGGTCTTCCTGCAATGTACTGGTGACTTCAACAAAGAAGGAAACTGATATGTGCAAGCTAGTGTGGGCAGGTTGTTGAGGCTGTGAGATGATAATGGCCTCTACTTTATCCTGCCCCTGCTCTGGGATAAGAGGCCCCAAAACTCACCACAGGTAAAGATGCCACTCAATTCATTCTAACATCCTAGCAATTATTTTTCAGGGTGAATACAGAGGCACTTCCCCATTCCTCCTGGCTTCACAAATTCCTGCAGTCCCTTTGGGACAGTGAAGACTATTAATCCTAGGGCATCCTGCAGGGGGAGTTCTAGGTCAGGAAGCAGATAGAAGTCTTTAGCCTGGTTCACTGTTGGGACACCTTCAACTGTGACCCATAGTAGGTGTCTGATCTTCTGAGTCACCACTATTAAGGGATACTGGTCATCCAGTGCTCATTGTGAGCTCTTGATAGCTATGCAGACTTTGCATACTCTTGGAAGAACAAGAGAATCTGTTTTGAAGCTCACCACTCCCTACCTCACCCTCTCCATGCATTATTGAGTCAATTTGTGGCTCTCTGTATACTTAGGCACAGTCATATGGATTTGCCCCTGCTGATGAATGTGTGTTTCTCTTCCTACTAGCATGAGTTAGTATTTCTGTGTAGGAGTGTAGCATTAGGTCTTTTGGTCAAGTCCTGTGAGGGGCATTTTCAGATAATTAATAGACCAATTTGTTTAAGAAGCACTTCCCACCCCCAGATTCCCAAAACAGACTGGGCTGATCAAAAAAGAAAAAAGTAAGATCAGAACACTTTCGGGAGCCCCCAGAAGATCAAATAGTCCAATTTCATATCAGCCATTTGGGATCCAGGAAATGGTATTGGGACTAGAGCCTGCAAGATGGAAGTACTGGGTATGGGATGGAAAAAAAGAAGAGAAAGGAGCTTTAAGCATGAAAGATAGCAGAAAGAATTTCATGAAGAATGTTTCTCCAAAGGCAGACAGCAGAAAGAATTTCATGAAGAATATTTCTCCAAAGACTATATATATACTCTGTGTTGCTAGCAGTTGGGCTAGTCAGACTCTTTTTCACTGGCTCTGTAGAAATAAGCAAATAAGCAATCATGAAGTAAGTGGTCATGTTGGAGAAGCCCATGCAGCAAGGAACTGTGGGTGGCCTGTAGGAGCTAAGCATGGCTGCAGCAAAAAATAGACCTCAATCTTGTAACCATAAGGAATTGAATTCTGCCAACAAGCTAAGGGAGATTGGGACCATACCTCTCCCCAGCCAAGCTTCTGATGAAAACATAGCCCTGGAAGATAGCTAGATCATGGTCTGGTGACACCTTGAAGCAGAGGACTCAGCTAAGCTGTGCCTGGACCTCTAACCTACAGAAACTGTGAGTTAATAAATGGGTGACTTTGTAAGCCACTAAGTTTATGTTTATTTTTTACTCAACAATAGAAACTTAATACATACATGAATCCCCTGCAAAGTCCTACTTAGAGTTGAGGCCACAACCCACACAGATCTACTCCACATAATCTGTCTCATCATCCTGAGACAAAGAAATGTCAAAAAGGTAGCTTCACACATTTTTTTGCTGACCATGTCCTGAAATAGTGTTGTTCCTTCTTATTATTTGTAAAGAGGGTACCTTGACACAGCTGAGCCAAAGTTTTACAGCCCCATTGTCAAACTGTAATCAACAAGCTTAATAGGGTTGTTTGTTTGGGATTTTGTAATAATCAGTTCTCAGTTTTGGCATGACTAATCAAAACACATTTATATTTGGCTTTTAGAATGTGTTTTATGCTTTCATTTAAATATAATTACATAAACCTGAGTGACTTCATATTCCATTCAGAAAATAGATGGCGTTATATCTTGGACTCAAGCAAAGTACGCAACTTAAGCAGAGTGCCTGTTATGAGACTTGAAAATGGGCATTTCATATGCTTTTTAGCTCTTAGTTGCTCTAGGTTGTTTGTTATGTGAAGAAATGGCCTTGTGATATTTACTTTGAGGAAATTAATTGAACATTCTGATTCAAGAAGCCTCTTTTGGGGCTGTAGGTTGCATTAGAACACAGAACTCAACAAGAGGTTAAGGAATGTTATCTATGAAATTTCTCAAGATCCATTGTTGAAGTGTATCAATGAGACTTTGAAAGCATTTTGACCCAGGAAAATGGAATCATTTTTATTTATTTATATCAATTTGTTAAAAGGATTATACTTAAGCTAATATATATCTACACACACATTCTGTTAAAAACTGTATAAGTGGCAATAATACAAAATGAATATGGTCTGTAACACTTTGACATTCTTAGAAATAGATGCTATTAAGAAAATATGACATTTTACTGCACTTTAAACTTGGGGAAAGGAACGCACTCTCTAAGTATATCTACTGAGGCGATGAGTTATGAAAATGATAACCTACTTCCTCAATTACCTTTGTGGGATGTTGAAAGAAAAGAACAAATCAGACGGAATGTATAAAACAGTTTAAGCATAGTGGAAAATGTGTGCTTGATACTTTTTTTGCCATACAGCAAAAGGTTCTATACATGGAATTTTGCCTTCCTGAAATCCTTCACTGACAGCTTTTCCTTTACTGCTTCTTTGATTCTACTATTCACTCACTCCAGAACTACCTTCTCTCATCCAAATCTTCATGTACCCACTTTAGTTTCAGGCCATCAATTAGAATGTCCTCTTACCTCCAAACATGCTATTTGGAGAACATGTATATGAGGGATTAAATTAGTAAACCGCGATTGACCAAAAGGATTCTAAAGCACCTCTGAGTCCTTGAATGAGGAGATAATATGTGTATGTATTTAATACATTTTGAGATCAGAGAAACTGTCCCCTTTCACACTTACCTAAGGTTTATGAGGTTTTAGCTCATGTTTCTCTGTTATTTATCATTATGTAATTTGCTACTCCTGGGTAAAAATGGTTCAGTGAATCATGAGCCTGGAAAAGGGTTTCACCATGTCTCCAGGTGAGAAAAACCTGGAAAAGTCAAAAAGCCCATCAAGTTGGGAACACTAAAGTGGAAGTTCTGCTCATCAGGAAAGTCATGAGGATTGAAGGCAAATGGGGGGAGTTCCCTTATACCTAATTTCTCTGTAATAATCAGAGAGAGAGTTTATCAGCATAAGCTATGTGCACTTACTCTGTACTCCCTTCCCCACATTAAAAGTTCTCTTGGTTTTCCACTGGTCTCATGTTGGTATAGCAAATCTTCAACTTCTCCTGACAGAATTGAGAACTAAGTAGAATTAGTATTTTCTGACTCTGCATCAAAGGTAAAAAGAGGAGGAGTAACTTCTAAGAAAGGTAAGAACAGCCATTTGTAGGAGATAGCTTAAGTATATAGTCATCACATATAGCCATGAGCAAGGAGATGAATTTTTTACTGTGACATCCACTCCAATCCTCTTAGCTTTCCAAAGGTATGCAGTAAATAAGAAGATATGTTTGCCAGTTTTCATTATATAACTCAAAATTTTGACTTTCCTTGAGAGCCCAAAGCACATGAATGACAAAATATAATAGAATAAGATAGGTTTGGACATTTGGTTTAGGCTAAGTGCATGACAGAAGCTGTTACATAGTGTATAATTGTAGACTTCCAGGTCTTGTCCAGTAAAGTCATAGATCTTACTGATTGGTGTGATAGAACCCTGCTCGTCATTGTTTCATGGAAAAATGGCCCTGTGATATGTACTTTTATGCCACTTAACTAGTTATGGGTTTGCAAAGTTAGACTCTAAAAGGTATTGCTTTCCTCCCTAGGTTACTGGCCTGGAATTACATTATACTATGACTAGAATACATTGATACCGGGTAAATGGTGATGCCTCGGTTATGGCAGATTATAGCAGCTCTTGAAACTACGGTTTCCATAACTGTGGCTGATGGAATACAACAGAAGAGGATATTTTCAGCTCAGCCCTTGTTTGGGACCTCGAAAAATTGCCTTGATGTTTTGATAAAAACATTTGAGAGTATTAGATAAAAATGTCTATGTGCTAAATTTAAAGAGATACAAACACTTGGGTTCACTAATACTAACTGTTATCATCCCCACTTATTCTAACACTGGTTTCTCTTCCAGGCTTCAATAGAACATTTCTTTCAACTTACCTTAAGTCTTCATACCTATCATCAGAAACTCTTCTGATGTAATAGGTTCTGTTTTTTTCTCTGGGGACCTCATGAGTCCTAGCATTATGAGTGTCTTTATAGGGACAGTAAGCATAAATTCTTCCATAGACATAAATTTGATTTTATATTTATAGTCTTTGTTTCTTTTCCCTGTGATCTTTTCTCTGTTACTCATGGTAGGGAAAGAGTCTGTGCTTGCATGGACTAATCCACAAAAATCAAACGCACCTTAACCTCTGGTAATAAAGTCCCTCTGGGGTTGAACTATTTAAATTATGCTTCCAAATTTGCGGCAAAACATTAATATCAAATAAGCCCCCACTACCCTGTTGCAACCACATATACACTTACACTTTACAAGAATTGTGTTCTAATTAGGGGTCAAAAAATATAGCCACCATATTCACAGAAAGAAAGAAGAAATATGTATTGCATTTCTACCTTACAATAGGCACTTTAATGCATTATCTTGATCCCTACTGACAGTTGAATGTCATTATGTATATTTTTACATATAAAATTGCTAAGGTTTTTAAGTTAAATGACTTGCCCAAGGACACATAACTAATTAAGTGATGAAGCTATCTTTCAAATTCAGGTTTATCTGAGTCCAAAATCTACACTCCTTTTTGCTATACTAAAGTGGCTTTGCATAAATACATGTGCTTGAATATATTAATATAAGAATCTTCAGTGTATTTCTTCCAATAGTGACTGGCTTTTAGGAGCCAATTGATAGAAAAATGAATCCAGGAACATATGAGAACACCCTTTTTCATTCTCCTCTCCATGTGTGTTTTCTCTCATTCAATTTCACTTTATAAACATCCATCAAATGCTAATCATGTGTAAGTTGTGGCACTTTGGGCACTATGCCTGATAGATGTAACTTGGCTATGACACATATTTGTGATTTACCAAGAGAGTTTTATGCTGAGGCTTGCCTTCCTGACCTGCTTAATTTTGAAATAAGTTCTATTCCTGGACCCAGGGTCTATTCCTACAGTGTTAAATTAAATAGGAGGCTACTTTATGGCAACAGACCTGAGCGATACTAATAGGTTTTTTTCTGTTATGTCTTGGCTTCCCTTGATGAATTAAGTGCCAAATTTTTGTATCTTCATCCATAGTTCCTAACAAGGAGATGGCAGCTTGGAGAAGTGATATGATTTGCTCACACATCAGGTTATTGCTGGTGGCTAAACTCCATGGAGTTTAGAATCCATGAAGTCCACTGTCTCTCTCAGGTGCCATATTGGTGCCCATATTGTACCTGTGTGCATATGTTTCTGTGGAAACTCACAGGTGGTATTACTCAGGTGTCTTGTGGTTTTGCAAACTAGTCACCCTCTCTTACCTCAAACCACTCCTCACTTTCCAGGAAAGAGAGGCAGTGTGTGTGATATAATGAGCAGAAATGTGTCTAGGTTTTGGAAGCAGACAGACTTGAGTTCAAAGTCATCACTATTTGTAACTGTGTGTGGTCTTGGAGAAGTCTGTTGACCATTCTGAGCTTCAGTGCCTTATCTGTAATATGAGAATGATAATAAGTACCTTGCAGTATTGTTGTGAATATTAGCACTAATGTATACAAAGTGCCTAGCATAGTATTTCAGAAAAGGTGTAGATATCACATGCCAGTCTTATTAGAACATTATTTTTTAATTATATGCATGGAGGGATGGAAGGGGCAAGATGGGGATAGCTGTTTCATGGTATTTGTGTTTCAATTTTGGGTGTGCACATTACTGTTAGTGAATTTGTTTCAAACTGGACTATCCCCTGCCATCTTCCTTGCTCCTTCCCTTTATTAAGCTTTGTTGTTTAGGCCCTGTTTCCAATTAAAAGACAGTCCCCTACCCCACAGGACAATTTTTCCCACTGCTTTTTTTGTGTGTGCAATTCAAAACTGGCTGTCCCCCAGATTGCAGCTGATAACCCTTCTCTTCCCAGTAGCCACTACTGCCTCTTCCCAGCAATTTTAAACAGGGAGCAGCACATATGGATTAGGGTACAATCTCAGAGTCAATGAAATGGTAGCTTAGAGATCTTTCCAGGACCAGTGGGAATCCTATGTGTCACTAGTGGGAAAATAAGCATCTCTTGTCATCTACAAGTCTCTGAGTGTTTGCTGCCACCCCTAGCCCTCCAATGCAGCATGCTCATCCTGTTCTTATTTATTTTCTACTCCTCTTCCTCCTCCCTTTCCAGGCATATCAGATTGAGTTATAAAACCACTGATCTCCTCCTTCCCTCCCACCCCCTCTCTTTCTCCCTTAATGCATTTGTACTTTTTATGGTCACCCCTTCTGGATACGCTCTCAACAGGTGAGCTGCACAAAATCCAGATGGTAACAGTCAGCCTTGCTCTAAGCCCTGGCTGGTGGGTGTTAGAATTTGATTACTGTAGTTAGTGTCCATTTAGGCGTTGAACAACCTTAATCCTTTAAACATAGCCTGGCTAGAGAGGAGTGGAGGGGGGTGGTAATTTTACCAGGTGTTTGCCTGCAGGGAGAAGCTGGAAAAGGATGCAGATCTGGATGGTGTTTCAACAGGGAAATAAATGGAAGTTCAACACTGTGAAAAAGGTAGCAGTAGGTTCCCAGGGTAAAACATCTGAACAAGCTGCCTCCTGGGAGGGGAGGCAACACTAAGAGCTGCACTTTCAGTCTTTTTCAGTAAGATCCTTGTGTGATGCTTTTGTGCAGTAGTTGTGTGCCCAAGTTAATTTTTTTTTTTATTATCAGGAGCTATCCAGGTCAGAGAAGAGCTTCCCTTTGGGTCCAGCATGGTATTACGTTTGTTAACCAAGTGAATGCCTGCTACTGGCACACTTGATTGTGTCATACTTCTTAACCAGTAGTGATGGCAGAGAGTTTTATTGTAGGATAACAGGAAAGGGAAAACTAGGCTTTGAAATATGGACTACTAATTAAAATGACATCAAACAACACAGAAAATATAAAGTGTGGAGATAACAGTGAAAAGAGCCTTGTACTGGAAGTCAGAGGCCAGAGCAAGTTTACTACTTAATGACCTTGGGCAAGTCCCTTTACTTTTTTGAGTCACAGTGTTCTCATCGGAAAAAAAAAGGCCAGTAGCATTACTTACCTGGCCTATCCCTCAGGGTTGTGTTCAGAGTCAAGTGAGCATCTTCAAGATCTTTATAATCTATAAAATGCTGTGTAAATCAAACGATTATCACTTTAATTACTTTAGCATTTAAAATTAAAAAGAAAAACAAAACTAAACCAACAAGCTGTGATTCACACCACCAAACTCCTGCCAATTCTGCCTTCTTCCGTTGATTGACCTAGAATAGGATATAATTTCCAATAAGACCAGTGGTTTAAACCTTCCTTTTTTTCCTTCCACTGACGGGATAGTTAGATATTCATCATGTCCTTGTGAAACCTCAGGAAGGATTTTAGCAGTGCCATTTATTAACTCATTAGGAAAAATACTTCATCTCTCCAAGACTCAGATGAGCATGGCATCTACCTTTCAGAGTTACTAAAATCAAATGAGATATCCACTGTAACATAATTAGTATAGTCTTTCCCACATAGTGAGGACTCGCCAACTGTTGGCAATTCATTTTACTATTATTATTGCTCCATGAAGCTTGTCCCTGATAGCCTCCTGTTACCAAGAATACATTCACATTGACACAGCTTTTCAGTTTTGTTACCTGGCCAATAATTTCTCTGAAACCAAGGCCCACAGCACAGTCTCTTCTTTGGCAGATTAGTGTCTCATGCAGTCACTTCTCTTCCCTCTCTTTCCCCTCCAGTTGGGATAAGCTGTCAAACTACTTTATCCTCTGACTCCATGTGAGGCAATTGTGTTCAGCCAGGGACAATCTTCTGCTCAGAGGCAGCAAGGCTATCCACAGCTTTAGGAATTGAGTGAGGCCTCCCATCAATCTGTCATCATCCATTATACCCCCAAGCCAATCCAACCCCTGAGGTGCTCTTACCTGACACTTTGCTCCTGCTCTCACCTACCACTGGTGGGACAGAAGCATTCTCTCTCTTCTCTCTCTCTCTCTCTCAAACACACACACACACACACACACACACACACACACACACACACTCACATACACCCCCCCTTCTATTCCCACTACTCATACACAACCACTAATGAGTTAATGATTTTCATCTTCCCTAGACCTCCACTGCTACAACATGCAAGCAGAACCAACTGGTCTAGCATCAATTTCTGTCTACCTTCCTCATGATTCTTGGTAATACCACTTCATAAAACTGAGAAAAAGTAAAAAGCAAACCCACACATCCCCTCTTTATAATCTAACTGCTTCTTCCCCAGAGGACTTTTTTTTTTTTTGTACTTAATGGGGATTGTTGAGCCATGAGGTGAAGGCAAGTCCCCAGAGGACTTTTTAGTGAATTTATTCTTAAGTATTATTCAGGCCTTCAGATGGCTGTCTGCATGGGTCGGTTTAGCAATAAAACAATCTCCCCAGCTCAGGAGTAAACAGGTACTTCTTAAGTACATGTGGTTAGGTGATGTGGGCTCACCATCACCACATTTTAAAAGACATTTAAAGCCATAATTGGAAAGAGATGGGTACTTTTAAAAACCAGAGCACAGAAGGCACCAAAATTGAGTTTCTCTGCTTTGCTGTTTGAGTGAGTTGTAGCCAAATAAGCTACATTCAGGCATGCGCTGCATAATAATGTCTCAGTCAATGATGAACCTCTTATACTATGGTGGTCCCAGAAGATTATAATATTGAATATTTACTGTACCTTTTCTATGTTTACATATAGAAATACCATTGTGTTTCAATTGCCTACAGTACAGTAATATGCTATACAGCTTTGTAGCAATAGTCTATGCCATATAGCCTAGTTGTGTAGTAGGCTATACCATCTAGGTTTGTGTAAGCATATTCTGATGTTTGCACAATGATGAAATGGCCTAATGATGCATTTCTCAGAACATATCTCTGTCTTTAAGTGAGGCATGACTGTATTTGCTTATTTACAAGCTTCCTTTTTGGCCTTAGGTTGCAAGCACTTTTAAATACCTCTGAGGGCTAAAGTCTCCAGATTTAGAAGCTCCCAAGCATGGTCCAGCATATTGTTACAAAGTGTTACCATATGCAAAATTTGGGATTATGACATTTCAGGTACCTCTCTAAAGGACTGTGATTTTTCCCCCTCCCTATTTGTGAAAGCATTTGCAGTACATGGTTCCCTTCAAGAAATTTAGCTAACCAGTGAGAATCCGCAAACATCACTGGTCCATGGCTTTTCCTGATGGGTGAAATAGTGGCCCCTGGGGAAAAAAGAAGTGAACTGAAGTGATCCCCAAGTTAGATCTGACACCCAAGTCAGATCATAATAACTATCATCATATGGTTATTTGGTATGGGAGTAGGGTGGGGAGAGGCAGTAGAGTAAAAAAAAAAAATCAGCCTTCAAACCCCAGCTCTGCTATTCACTGTGACTTAGAACTAGACACTTAACCTCTCTAAGCCTCAACTTTTCACTTCCCTCACAGGACTATTGCTGTGGGCATTAAATAAGATAATGCATGTAAAGCAAGGGCAAATCACAGGCATTTGTCAGCCAGAAACAAATATTTTCCTTTGGAGAAGGAGAGATGAAGAAAAACTTAGAGAAGAAATTGCTGCTCCTGCTGCTTCTAATAAGGGCCATCACCAGAGTCACAACAGGAGCCACTGCTCTCATAGTAGATGGTTAGGATAAACAGGGTACGTTGCTTGGTGGTGGGAGCCCAGGGTTAGTTAGAAGCAGTGAGGGAAGTGTCCCTGAGAGAATAAACATCCACAGAATGTTAGCTTTGTCTCTGGTAGCTAACAGTCAGGTAAAACGATGGAAAAGAAGACAATTGGAAGCAGGCATTGTTTTGTCACTTTTTGTAAGATGGTGGCACTAGATAAGCTAATTGATGTCCTGACCTCTGTGATCTTGCTTAGGTTGAGGGCCAGGGTCCAAGATACCCTGGTATCTTTTTGGAGGGACTTTGTCTAACCACAAAACTTCTTTTCCAGGCAAACAGCAACTACTGCTGTAGCTGTAAGAGTCTCCCATGAAGCTTCCACTTACACTATCTCTTTTACTGGATTTCCTGTTTCTAGGCTTTTGGCTCCCCAGTGCTCAGAAACAGTCCTCTTTCACCTACTCAGAACCTTGAGTCTTCCCTGCATTTGTGGAGCAAAGTCAACCTTCTGCAGGAAGCCTTGTCATAAGCCATTTTTTTCCTCAAACTCACAAAGTTCTTACCCAGCTCTTCCTTTTGATCTTACACATCTTCCTTCTGGTTTCCTCACATCCCATTCCATGCTATTCCCCTGGAACTCTGTAACTGTGCACATATTCCAGGAGGCTTTCCCAATAACAGAGAAAACTCAGTGGTTGCTGTTATACAGCACCTTCACTCACCTGAGGGAGGTCAGTGAGGAGTCCTGACACAACTGAAATACGGTGGCCTGAGGCCCAGCACTCTACCACTAATTTGCTTTTTGACTTGAGTAAGCACAGCCCCTCTTGGAGCATTATTTTCATAATCTAACAGGGTGGGGAGATCTAAGATTACTCATTGCTAAAGTCAAAGTTAGCTCAGAAAGTTAAAAGGTCAGTTTTGTGGCATGAGAACAGACTTTGAACTAACAGAGACCAGAGCTTGTATCTCTATCCTACCAACTTAACAGTGGCCCCTCATAGCAGTGAAATGCCTTGTTCAAGGCTGCACAGTTAGTAGGCAGCAAATCCAGCATTCAAACCTATGTGTAGTTCTCGGAGGGCACAGCAGAGCTCTTCCTCCTTCCTGGATGCAGCTAGTACCAGGTCAATTACTAAGGGCCAGGTTACCACTTTCTGTACTTTGTCAGCCTGGGCTCACATTGGTCACCTCCTCCCCATCCCCCAAACAATTAGTGGTCCTTATCCTTCCTAGGAAACTCCACTAATAGAAAAGAGGAAGGAGGAAGGGGCTGAGAGATTTGTTCTTTCACTGGATTTCCTGTTTCTATGTTTTTGGCTCCCCCAAAACTTACAGGTGTTTAGGGTCTATGGTCCCAGTGGACTAGTTTTTTTTGTTGTTGTTTTTTTGTTTTTTAAAAAACAGAGTCTTGCTCTCTTGCCCAGGCTAGAGTGCAGTGGTGTGATCTTGGTTCACTGCAACCTCCGCCTCCCTAGTTCAAGCAATTCTTCTGCCTCAGCCTCTAGAGTAACTGGGACTATAGGCACCCCTACCACGCCCAGCTATTTTTTTGTATTTCAGCAGAGACAGGTTTCACCATGTTGCCCAGGCTGGTTTCGAACTCCTAAGCTCAGGAACCCACCCACCTCGGCCTCCCAAAGTGCTGGGATTACAGGCATGAACCACCACGCCCAGCCCCCCGTGGACTTTAAAGTCATCAAGCCTTGATATCTGTTTTATCAATGTACTCACACCAGTGCAAAATGACATGTATATACAGAGTTCTTGCAGTGTCATTGGTAATAAAATAAGATTTGAAACCACTGTCTTTCAATAGGGAACTGTTTCAATAAATACATATAACATCATGCTTAACTTTATTCTATTTCATTGGTAGAGAATGGGACACCGATGTTCATCTATAGCTCTTCCTTAGCACAGGAAGCAGTGGAAGGAGATTTGCAGATACAGTCCTTGCAGACCTGCGTAGTAGAAAAATCTGGCTTCTCAGTGTTAGGGTGACCACCAGGTCTCAGTTTGCCCAAGACTGTCCTGATTATAGTGCTGAAACTCCTGGGAAAACCAGGACAGTCGGTCATCCTATTCCTCATCCTGCTGCTGCAGCCCTTAGACAGCCAGAAGGGAAGAATCCAGTAGTGGCATGAGTGGAGAGATGGCAGCAGCCCTTGCATCCACAATCCACAGGAGACAAGGGACTTAGAGTGGCAGGCACAGGCTCTGAAGGTATCCTCATCTGACAAGGAAATTGAGGCTCAGAGAGTTTAAGTGATTTACCCAAGGTTACACAGCTAGTAAGTGCTGGAGCCAGTCTGTCTGACTCCTGCCATGTCAACAGGACCCTGGGGAATGTAAAGCTTTCAGTGAAGCAGTGGGTCTGACCTTTCTAAAGCCTAAAGCACCCGGAGTTGCATTTTAACCAAATCAAACACAGTTGCTTTGAATCAACTTTGGCAAGCCAGTGTTAGGAAACGGCTTTCTTCCCAGCGCTTCAACCCAAGCAAAGAGAATAGATGTTCCAGGTCTTTGGACTGAAGGAGTCATAGACAGAAAGCTGGCCTTTTCAGTTATGCCAATAATAGTTCAGTTCTCACTTGGGGAGTGATAGCCTACTCATCCCCCAACTTATCCAGCCTCCCACACAAGAGCAACAAGAGAAATTAAAACAGAAGAGTAGCCAGCTAATAACAGGTAGCGGTGCATGTCATGATGTTTGCCTACTTTTTTAGTGGGTGGGGGTGGAATTCAACCTGTTTATATACCAGTGGACTCTTTCGCTAGGAAAAGGTAAAGAGTTCCCCAAAGCCTTATGCATCAAAAATGCACCAAGCAGGCTGGGCATGGTGGCTCAATTCTGTAATGGGATTACAGATGTGGGAGTATTGCTTGAGCCCAGGAGTTCAAGACCAGCCTAAGCAACATAGCAAGACTCTGTCTTTACAAAAAGATTAAAAAATTAGCCAGACGTGGTGGCAGGCACCTGTAGTCTCAACTACTCAAGAGGCTGAAGCAAGGGGATTACTTGAGCGAGGAGTTTGTGGTTACAGTGAGTCATGATTGCGCCACTGCACTTCAGCCTGAGCAACAGAGCAAGACCTTGTCTCTTAAAAAAAATGCACCAAGTGACAGAAGAACAGATGTAGCAGATAGTAGAAGCTTTGGGAACTTGGGAGAAGCAAAGGAAAAGGTCACAGCAGCAGCTGTACTTGCCCTTTCCCAATTAAGCAGCAGGCGGGTGTTAATTATATACCGGAAATTGGGCTGCTTTACAGACTCCGGTGAGATATTTTATAGAACATGTTTTATAAATATGGAGTGAGGGAAATGCTTATCCTCATTAATTTATTAATCTATACATGTTGAGGTATAGAGAGCACCAGGGAGAGATACTACCTGTGCCAGGGTGTGGGAGTTTCTGGGATCAATGGATTTGGGTATTGGTTTATCAAAGAGGATTCAAAATGAAACTGAAGCAGACTTTTCCAAAGCTTTAACTTTCTCTGTACAGGCTGCTATGGTTTTGGCAAAGACCATTTTGTGTGAATACTGTACACAGGACCTGAATTGCGTATGCCTTGGAGTACTACATTCTTGCATTTGAATGAAGCCAATTGATCTCTGTGGTAATTGAATTTGGGACAATAGACTAATTAGCACCATACTCACTCTCACCACAAAATAATCAACCTTGAGGGTTTAATAGTAGAAACCATAATGTTATTTGGGTTTTTGTGTCGAACAGAGCTGGCAGGAAGGCCAGGAGGCCTGCCTGAAGTGTGCTGTGGTTTAATAAGCGCCAAGTGGTAACATGGCATTTCAATGTGTACAAGAATTCTACAGCCCTTCCTAACTTCTTTCTATCTGCAGCATCACAGATATTGCCACCGAAATGTGGCAACTTGGACCAAGAGGATTACATGTGTGTCCCTTCTTATGAAATAGCTGTGTGCCTATAAATGTGGCCACCAATCAAAATTTCCCATAGAGAGTCCCATTCCTCATTGCCTTTTGTAATAACATTAGAGATACATTCTTCTGACAAATATTTTAACTCCAAGATGTTACAAAGTCTCAAAACTGCAAAACAAACATGGGCTATCTTATTTGAGAGGAAAACTTCCAACTATTTCCTAGGGCAAGCCACTTGATGAATCTAATTTCAGGGTGTCTTTTGTAGGACAAAATTGCGTTAGAAGATGCCTTTCACTACCTGCTTCGGAGGGCTGATGAAAGGATTTAACCAAAGCAAAAGCACTTTATCAATTGCAAAGTGCTGTAGGTATGTGAATTCTAACTACTCTTCCAAGTCAATCTTGGACTATCACTTTAAAAAACCGGGAGAACTCCCTTCTCACCCACCATTGAATGTTAGGTCTTCAGAAAAACAAGGATTGCCATTTGCTACTTTGAGGGAAGCTCATTAAGAGTTCTAGTGTGGAATAGTCAGAGCTGTCCATAGAATACTTTTTAATTCTCAGCAATCTATGATCTTGTCTTTCAGGATAAAGTTTGGCAGGGGGATGGGGCAGGGTCTGTGTTCACCCTGCTGTGTACATACTAATTAACCAGGCCCTCCCAGTTTTCTTATCATGGGACGAGGAAGCACAGAGTCCACTAGCATTTTGTAATTGTGGGTACTCGAACAAAGTAAGGGAAAATTCCCAAGCCTCAGATTTACTGTCTGGAAGTATCAGACGTGACACTGCATAGTTGTGGTGAGAAGGCAATGAGATGATATTATCTGCAAGAAGCCAGGGACCAGGAAGCCCCGTGCAAATCTTAGGGGACATGCAATGGCTGTCCCTTCAATGCCTCCCTTCACAGGATGCATTTGCTTGTTTCCTTACTTCTTCCAATTTTTGCCTCAGGAACTTATTCAGTTTAGTAGTCCCAAGCAGGTAAAGATTGTTTTGCATGCACATATTTTATCAACTTGTGGCAATCAATGAGTGATTTTTAGCTTCTGCCTGTTCAAACTGGCTTCCTGGGACTGCCTATTGGTTTGGGGGTTTTTACAAAATAAACAATGGTTTATTTAGAAATAGCAATAGGGTTAGTAGGGAAGTTTCCCTGAAGGATAACAGAGGTCAAAGACTATAGGCACTTTACGTTTTCCAAGATCCAGGTTTGGGCATTTGTAGAAGTTCAGAGCTGATGACACAGAGCCTCTGTTTAGAACTTAAGGAACTCTTATTATGGCATTCTAATCTTAATTAACAAAAACTAGGTTTCAACTTCATTTTATCTTATTCAAGGCAATACTACTTCATTTGGTCCTTTCCAACAATGCCTTCTTGGGTCTTTTAACTTGGTGAAGAGATTTATCTTGCTAAACAATTTGAGAACCACAGAGCTTACCTACTCCCTAGCCTTGACATTCTGTTCTTGTCATGGTTGACTGTGTCCTCTTGTTTCCAGTTTCCAGATGGTAATTTGGCTTTTGACAGAAACAAAGTAACTTGATAGGCAAAAGAAAGTCAGTTCCCACAAGCTACCAACCCTGTTCTGGTGCCAAAGGATTATAAACTTCGTGTTGACAAGCCATAGTATCTGCGAGAGTAATTCCAGACTTGATCTAAGATGTGTTCATAATAATAATAATAATTTATTATTGGAAAGCAGCTTCACAATATCATCCTCCACTTCAGAAATAAATCCTCCTCATCTCCACTGGTATACACACATTGAAACTCTCCCCTTCTCATACCCTCAGACCTTGGGTATCAGCTAAAAAAGAGATTACTTCATTTCTGCCATCTCTTTTTCCCTTAAAGAACTCAAACAACCACTCTTCCAACGAGCCAGGTTGTAGACAAAGTTTTTGCTTTCTTTTTCAATGAACATTCCACATACTTATGCCCCTGCCATATCACATGGGTATATGTTTATGTTCCTTTAATAATTTTAACATTGTAGCCCCTTGAATTATTTTTTTCATTATTACAACTTTATACTAGGTTTTCAAACCTAAATAGCAGGTAGTTCCCTCTTCATTACTCTTCTTTTTCAGAATTCCCAGGCTATTTTTGCTTGCTTATTAAAAAAAAATAATAGACCATTTTTTAAGCAGTTTTAGGTTTATAGAAAAATTGAGTGGAAAGTAAAAAATGTACCCATACATACCCTCCCACTCCCTCCCAGTTTCCCCTGCTTGGGGCTACTAAACTAAACTGAACATGGTCCTGAGACTATTATTATTATTATTATTAACATCTTGCATTTGTGCAGTGTATTTGTTACAATTGGTGAGCCAATATTGATTTTTTATTATTAACTAAAATTCACCATTTACATCAACGTTCATTCTTGGTTTTGTACATTCTATGGGTTTTGACAAATGTATAATGACATGTAGCCACCATTACAGTATCATATAGAGTACTTTCACTGCCCTAAAAATCCCCTATTCTCCACCTATTATCTCTTCTCAACTGCCCTTGAACTTCTGGCAGCCACTGAGCTTTTTTACTGTCCCTATAGGCTTGCCTTTTCCAGAATGTTATGTAGTTGAATTGATATAGTATGTAACCTTTTCAGATTGACTTCTTTTACTTAGCAATATGCATTTAAAACTCCTCCATGTCTTTCTGTGGCTTTATATTGCATTTATTTTTATTGCTGGATAACATTCCATTGTCTGGATGTACCACAGTCTGTTTACCTATTCACCTACTGAAGGACATCTTGGTTGCTTCCAAGTGTTGGCAATTATGAATAAAACTGCTGTAAACATTCACGTGCAGGCTTTTGTGTGGACATAACTTTTCAATGCATTTGGATAAATAGCAAAGATTTCAATTGCTAGATCATTTGGTAGACGTATGTTTGATTTTGTAAGAAACCGCCAAACTGCCTTCCAAACTAGTTGTACCATTTTGAATTCCTACTAGCAATGAAAGAGAATTCATGTTGCTCCATATCCTTGCCAGCATTTGGTATTGTCACTGTATTGGGTTTTAGCTATTCTAATACATGTGTAGTGGTATTTAATTGTTGATTTATAATGTATTAATAATTTTTAAAAGTTATTTTTCTAGTTGTTGCTCTGGGGCTTATAATATACATCTTATCAAAATCTATTTCAGATTTTTATTAATTTATAGTAAGATATAGAAAACTTATTCCTATATAGCTCTATTGTCTCTAAGGGCCCCCTGAGTGGTAGAGCTTAGTTGGGGTCCCCTGAGTTGAAGGAGGGTACTGATTTTTTGGGAGCAGTCTCTGAATAACCAAGTAGGATGATTTGCTGAGGTTCCTCAGCAAATGGGATGTGGTCTACAGGCAGATAAAGTAGGAACTTGAACAAAGATAATCATTTCTCCTTCTTGCTCATAATAATATCATTAAAGAGCTTATCAAATGCCTAAGCTAAAATCTGAGTCCTCCTGGGGTATCATATTCACAAGTTATAAACTGGGAAATTTTAGTTTACTAGCCTATGACTTGCAATGCCTGAAAAATGGGTTCTTTAAGGGTACGTTCTTCTCAGAACAGGCCAAGAGAATGTACCGTGTAAATATCTTACAGTCTGAGCTGCAAAGCTTTAATCTGCAAATGGAGGGAAGGGAAAAGTAGCCAACCAAAAACTGTAAAATGAGCTGGTACAGGGAACATTATATATGACAAAATAAGAAAGGTAAAGAATGCATTTAATAATTTTGACAGAGCAGAATAAATTGGGAAAAGGGCAGAGATAATGGGCGTAGATTCATTTGTACAGATTTGGAGCAGTTAAAATTTGGAATTTAAGTCTTTAGCAGAAAGGAGTAAATAGGACTGCCTAGGTATTATGAAGACTTAGTGTGGAGGAATATATGGATAGAGGCAAAAGGGTTAGGATACAAAAAAACAAATGCCATTAGTGAGAAATATACTTTAGGCCACCTGGCCAGAAAGCAGAAAGGAACAATATATTCTTTTTTTTTTTTTTTGAGACGGAGTTTCGCTCTCATTACACAGGCTGGAGTGCAATGGCACAATCTCGGTTCACCACAACCTCTGCCTCCTGGGTTCAAGCAATTCTCCTGCCTCGGCCTCCCCAGTAGCTGGGATTACAGGCGTGCACCACCATGCCCTGCTAATTTTTGTATTTTTAGTAGAGATGGGGTTTCACCATGTTGACCAGGATGGTCTCGATCTCTTGACCTCGTGATCCACCCACCTCAGCCTCCCACAGTGCTGGGATTATAGGCGTGAGCCACTGCGCCCAGCCCCAATATATTCTTAATGTTTAGAAAAGTTGTTTTCTCTTGGATGACTCAATTTCAACAATTTAAATATAATTTCTTAGTCTCTTTCTGCAATCTCCCTACTTCCCACAAGGTCTTATTGTTCTCTTTGTTCTGACTTCTCAGCACCATTCTTTTGCATCGCAAAGGTGTCACAATAACCATGAAACTCCCACAAGTAATGAAGAAGGTTCAGATAAATTGTGATTGCTTATGAACTGACTTTTTCCAGTTGAGATAAAGAGGCTCTGTCCACTAGTACTATCCAATTGGTTAGAGAATTGAAGAGTGTATAAATGTATGAGTATGTGTAAGTGCGTGTGTGTGTGAGTGTGTGTGTATTTGGGAGAACAGGAATGGCAAATAATTGTTTAGATGGGGAACTAAATTCAAATTCCTGCTGTCAGGCACGCCATCTGAAGGGAGCAGCTGCTACTCAGTTTCTGCATATCATTGCCATGTGAGAATGTAAATTCAATGTTACCAGATGTTCTAATTTAAAAAAAAAAAAAAAAAAACAGGAAACCTGCATTTTTATATGAAATCTTCTACCTTTTAAATATTACCAACTAATTTAAAACTTTGAAAAACGCTAGGTAGGCCAAACAAAACACTTCTCCAGCCACCCAATGGTGAATGCTAATTTAAATGATAGATAAAATGCATGGTAGAGCCTTGATTCGGTGATTTTTAAACTCAGTCTGGCCCTCTGTCCATTAAGTACGGGTTTGGTTCCTGCTTGGTGGAGTTGAGTACTTCTCCCAAATGGCAGTCTTGCATGTTGGTTTGTATCCTATAACTTAAGTGAGAACTTCTTCAATGATGAAAATTGTAAGTAGACTATATGCTTGGTTGGGATCAGTCTGTTCAGCAGGTAACTGAAAAATCAGTAGTTAGACTATGAGATGTAAAGAAAGTAATCAGAAGGTAGTTTTCTTGTGGTGTCCTTTTTATGTGCTTGCTCCTTCATGAGATCATGAGTCCATTGAAGACAAACCATGGTAAGGACTTTGGATTTGGCTCTAAAAGTGTTGAGAAGATATTGGAGGCTTGCGAACAAGGAAGGAACATGATCCAACTTAATATTCTAAAAGGAACACTCTAAAAGAGCTGACAGAAAAGCCCTGTCTAGACCTACAATCTGGAGACTTCCTGAAAATCTGCCTTTACAGGCTTTTTCCTCTACCATACATTCTTTCCTAGAAATGCTGGTCTTACCTTTATGTGTTCATGTCCTTGCCCTCTATCCTCTACTGCAAATAGAGATGTTCTCCATGGTTTTTGGGCCATGTAGCCTGATAAATGTGAAGCCTATATCATCCTGAATGAGTAATCCAAGGGCAACCAATGTCTCCTCTGATTGAACGAGCTTCACTGTGTTCTCACCTGGCCTTCAGGCCATTTCTCAGATCTGTGACAAGATAGAGCCTTCTAGATATCTGCTTTTTCCATCTGAGAGAACAAGTGGTATGACCTTATGAATTGATCTCATTGCTCAACACCATGCTTTTGTCTTTCAGAAAATATTGAAGGAAGGACCTCTTCTGAAGAACTGTAACTCTTTGAAGAGATGGAAGCCTAGATATTTTCTGATTCAAGGACAGAAGCTCTACTTTGCACACCATCCCGCGGTAATATATACCATCTTGTCAAAAGGATTAATGGGTGGGTGCCAGGAAACGTTTGTGTGGAAAGATGGACTAACAAGTAAAGACATGTCAGCAAACATTAGGGTGGAAGTCAAAGCCCTCTCCTCTTTTTATAGCTTGGCCTTTTGGGTCAAATGGGGATACTTTTCTCTCCTTTCCCTTTTCTGTATCCCTTTCTTTTTGTATTTTTCCCAGCTAGCTTCTGCACCCAGAACCAAGTATAATTTTGGGGATCCAGTGCAAAATGAAAATGTAGTACTCCTTATTAAAAAAAGCAGGGGGAAGTTCTAGTAAAGCTACTAACATATAACGCTTTATGTTTATACTAAAATGTTAATATAAAGCAATGATGTCATGGTGTTTTTATTTGCTTTTTAATGTAATTCTAAGTAAAGAAAAATAAAATTTTAGATAATTAGCATGAATTTTACTATTCATCTGCACACAGTACAACACCAGTTTTAAATGCAAATATAAGAGCATTTAATTCATATAAAGATTCACTAAAATTATACAATTTGTGTTTAGTAGCTCATACAAGTTTATGTATTTTGCTCTCAGCAGTACACAGAACTGCACAAAACTAGCTCAACGGTTCATATGTCACTTCTTGATACTTGTACATTCTACCAACACTTTTCTAACTGAAAGAACTATGGGTTGCCTTATCTTTCCATTTCCTTCCATGTCATCATTTTTAGCAGAAATGGTTGGCTAACACAGGGGTGTAACGAGCAAGAAAGAATACAATAGGGCTTCTTAGTTGTTCGTATTTCTTAGAAACCATTTATTTTTCTATGTCTGAAGCAAGTTCTGGTTCCAACAGAAAGTATGACCTCTCAGGGCTGTCGGCTCCCCTACTGCTTACTCAGTAATAGATGTAACACACTTATCTTGAACTTGCTTTGAGTCTTGCTAAACTCCCACTTTTCATGGTTCCACTAGAATTCTATGTTCATGGGCATCACAAATCCAAATGGAGTGACAAGACATGGGGTGGAAATGCATATTGCGCCTATCTCCTCTGCTCATATGCATGATCTTTTGTCCCATTGGACTTCACTTACAAAACACATGCTCAAAGACAAAATTATGAAGTAATTTTAAGATGACAACAGCAAAGCATTAAACTAAGTGTGGAGCCCTTCTGAACACGGGGCCCTGTGTGACTGTACAGTTTGTTTACCAGTGAAACTGGCCTTGCCTGTATCCATGATACTGATTTCCTGCTGCTGGCTAGGTGGTATTTACTGTGGCCAGTGAATAAGGAGACACAGGCCTCAAACTGGATGGGACTAGCAACGCTGTCAAAGGCTCCCACCGAATAAAATGGGAGCTAATCACAATCTGTTCCACTAGGATTCTAGTTAAACCACATCCCATTATCTTTTCCAGCGTAAGCCTTTATGTTTAAATAATTCTGAACTCACCAACTCAAGCCTTCCTATAACTCCACATAAATGTCTATAAAAATTTATTTTGATTTCATTTTGTTTTTGTCACATGATGTATTAACAAAAATCATGTTGCTAAATAAATTTTAGCCCTCAAGTCAAAGAAATGATTGGATCATGATTGCCACAAATGCCTGTCAGTGAGTGTGTGTATGTATGTGTGTTTACCTTTTAATGTCTCTTTGCATAATTAACCAGATGGTTTCTTGTGCCTCTCCCTCTTATATCTTTCTAGTTTGCACACTTCGACACGATTGATCTGTCTGAAGCGGTCGTGGCAGAAAGCAGCTGTAGAAACCTTTGCCACAGTTTTTGCGTAAGTATGATTGGGAATGACTGAATGGGCAGGGGTATGGGCTAGCTGGGAAGATAGCTTCCCATAACCACTTTTTGCTTCTTTGAACTTCAGGTTTCCAAGGTTTCCTTTGATGTCAAATTGTTATCATTCATGCAAACATTTTCTAGCAGCCCACTGATAGTGAAGAAAAAAAGTGATGGTCTTGTTCCTTATTACCAGTATAAAGCTAAGCTGACTTAAAGGAGAAGGGAGTATGTGACTTATAAAAATCAGTCCTCCTAGTGAAGGTGATTTAGAAGAGGATCACTGGGAGTCTTTCAAGAGATTGCTAATATGTTATAGAAAATGGCAGGATAATTGAGTTACATGACATCCTCTCCTCTGATGAGGTAGATAAGAGCCCTAATCCAAAGTGAAATCTACCCCATGTTGAGATTACTAACAAAAGTGCCTCAAAGAAAGCAGAGGATTTTCTAAGGAAGTATCTGAGGGCTTAGTGTGGCTGAAATGTCACATGGCTTTGGTCATTCAACTGAATCCAGACCAGAAAACTCACTGAAAAATAGAAAGCTTGGGGGCCCAGGAATTCTTCTACCCAACTCTTCCAAGAACTGTCTTCTCCCAGCCTCAGTGGTGAGTTATCAAGCCTGGAGCTCCTGTTTAGGCAGGTAGGGGATAGTACCTAACAGACTAAAGAGCTGTAGACCCAATGTCCTGCTTCCGTGGTGGGTTCATGTTCCATCTTCTCGTGAAAGGAGAGTGGCTGGATCTAAGAAAAAGACTTTGCTTTTGTTATTCTCTCATTACATCACCCTGACACAGGGTAAAGCTGAGGGCTCTATTGACCAGTCCCAAAAAGCTGAGCCTTTGGGTGATGAGCGTATAGGCTAATGTTTTTGGTCTGCATTCTACAAAGAAAGAAATCTAAGGGCTAGGCTGCCCCTTAACCCAATTAAAGCGCAGAAGCACTGAACATCAGCCCCACTCAAGAATGGGTTTGGACCAAAGGAGTGGCTGTTACCACAATCCCAACTAGCTCGTAGTTCCATCTACCACATAATCACATTGTGCTACATAGAAAAGGAGAAACAAATTCCTTGTTGGTGTGGTGAGCTCTAGCTTCAAGACTTGGGGAGCTTGTAGTAAAGGCAATTAGGCAATGGAAGCAGTGACTGATGCAGTAGCTATCCATGATCCCTCCTGCCCTCTGGAAAAAGATCAAGTCCTGCCCATGGTCTACATCTGCTGGACTCTCCCTGTGGCATTCTTATTATTCCTGCCTGGGTTCTTGTGCCAAGCAGGATTAAGAAAGACAACTGTAAAATTCTCTTCAGGTTATCCCTAACCATAAGAAAGAAAGAAACTGGATGTTTAAACATCTCACTCTCCCACTAAACAGGGACTCCCTAATGAACCATATACAATTTTACCACTTCAAGTAGACAGAGTCACAGTAAGCAAGTGGGGTTTTCAGGCAAACTAACTTGAGTAATAGATGGTACATGGTTTAGTATTTAACAGAATGAATTCTGAAGCTAAAGAATCTGGATTTCAATTCTAGTGTAGTTTCTTACCTGCTGGGTGACCCTTGGCAAATCATTGAACTCTCTTTGCCTTGGTTTTCTGGGCTATGAAATGGGAAAAAATAATAATGCCCATCTCACAGGGTTGTAATAAATATTGAATGAAATAATACACATAACGTGCTTTAGAATAGTTCCTGGCACATAGCAAGTGGCATTGAAATGTTAGTTATTGCTATTAGCACTATTACTATTTTGGATGGGTATCTAAGGAGCTATGAGTGGCTTTGGCAATGTCTGTTTTATATTCAAGAAATGGCTTGCATTGTGCTTGGTACGTCTGTCTAGTCTCTGAGAGCATTCACAGACTCTGTTTGGAGGCAAAGTTATGGAGTGAGAACAGCTAATATTGTGTCTTTTTGTTTAGGTTATCACACCACAACGAAAAATCACTGTGGCTGCATCCAACCGGAAAGACATGGAAGAATGGATTAACGTCATAAAAACTGTCCAACAGGGAGAAATTCATAAGGTAAGGAAACTAGTAAAGAAGCCACACAATTCTTAATAAGTAAATAATTAATTGCATTACTTAAGCCACCTTTACAGCAGGGAAATAAGATGGAAACAGAGACCACCTGGTTAGGAATTATAGACAGAAAACTTCTTTAGAATTATTCATAAATAGGAGTAATTAACTTGGACTCAGACCTTTGTAAGTATGTGGTGCAGACGCCTGTATACATATCCACTTGATATGTAGATGTCAATCTATCCTCAATGGATGAGGTTCTCAAGATGTAGGTGAGCAGCTAATGTAGATGCCCTTAGGTTATGAAAGCCACAATCAAGCAGTCTTAACTTGGGTCTGCTGAATGACCATAGTAACAGCTAAAGAAACTGAGCCTCAGAAAGAGGCGGAATCACTATTCAGCAGGGAAACCAGGATTCAAGCACTTGACAACTATACTATTTGCCTTTCTGTTTTCTGTCTACTACAAAAGTAATGCAGAGGGAAGAGCAACAAGTAGTCCTCTCCAAAGCTTAGCAGGGTTCTTTTTTACCTGACAGTACCAAATCTCCGGCCACTGCTCCCTGAAGTAACTGGTGCAATCAAACGCCAGGAGAAACGCTCTGACTGCTCTTCTATAGATCTACCATAGTTAGAAGTTATGTAAATTCCAAGAGGAGAGAGATCTGTGTCATTTATTTACTTAGATCAGTCTCTGGCACATAGTAAAGGCACAATAAATATTTTTTTAATGAATAAATGAATCTGCAGGAAATCTTGGAACCAGGGTTTGAACAGAGAATGATACATCCTTCACTCTGAAGTAAAGTTCTGCTGTAAAGGTCTTAGAGATAAAGAGGAAGGTGAATCCAGACTTTAAAATAACCTGATGTCTTAAATAACTAGCAATGGGTAGAAGATTGTTCTAGGCAATTGGGATGGAGCAGTGTGTGAAGTGGCTTGGTGATAATGAGGTTTAGAAATAAAACTAATGCCATAGAGAAGAACCATCCATCCCTACTCCCCGAACACTTCTCAGGCTTTTGACCACTTCATCTCATAACTATACATTCTGCTCCCTATAGCAATTATGGGAAACATGACAAGATGGCTGACTTGAGGCCTCTCCAAATATCATTAAGGCCTCTCCAAGTTCCACATTATATATGCTTAAATTGAGAGATCCTTTGCTCAGCATCTGATGGTGATCTTTATATGCTTTAGCACTCAGAATTTTACCTCTTTATTATTTCCTTCTTCCTTTTTACTTTTCCATAGAACAAAGATTAATTATTTTACCTGTCATTTTCTTCTTCCTTTCCTAATGGAGAAGCACATCCCCTCTTCACCCCCTGCCCCCACTAATGAGGCCACTATGGTACAGCATTAGAGGCAGTCATAAAAAGTTATGAATTCCATGCTCCTTTCCTATTTTAATCCCTGTGGACCAATATCTTTCCTTCCTGTGACTTACCTCTATTCAAACTGGAGTGTTTCTCATAAATCATAGAACATTTACATTTTGGCATAAAAGGTCACATAGGATATTTTGAATTTTAATTATTGCTCTGGGAACGCAAAAACTGCTAGAGAAATTCTGATGACTATCAGAGAATCGGTGCACCATTCCTGAATTCATTGAATTAAACACCTAGGTATCGATTACCCAGCACAAACTAGAAAGGAAAAAAATCTCCCTGTTTACTCTCTTGGAGGAGTTGTATCAGGTTGTAATCACAACCTCTGTGGAGCTTCTCCAGGGACCTAAATCTATTAAGGAACACTTTTATCTGATAGTGAAATGTCTCACCACCAGCATCTTAGCAATTCATCTTACTTGAAGCTTAAATAGTCAAATATGCTTTCTCCCATATGTACCTTATCTCTAATGGTCCTTTCTGTCCTCTGTCACCACCAGTGCCTGACAAATAGGGTGAGGGAAGATTAATCATGGATTTAGTAGTCTATTAAAGTGGTGACAAAGTAATTGGATAATCTATGGGAAACTAGTCAGTACACATTAATAAGCTGCCCCCTACTAGGTGCCCAGTTCTGTTTCACAAAGAGTAGGAAAAAAAGATGCAATACTTACTCCCAGCCTCAATGAGCTTTGTAGGTAATGGGGAGAACCTATATACACAAAAGAAACAGTTAAATAACAGTACCCAAGATAAATGCCAGTTTTCAGAGATGTTACAAGGCAATATATGATTGATTGCCAGATGAATGAAACAGACAATAAAGTGGTATGGGAGTTCAGAGGAGGAAGAGATAAGTATGGGCTGGAGTCCTCTGGGAAGAGTTAACAGAGGAGAGATTTGAGACTGACCCTGAAAGATAGATTGTATTTTTATTGGTGGCAGGTGATTAGGGGCAGTGGGAGGTCCTGAACTATGTAACTGGCATAAGTAAAAGCTGAATAACAGGAAAACAGAACCTTTTTGGAATACAGTGAAAGGGAGAATTCATTTCGCCAGAACCGTTTAGGAAAGTGAGTCCAAGGCGTATGTTTTGAGACAGAGATTGGGTCTGACTTTGGAGCTTTTTCAATGCCAGGATAAAGAGTGGGGAAGATTAGCAATGTGTTCAAAGTTCAGCTTAAGGATATATTCAAAAGGGAAGAGAATTGATAAGAGGGATACTTTAGAAATACAGGATGGATTAGACAAGGGAAAAACTAGAGGCCAGAAGTTCAAAGAAGAGGCTATAGATTAATTATGGCAAGACAATGTTAAGCCCCAGAATGGGGCTAGAAAGAAAAAATAAATGTGGATACTGAGTTAGGGGTGAAGGAGAACCTAAATATAAGAAAGAGGCAAATGATATGGGAAAGTCATAGACAGAAGAAAGGTGTGAGCCTGGGAGATTTAGAGAAAGAATAGAAAGGAGAAAATTAGAAATAAGAAGCTGCTTAGAAAACTACATTAAGTGGTTAGCTCTTCCTAATGAATTTTCATGGAATCATAGACTATGGAAACAGAAATAGACCTTAAAAGTTATCTGGATTCCAGATATTACATTCTAGAGCACCTGGAGATGTAAGTCATATGGCCTTTATTTGAACTCTTCCAAAGGTAGGGAACTAAGTTCCTCGCAAAAAAAGTCCATCTAGTGTTCCTAAAGCTCTAAATCTTGGAAAATTTTTTCTGAAACTTTGGCCTAGTTAAAGAAATAACTTTCTAACATTCACTGTAAGCTGCAGGAATAGCATCAGCTGCCTCTTGAGGTAGAGAACTCCCTGTCATTGGAAGTAACACAAACAAGCAAATTGAACAACGGCTTGTCAGATGTCTAAAAAGACTAGGGATAGATAACTGATTTTTTTCAAGTGGGCAAACTAGATGAACTTCAAAATTCCTTTCAACTTGAAAAGCTTTCATTAAGCAGATGAGAAAACTGAGCCTCAGAGAGGGTCAGTTGCCTTGCCTAAAATCACAAGTTGATTCTGGCAAAATTAATATCTTAGTTCTTTTAATTTTTAATCTAAGTTCTCAGAAGGATATCTTCAATTCTGCCTAATTATCTTCTATCTTTCCTTTAATCTCCACCCTTTGTGATTATGGGGCAGGAATACTAAGGTAGACAACTGAATTGTATAGATCAACAAATAAATTCAAAGTGGCTAAATGAGTAGCTCATGCATAGTGTGTTTATGACTAGTGGCTCGCTCAGGATGAGCCCAGTTTACACTTGTCCCAGCTCCCCTTTCACTGTGCAAAGTGGCTCAATTTGGACAATATGGTCACCCTACAGTGGCCAACCTGGGAGGCCATAACACTTCAGTAATTCCCCAAACGTTGATAGAACTGAGCAGTTGAGTTCACATTACAGCACAAACCACTGACTTCATTTTATCTAAGCTCAACCTTTTAGCATATAAGCCATCCCTAAAAAGACTCCTTTACGGAATGTCTGTAGCAGACTTTGTGCTTCATGGAATATTTCACCTGAAACTTTTAAGTACCTTGCAAACACTTGATATTGCTAAATCCCCACATTTGGAAAGCGCTTTGGAGTTAATAAGATTTCATTTAACTAATAGGCAAAAAAATCAATGTACATATCTGACTTCTGGATTATGCTGAAAGGAATTCAGGAGGTAGAGAAAGTACCCTTAGCTGCCCTACAACAATGATGTCTTAGTTCAGGCTGCTATAACAAAAATACCATAGACTAGATGGCTTAAACAACAAACATTTCTCACACTTCTGGAGGCTGTAGAGTCCAAGATCAAGGTCCTAATAGGTTCAGTGTCTGATGAGGGCCTGCTTCTTGGTTCATAGATGAGAGTCTTCTCATTGTTTCATCACATGGAAGAAAAAAGAACAAGAAAACTCTCTGGGGTCCCTTTTATAATCTCATTCATGAGGGATCCACCACCTCCTATAAGGAGTAGGGAGCACACATTCAGTGCATTGCAGTCTGCCCCTGAACACCCCCAAATTAATGGCCTTCTCACAAGCAAAATACATTAATTTCACCTAAAAATTCCAAAAGTCTTAACTCATTCCAACATGAATTCTAAAGTCTAAAGTATTATCAAAATACCATTGACATCAGATATGGGTGAGAGAGCCTTGGACAAAATTTATTTCCAGCTGTGAACCTATGAAGTCAAACAAGTTATGTCCTTCCAAAATAGAAATGGTGAAATAGGCATGGGATAGACATTCTCATTCTAAAAGAAAGAAATAGGAAAGAAGGAAGGAATGACAGGCCCCAGGCAAGTCCAAAACCTGGCAAGGCAAGCTTCATGAGATCTTAAGGTTGGAGAATACAGACAGTCTCCAACTTATGATGGTTGACTCACAATTTTTTGACTTTACAATGGTGCAAATGCAATACACATTCAGTAGAAACAGTACTTCAAATTTTGAATTTTAATCTTTTCCTTGGGTAGTGATAGGCAGTACCATGCCGGGTGGCGGCACCAAGCCACAGTTCCCAGTGAAGCATTCAATCTTGAGGGTAAACAACCCATACTCTACAGTGTACTTTGTTGCCAGAGTTTTGGGGGACATTGTGCTTTGTGTTTTTGCATCCCATCATGTCTAAAAAACATCAATTTTTGACTCAACTATATTTCAAACTTACTGGGTTTATCAGGCTGTAACCCCATAGTAAATTCGGAGCACCTGTAATCCTCTGGCTCGATGCTCTGCCTTCCAGACCTACTCGAGTAGCAACATCACCCCCACAGATCAGTGGGGCACTGCCAATGCTGTGGCTCTCTACAGTGGCTCTATTCATGGCATGGTTCTCTGTTGGAACAGGGGCAAGCCCCCAGGGCTCTGCTGGACTGTTCCATCCCCACAGCTCTGCTGGGCATTGGTTCTACCCTTTGAAATTGAGGTGGAGACAGCCTTGCTACCTAGGACTGTGCACTTTGGGCCTGTGATAGCAGCCCTACTGATCTCTGAATCACCTTTGGGATCATTCTTTGCTTGTCTTGAAGAAGTTCACATCCAGATAGTTCTATGGTCTCGTCCTGTAGGGTCTTCCTTTGTTTTGTCCCATTAATTTCCTGTAGTCTCAGGTGACAGTGCTTCTGCTACTATAATCCCATCTTAATCCCATCTCTATTCCTGGCTTTTGTAGAGATGGTTAATTAAGTCTGTGATTCACATCCACACTAATTTCCTTATCAAATAGTGGGTCTTCCACACCTTTTCAAACATACTTTCTCATTTTTTATAATGTGGATAGACTGAGAATTGTCCAAATCTCTAAATTCTAGGGATTTTTTGCTTAGCAATTCCATCCTCAATTCATTTATCTCCTCTCACATTTTTCATTTTAAACATTTTATTAGCCAAATATGTCCACAATATAATTTTAACTATAATCAAAATAAAACTGATTAATGAGGTATTTATGTATGTTACATTTTTAAACATTATTAATATTAATTTTGATTGACAAATCATAATTACACAGATTTATGGAGTAAAATGTGATGTTTTTATATATGTATACAAGTTGGCATGATTAAATCAAGCTAATTAACATATACATCACCTTGATTACCTATCTTTTTTAATGGTCAGATATTTGAAATTTATTCTCTTAATTATTTTAAAATACTCTGTATAATTCATTGTTATCGACTATAGTTACCCTGCTGTACAACAGATCTCAAAATCTATTCTTCCTGTCTATCTGAAACTTTATACCCTTTGATTAACATCTCCCCATTCCCTCCTCCTCTCCCTCAACCACCATTCTGTTCTCTACTTCTATGAGTTCAACTTTATCAGATTCCATATATAAATGAGATCATGCAATATTTGTTTTTCTGTGCTGGCTTATTTCACTTAGTATAATGTCCTCCAGATTCACCCATGTTGTCACCAATGACAGGATTCCCTTCTTATTTAAGGTTGAACAGCATTCCATTGTGTATATATACCACATTTTATTTATTCATTCATTTGTTGATGGACACTTAAGCGGTTTCCATATCTTGACTATTGTGAATAATGCTGCAATGAACATGGGAATGCAAATATTTCTTTGACATATTGATTTCGGTTTCTTTCCACATATACCCAGAAATGGAATTATGGGATCATATGGTTGTTCCATTTTTAGATTTCTTGAGGAACCCCTATACCAGTTTCCATAATGGCTATATTAATTTGCATTCCTACCAACAATGCCTGAGAGTTCCCTGTTCTCCACATCCTCTCCAACACTTATTATCTTTCATCTTTTTGATAAAAAACCATTCCAACAGGTGTGGCATGATATCTCACTGTGGTTTTAATTTGCACTTCCTTAACGATTAGTGATATTGAGCATTTTTTCATGTACCTATTGGCCATTTTTATATCTTCTTTTGAGAAATACCTGTTCAGGTCCCTTGCTCTTTTTTTCAAAACTTTTTTATTATTTTTAAGTGTAAATTTATTTATTTATTTATTTATTTATTTGTCTGTTTATTTTACCATACTTTAAGTTCTGGAGTACATGTGCAGAATGTGCAGGGTTGTTACATAGGTATACACATGCCATGGTGGTTTGTTGCATCTATCACCCAGTCATCTACATTAGGTATTTCTCATAATGCTATCCCTCCCCTATCCCCCCAACCCCCAACAGGCTCCAGTGTGTGATGTTCCCCTGCTGGTATCCATGTGTTCTCATTGTTCAACACCCACTTACGAGTGAGAACACTTGGTGTTTTGTTTGCTGTTCCTGTGTCAGTTTGCTGAGAATGATGTTTCCATCTTCATCCATGTCCCTGCAAAGGATATGAACTCATCCTTTTTTATGGCTGCATAGTATTCCATGGTGTATATGTGAAACATTTTCTTTATCCAGTCTATCATTGATGGCCATTTGGGCTGGTTCCAAGTCTCTGCTATTGTGAACAGTGCCACAATAAACATACGTGTGCACGTATCTTTAGAATAGAATGATTGATAATCCTTTGGATATATACCTAGTAATGGGATTGCTGGGTCAAGTGGTATTTCTAGTTCTAGATCCTTGAGGAATCGCCACTTGATCATAGTATTCTTTTAAGGTATTCTTAAATTCAGTTTGCTAATATTTTATTGAGGATTTTTGCATCTGTGTTTGTCAGGGATATTGGCCTATAGTTTTCTTTTTTTTGTTGTGTCGTTGTCTGGCTTTGTTGTCAATGAGCATCAGAAATTATTGGATCACCTCTCTGCTGCTAGGGTTGGGTGGGGCCAGGTGTTCCCTAAATGGATGATCGTTGGCCTAACAGTTATCCCTTGGCCTGGGGAAGAGTTAATCAGAGCACCCAGGTTGTGTGAAGAAGCTAGCTAGGGATTCAAGCCTGGAAGTCCCGTGGACCATGTTTCATGCAGCATGATGCTATTGGCTAGCTCCTCTGATGTGGTACTTCCATTGACAAGGAACACAGAGCAGCCACCAAGACCTATACATTGATCACTGTGAGCCCCACCCTCTTTTTTTTTTCTAACTGACCCCAGGTGATCTAGCCCTGCTGGTACTCCCAATGTTTCCCATGGGACAAGACAGGAGTGGACTTCCTGTGAAGGATCCCAAAATGTGAGGAAGCTGAATATCTGCCTTGAACTCTCTTTTCCCACTTAGAAACCATAAGTCCAGGGGAATTCTCTGTGGCACTGCACCAGCTTGAAGGAGAAGCAGCACAGTCAAAGAAAACCATTCCTCTTACAATTTGATCATGGCTTTTCCCAGTTCTGTGGTCCAAGGGGGTGTCTCAGCCTCACTCCCAAGTTCGGGGATATTCACAATGGTATTCTTGCCTGTGGATAGTTGCCAGTTGGATTTCTGCAGTGCAAGGAGTGAAGCTGGAGAACTCCTATTCCACCATCTTGCATGTCACTCTATATCTCACATTTCACTATAAGCAGTCAGGAGGAACGAAATATCCTCAGCTAAATGTCTAATTTCATCATTCACAAGTTCTACTTTCCATTAAACACTAGAATACAAACACAATTCAGGCAAGTTCTTTGTCACTTTATAACAATAATCACTTTTTCTTTATTGTCCAGCAACATGTTCTTAGCTGGTCCATATTTCTACCAGAATTCTGTTCATGATTACTTAGGTATACTCTAAAAAGACAGAAGCTTTCTCTACAGTTCTCCTTTTTCCTTTCTGAGCTCTCACCAAAATCTCCTTTAAAATTTTATTCAGAGCATTTTAGGCTTTCTTGGCATGTACTTCAAAACTCTTCTAGTCTCTACCCATTACCCAGTTTCAAAGTTATTTCTACATTTTTAAGTATTTATTATAGTAGTACTCCTCACTTCTCAGTACCAATTCCTCTCTTGGTCAGTTTGGGATGCTATAACAAAATACCACAGACTGGGTGGCTTAAAATAGCAAACATTACTTTTCACAATTCTGGAGGCTGGAGCATCCAAGATCAAGCCACTGGCAGACTCAGTGTCTGGTGAACACCCACTTCCTGGTTCAGAGACAGTTATCTTCTTGTGTCTTCATATGGTGGGAAAGGGAGTGAGATGGGTCTCTGGGGTCTCTTTTATAAGGGTACTAATCCCATTCATGAGGACTCCCATCTCATGACCTAATCACCTCCCAAAGGCCCCATCTCCTAATACCATCACTTTGAGGGTTAGGATTTCAACATGTTAGGATTTTCAACATGAGGGTTAGGATTTCAACACAAGCATTCAGTCCATTGCAAGTTAAGAATCTGATTGGAGCAATAGGCTGCATGAATATATTCACCTAAATATTTTAGAGAGGGTAAAAATCAAACACAAAACCCAACGACCACACACTGAAAGCTTTAAAGAAAACTACTTTCTTTAGCATTTACTGATCAGTGGTTTGTGTGCATGCCACAGTTTTAAATCTGTCTTCAAAATGGATTTTTAATCTATGCCAACAAGTAAGAAGACCTGTAATGGCATACTGTATTAGTTTCCTAAGGCTGCTATAACAAATTACTGCAAATTTTGTGGCTGAAAGCAACAGAAATTTATTTTCTCAGAGTCCTGGAGGCTAAAAGCCTGAAATCAAATGTCAACAAGGCCATGATCTCTCTGTAAGATTTAGGGGAGAATTTTTTTTTAGCCTCTTCTTAGCCTCTGGTGGTTGCTGGTAATTCTTGGTGTTCCTTAGTTTGCTGACACATCACTCCAATCTCTACCTCCATTATCACATAGTATTCTCCCCTGTATCTGTTCCCTCTGTATCTTCACATGGTGTTCTCCTCTCTGTATGTATCTATGTTCAAATTTCTCGTTTTATAAGGATAGCAGTCATTGGATTGAGGCCCACCATAATATAGTGTGATCTCATCTTAAATTTATTATATCTTCAAAGACCCTACTTCCATATAAAATCACAGTCACAAGTATTGGACATTAGGACTTGAACATATCCTTTGTGGGGGGACACAATTCAATCCACAAGAGTCCACCCTCTAGTTCCCCCAAGTTCATGTCCTTCCAATGTGCAAAATACATTCACTGTCATCTCAACATCCTCAAAAACCTTAGCACATTCCAGCATTAAATCTAAGTCCAAAATATCATTTTTTAAATAATCTAAATCAGGTATGAGTGAGACTCTGTGTATGGTCCATCCTGGGAGATAGTCCTCTCTATCTGTGGACCTGTGAAACCAAGAAAACAAGCTAGATGTTTCCAAAATACAGTGCTGGGACAGACATAGGACAGACATTCCCATTTTGAAAGGGATAAAATGGAGGGAATAAAGTTGTGGGTCTAAAACAAAATTGGCAACCCAGCAGGGTAAATTCCATCAGGTTTTCCAGGCCTGAGAATAATTATCTGTGGCTTGATGTTCTGTTCTCTGGCCCTACCCTCTTAGCCCACTGGAGTGTCAATCCACCCACAATCCCCCGCATAACCAAGGAGGTAGCCCCACCTTCTGGAACCCAGGAGATAACTCCACCCTCTGGAACCAAGGACACATTCTGAGGCCCAGATTCTTTGGGCCTGTGAGTGCAGCAGTAGCACCTCTGGCCCTCTGAGCCTCCCTCAGCAGCCTTGCTGGCCTCTGAGGTACCTCTGTAAGTCATTCTTCCATTTTCTTGAAGGATAACACATTTCCACAGCTAAGTCACTTTACCAGTGTGTATCATGCTTATAGAATCGCCGAAGTCAGACAACCTTCCTTCATTTTATCCCATATCTGTCCCCTTCAGTCCAAGCTGACAGTGTTCTGCTGAAATGGGTAATTGGAGCCAGGTGTCCCACATCTAATCTCTCCAGCAAAAGTTTGTCCAGCCACACCCTTGGTGTTCTCTGCAGGGCACACTTTCTTGTGTTTTGCAATATAGATAGGCTGAGAATTTTCTAAATCTCCTAGTTCTGGTGACTTTTTGCTTAATAGTTCTATTATGGACTGAATTGTGTTCCCTCCACCCAACTTAATATGTTGAAGCCCTAACCCCTAATGGGACTGTATTTGGAGATAGGACATTTAGGAGGCAAATAAGGTTAAATGTGGTCATAGGGTGGGGACCTAATCCAATAGGATTGGTGGCCTTATAATAAGAGGAAAAGAAAGAGATATTATTTCTTTCTCTATCTCTCTCTCTCTCTCCACATGCACACATCGAGGAAAAGCCACAAGAGCGCACAGTGAGAAGGTGGCCTTCTGCAAGCCAGGAAGGAAGCCTTCACCAGGAACTGAGTTAACTGATACCTTAATCTTGGACTTTCCAGCTGTAAACTGTGAGAAAATAGATTTCTATTTTTTAAGCCATTCAGTCTATGGTATCTTTTTATGGCAGCCTGAGCAGACTAATACAATTTCTTTCCTCAATGTATCACTTCCCTATCACAAATTACTATAAACAGCAAAGAGAAACCAAGATGCACCTCTTGTATTTTGCTTGGAAATCTCCTCAGTCAAATATTCAAGTTTATTGCTCACACGGTCTACTTTCCACCTGATAATAGAGCAAAATCAGCCATGTTCTCTGCTACCTTATGAAAGTATTACCTTTCTTTAGTTTCCAATAATATGTTCCTCATTTTCACATGAGGCCTCACCAGAAAGACCTTTAATGTTCATATTTTTAGTAACATTCTGTCCAAGGCAATCTAGGCTTTTTCTAGCATGTGTCTCAAAATTCTTCTAGTCTTTACCCATTACCCAGTTCCAAAGCCACTTCCACATTTTTAGGTATTTGTTACAGCAGCACCCCACTTCCCAGTACCAAAATCTGTATTAGTTTCCTAGGGCTGCCATAATAAAATAACTACAACTGGATGGCTTAAAACTAACAGCAACTTATTGTCTCACAGTTCTAGAGTTTAGAAGTCCGAAATTAAGGTATCTGCAGGGCCATCCTCTCTCTGATGACCCTAGGGGAGGATCCTTCTTTGGCTCCTCCTAGCTTCTGGTGATTGCAGGCAAACTTTGGCATTTTTTGGCTTACAGATGCATCACTCCAATCTCTGCCTTCATTGTCACATGGTGTTCTCCCCTGTGTCTGTGTGCTCTGTATCTTCACAAGCTGCTCTCCTCTTTGTATGTGTGTCTGTGTCCAAATTCCTCTCTTCTTATAAGGATACCAGTCATTGGATTAGGCCCATTCTAATCCAATATGACCTCATCTTAACTTGATTATATATGTGAAAATCCTATTTGCAAATAAGGTCACATTCATAGGTACCAAGGGTTAGGACTTGAACATATTTCTGAGGGGACACAATTCAGTCACCACACATACTCATCCAGGGTTGGAAGTATCAAATATTCCTTACAGAATAGGATGCACACAAGGAATATAAATTCCATCTCCTCAACTGCTGAACCTAAGCAATGTCCATTTTACATATTCCTTTGTATTCTGTAGGAAATTTGAACCATGAAATTTAATATTATACCCAGTCAGAGCTCTGAATTTCTTTCACACAGTCCTGTAAAACCTTGCACATTCTAGAGGAGCTCACTTGTCACTCTATACAGGAATGATCTGTTTTAGAATTTGTTTCCTCCAGCAGACTATACATTCCTTGAGGGAAACAACTATGGTTTATTCATTTCTGCATCTCTAAGGTCTACCATGGTAGATGATACATAGTAGGTTCTTAGTAATTATTGGAGGAGTGGTGACTGGGAGAAAAAAAAGAAGATCCTTGTAGAATTACAATCTAATGACTTGAGGGAGTAGAAAGGTTCTAGGAGCTCAGAGTGTCAACAGGACTCCCCATCTTCTGTTCTAATCACCCTAGAGCTTTTAAGTGTCTTAATGTACAATAAACATTGCAGTCGCAAACCAATCCCAGAACATGTGAGCCTTTAGTTCATCAAAGTAGCTTTCCTTTCCAGAAGGTTCCAGGTCAAATCAGCGGTAGCTTAACACATAGCCAGCATGCTAGAAGTGGGAAGGAGTGATCAGAGACGGCTATGTACAGGCTATGTCTTGGATGGCTAATTCCTGTAAATTGGTCAAGGATGAATATTTAATATGCTAGAGCCCTCAACAGCGCTCGCTCTCTCTCTCTCTCTTTCCTGTCAACTGACATCAGGAAGAAATGATAGTTCTTTTAAAAGTCTTGTTATACCTTTACATACCCAACTCATTATAATATGAAGACTGAAAAGCTCTGTGAACGCCTGTGTCTAAAGTTCAGGGGAAGGCAGAAAGGGAGAAAATCAGACATTCACAGGAATTAGAGAAAAAGTATAAGAGTCCTTGGAGATTTTTTGGTTCCCACCCTTCCCTTATTTCAATTTCAAAACTGTTGGTAGTATACCCCTGTGCCTTCTCTACATGAAAGTCAGGCTGTGATATACAAACGCAGCATTTAACAAAAAATGTTAAGGCATGTTAACAAGAAATGTCAAACTCAATACCATGAAAGAGGACACCAATGAGAATGCCACTCCATGTGGGCAGGGGTTGTGTCTTGTTCAATATGTCTCAAATGCTTTGAAAAGTGCCAAACGCAAAGTATTTACTCAGTAAATGTTTGTTTAGTGGATTATTGAATGAACTAAGTTGATTAACTAGCAAACTGCTGTAGGCAGTCAGAGCGTGGTATTCCTAAAAGAATATTCAAGGGATTCCTAAAAGAATCCCGTGAGATGAAACTGTTGTCCAGGTAAAGCAATGCTCTGCTTACCTGGCAGCCAGGAAGGGAAGTGTATACCTCCAGGAAGGAGTTAAAGCCTTACTGAGTATTTCTTAGCCCAGAGTCAGAGCCTTGCCACCTCTCTTTATTCCCTGGCTAGAACATTTGGATATCACTGAATTTCCAACTTAGTACCTCCCTCTACTTACTACTTAAAGAGAACCAAGGCCAAAGCTAACAGAACACATTTTTGCTTGATCTAAGCCAATAGAGTGATTGGCCAAGCAGTATAAAGATCATTACTCTTGCCTTCAGCTTCGATTCCAAGATCTACCCCTCTATTATTTTTCTTTTCTAAAATGACTGGTAAAACAAACAAAAATGCACACAAAAAAATCCCAGGTCCCAGGAATTGGTTCCAACTTTTAATCTTCCCCTTCACACGCTCTGACACCTATACAGCAGGCCATTTTAGACTCAACAGCCAATTTTCTGGCCCTCTTTAATCTGTCTCTGTGATTCATCCTCCATTCTCTCCTCTTTTATTTATTTTAGATACCTGCAGCAGAAAACAACCCTTTTCTTGTTGGAATGCACTATTGGTACTCCAGCTACAGTCACCAGACCCAGCACTGCAATGTTTGTCGAGAGAGCATTCCTGCCTTATCTAGAGATGTCATCATCTGTGAAGGTACCTTTCTGATTCCTTCAGGAAGTGAAGCTCAGTGGGTAGATATGGGGATGAAGGAACTCATGTGGCTTTAGTATCATTAACTCACACTAGGTTACTGACTCTGGTGTGAAGTTAACCCCGACTGAGGAAAGAAAAAGGGAGGAAACTAGCATGGGGATATTAAAATAGAGGGATGGTTATGGGGGGATAGGACTATATGATCACAAGTATTAAAAAGACAGAAATCATTCTAACCATCAATTTTCATTCAAGTTGGATAGTAAAAAGATTAGCTGGTAAGAATAAAAAGGAACTGGATTCTATTGGAAATAGGTATTTGGAGGTGCATTAGAACTATTTAGAATGCATTGGTGTTCTAATTTTCAGATCAGCTTAGGAAAGGGAATTAGAATCTTCACTGTTACCAGATTCACATTCATCTTTTTTCTTCCTCTTCTCACAGTGTGCAAAGTGAAATCTCACAGATTATGTGCTTTGAGAGCAAGCAAAGACTGCAAGTGGAATACATTGTCTCTCACTGACGACCTCCTCCTGCCTGCAGATGAAGTAGTAAGTATCAGTCATGTCTTCCTACAGTTGCCCTCTCCCATCTCCCCTTCCACCAGGATACACAGGAGAAGGAAGACTTCTTCCTCAATCCAGATAAGCAAAGTCCCAGGTTCACAATCCATCTTATCTGGAATAATGAACCTCCCTCTTCCACTTGTCATTGGTCGCTAGCATTAGAGTAGGCAGGGCAGGACCATAAAGGACATGGGGCATTTACCTAATGTCCTCCATGGAGTAGTACAGTTATTCCAGCTGCCCCTTCTTCTCCTTATGTCTCTAACTTCTACCTTCTGTGTCTTTTTATCCTTCTGCAGAACATGCCCCATCAGTGGGCAGAAGGAAACATGCCTGTTGGCTCTCAGTGTGCAGTATGTCATGAGAGCTGTGGCAGTTATCAGAGACTTCAAGACTTCCGCTGCCTCTGGTGTAATTCTACGGTAAGACTCTGCCCATCTTCTTGAAGGGGTGGATTAGAGCTTGACCATACATACACATACATAGAAACCTAAGAAACCCTTATCTCAAAATAGGTTAAACAGATTCCATAGTATAAAGCTTAGTATCCTGACTTTCCAGATCTGGCTATGGAGCCTTCGGGAGAAAGATTTAAGATCATCTTTGTTGGTTCTTAATTGGCAAGGCCTACTAACAAATGGGAAAAGCTGAACTCTCTAATGGCAGTATGGGCAGTTAAAAAATAAGTTCTGAGTCTGCCTTTGAGAAACCTTCTCCCTTTCTCATTCACCATTTCCTAGGAACTTGTAATCTTTGTTAATTAAAAATGGTTAATAATATTAACACATTATTATTGCCACTATATACTGAGTGCTTTATATACATAATCTCATTTAGTCCTTCCAATAAGCCTAAACCAGGCCTCATTGTTCCCATTTTACAGATGAGGAAAGTGAGGGTCAGAAAAGTGAAGTGATTTGTCCAAGGTCATTCAGCTAGTAAGCAAGAGTCTTTATTTATATATAGTTCTGCAAAGACTATGCTCTATTTTGGTTTGTTTTTCGTTTTTAAGATGGGGTCTCACGCTGTCACCCAGGCTGGAGTGCAGTGGCAGAATCACAGCTCACTGCAGCCTTGAACTCCTGGGCTCAAGTGAGATGGTCTCCTCTTACCTCAGCCTCCTCAGATTAGCTGGGACTACAGGCACACGCCACCATGCCCAGCTAATTTATTTTTATTTTTTTTTTTTTTGTAGAGACAGAGTCTTGCTATGTTGCCCAAGCTGGTCTGAAACTCCTGGGCTCAAGCGGTACTTCCACTTTGGCCTCCCAAAGTGCTGGGCTTACAAGCGTAAGCCTCCACGCCCAGCTGACCACACTGTTAGCTACAACACTACCGTGCCTCTAAGCCAGTGGTCCTCAAATAGGGGTAATTTTGCACACCCTGGAGACATTTGTCAATGCATAGAGACATTTTTTATTGTTGAAACTCTGAGTGGAGGGAAGTGCTACTGACATATAGTGGGTAGAGGCCTGGGATTCTGCTGAACCTCATACAATGCACAGGTCAGCCTCTCATAACAAAGAACCATCTGGCCCAAAATATCAGTAAGGCTGAAGTTGAGAGATCCTGATCTAGATTTCTAACCATTTAGATTCTTCTCGCAAACTGAGTTTTCTAGACAAGAAGAAACTGAAGTATGATCTTCCTTTTAGAAGACTCTGGTTGTCCTCTGGCTTTTTTTCAACGTTTGAATAACCAGATCTTGTTCATATCCCCCTACAAACTGTGTAATTTTCTAGGAAGTGGCACATGAAGATGTCAGAAATCTGGAAAGAATGGCCACTTGTGGGAAAGGCAGCAGAGTCTCAGCTCTGTCACTTCCCAACTATTTGACCTTGGACAAAACTCTTTACCTCTCTGAGCTTTGAAATCCTCGTTTTTAAAATGAATCCAACACCTGTTGTTTTAAGGATTGAAGTTTAATATTACATCATTAGTATTAAACCTTCTATACTGCAAGTAAATTCCCTATTCTGTAGGCCACTAAGGTTGTGCCTTAGGATTGGTGACTTCTCAGTGCCTGTAGGTGGGTATCTTCTGAAAGTCACCTTTGAAAGGATCAGAGTTCTGAGGTCACATTGAGGGACAATGTAGACTCGAAGTAGAATGGGGGTGTTCAGGTGAGTTAGGGATATATATATATGGCACCAAATCTCAGAAAGGGAGATTAAATACTAAGAATCTAAATCTTGATATTGGAACTCAAAACTGATCAATGGTATCCTTTTCTCTCCCCCTTCCTTTTTTTTCTCTGCTCTTGTCGTTTCAGGTGCATGATGACTGTAGAAGGCGGTTTTCCAAGGAATGTTGCTTTGGAAACCATCGCTCATCAGTCATTCCTCCGACTGCTCTAAGCGATCCCAATGGCGATGGTGAGTAGTTAAGTCTTAACCTCAGAAGCACATTGGGGATGGAGGGAAGGTGCAAAGGCTGGAAAGAAGGGCTACAATTAAATTATTCTCCTCAACCAGTCAAACATTTTGGGGAAGTAGAAATGTGCATGTGTATATAGATAGCTCATTGTTCTCTTACCTTCGATATCATGAATGTTGTTCTTTCTGGTGTATATGTATGTGGGCATATTCTCTGTAGCTTGGTCACAATTATTTCTGACTGATCAGAATTGATTTCAGCGTTTTCATGATTTTCAAATACTAAGATAATTCATGAAACAAGTTTGTGTCCAGGTGGACAAGGAAGAACTACATGAAGGCCAGGTTATGTTACTTTTAAAATGGAAACTAACACCAACTTTGTTCCTAAATGTGAAACTAACATGACCATTGTGCCAACTCTCTTCATTGATGCTTTGTCAATTCCTGGACACTAGTGATTTATTAAGAACTCTATTCACAAGGTGTCTGAAGGCTACAGAAAAATCTAAGATATGGCCATGGCCAGAGCTACTGATTATCGTGGATTCAGGCTCTTAATATAAAACAAAAATGAACAATTTAATATATCATATGATAAGCACCAAAGGAATGGTAGAGACATTTGGAAATAAGAAATATTAGGAATGTTAACCATTTATAGGAAGTTGAGCAGAAAGGAGGTAGTAATAAAATCAATGCAGCAAGAATAAAATTTGTATAGAGGCTTCTATTAAGAGGTCTAGCAATGCTAGAACCAAAAAAGCAGAAGCCAAGGAGAAGGGTATTTTGTATAGCTTTTGTGAATAAGTAAGACATGGAGGTAGCATGATGTAAGGAAAAAAAAAAAAAAAAAAAAAAACAAGAGCCAGGTAATTATGAGTTTTAGTCACTTACTAGATATATGATGTTGGGTTAGCCACTTACATTCTCTGAGCTTTGCTTTCCCCATCTGTAAATGGGAATGAAGCTATCTATTGTGAGGACAGATGATAATATGTAAAGGCCCTAAGTGTCTAAAAACACAACCTCAAAGGACCATAAAATTAAATCCCTCAACTTCTTGGGCAACTAAATACCTAATCTCCTAGCCTAATAAATAGTGCAGACCCCACAGGGATGGTTCACTCTTTGGCACTTGCCTTTTGAGTTCACCTCTCCTTCCCTACTTTTTCTTTGCTTCTTCTGAGAGATTCTCCTTTTTGCCATTGACTTGTTCATTTGCTTCTCCCATTACTTATTATTAAAGAGTGAGAGCTTTCAAGATCAAAATCACATATCACAGCTTAAAAGACCTAACCTATTTTACTAACACTAAGAAATTTAGAAATCTAATATACTTACCACTGGCATGCTACTATTTCACTAAGCCAGAGAAGAGATACACTGCTCATACATTTCAGTTTGTGTATGGTTAGTTTCATTCTATATATGGTCAATTTTGCTTACTGGAGGAAAGTTCAAATTCTTCCTGGAATATTTTAATCTATATTTCTCTAATTTTCTAATTTGTCCATCTCTAACATGTGGGATATCCACTTGTCCAAGAGTGATTAATGAACCCTCATTTCACTGACTTACAGATTATCTCCATATAGATGCTAGTTGCTCACTTCATTGCCAGGGAAGAGCTAGCATCAACTGGAAGCAAAGAAAGAAGAGTGGATGGTTTCCTTAGAGAACAGAAGGGGGCAAAGATTCCTGTAGCCATTACGACATAGTTTTAGAACTAGACATACCACATGTGTATCTGCGTGCTCATATATATGCGTGCACACGCGCACGCACACACACACACACATACACACAGAGCCACCATAGACTCTTTCAGTTATTTTTCCAACCGTAACACAGATATAGCTGGACCTTAGTACATGGAATGAGTCCCCATAATGACATGTACAGACACAAAACTGAATTCACTCAGGTATACATGCATATATTATTCTCAGATCTACTCAAATAGTTATCCACACAGAGTCACCCACCAGGTAGTTGACCAAAGAGGTGATAAGATTGATGACTTAGTAAATAAGAGATACTTTCCTAGATTGAAGAATGAGGGACTAGGTGAAGATGCAGTTGATACAAAAGGAAAAGTAGCAAACTGGTCAGCTGAGCAAAATCAGGCTGCTAGTGAAATCAACCTAGTTTTGAATCTGAGACATTTTGCTCAACCCCACAGGGACCTGACGAAGATGTCTTTAAGCAGATGGCCCACCTCAGCATGCCACTAATCACCCCAAATAAGCGTTAAGAGGCTTGCCACCTCTCCTTTGTAACTGGGCCAAACATATTCTGTGCTTCCTGTCCTTGTGTTGGTGTTTTAAAAATTTGTTTCTTCCTATCCTACATCAGTTCTTATTCTTGTTGTAGATTGCCAAATAATGGCATTCTTTATTTTTCTGTCCATTCATAATGTAATATTACTCAGAAGCACATGGGATAATCTATTCTTTTTGTGTGGTGTCTTATTTAACACCCCATGAGTTCGCTTTTAGCTTTTCCTCCTAGTCATCTGCAATCTTGGTCCAATTGATCTCACTCTTCCAGCACTTCTTTCTATCATGCATTACTTGTCCTGGGTCTTCTCTGAAATGTCTTTCAAGACTTCCCTATCGTCCTGACTCTTCCTGGCTTCTTGGTTGTGGCCATGTGCCCTTTAATGGGTAAGTTTCCTACTGGAAGGTCCCATCCCAGAGGAATCTTTTGAATCTTCCAGTCATAGAATCTTAGTGATGTAAGGACCTTAAAGATGATCTGGTTCAATGCCCCCTGGCTGAGCTAGAGAATCCTTTCTTCAGCATTCAGCTGAAGTCATGAAGGCATACAGCTCATGACTTTCTGAGAAAGGCCTTGCTAGCATTGAGTCAACCCATCCATTCACACATGTATTTGTTCAGTCAATAGACTCTAATTTCTGAAAGTTCCTTCCAATTATCCCTTTTTCCTATCCAGTCTTCTTGGTAAATTCCTTCTCTCATCCTTTATGGTCCAGCTCAAAATCAAAACATTTTGTCTTCTCTGTTTGACAGCTTCTGTAATGGCCTCTTCCCACTCCCCCAAACAAATCAGTTACTTCTTTTGCTATAAACCAAGAACGCATATCTCAAAGTACCTAACACATGACATTATAATGGTGTCCGTCTTCCACCCCAGACTGTGAACTCTCTGTACCCCTATCACTTGACTCAGAACTGGGCATATGATATACACACAGTCAAGATTTGTTACATGAATTCATTAATACGTTTACTGAATACTGACTATATGTAAGGCTCAGTGCTGAGCAATGACTAAGATAGTATCACTGGCTCATGTGAAGGAAAAGTAATGAAGTGCAGTGGTTGTTGTATCAGAAGCATCTGAAAGGCTTGTTAAAACACAGATTTCTGGGCACTACCCCCAGAACATTTGATTCAATAGATCTGCGTGGGGCCCAGGAATTTGCATCTCTAACAAGTCCCAGATGCTGCTGATACTACTAGTCCCAGAAACACACTCCATAATTGAATGCATGCCCCTGGACAAGTTACTTAACCTCTCTTATTAATCTGTCATTTGTTTTCTGCCAATAAGGAATGATAATTGTATTCAGGTGTGTCATGAAGGTTAAATGAGTTAACATTTGTAAAGGAGGATTTTAAAAGTATGGGAAGAAAACGGTAAGCCAACCTATGCCAATTTAGCATCCTTCTGTGGAGTGAACAGAAGAAATTTGATTGGGACTGTTGGCTCCCTGTTTAGGGCACTGTGGTTGTATTAATGCAGCTCAAAGAAACATGAGCTTTTTTTTGAAAGGTTCTTTCAGGCTGTTGACTCATCAGGAGCTTGAAGTCAACTAAATCCCCTAAGCTCTTTTCACACTTGATGCTGCCAAGTCAAGTTCATATTGTCCTGTTCTGGAACAATTTATGTCCTCGAGCCTAAAGGGCAAGCTTTATATTTATTCCCTGTACAATTTCATCCCTGGACTTTGACTGATCAGCCTGTTGAGGTCATTTTTCAGTCTTGATTCTGTCATCCAGTATCTCTTCCTCCAGCTTTGAGTACTTCAAAGTTCACAAGCCAGCCTTCTATGTTTCTATGTGAATTGTCAATTAAAATTGTGGAATAATACTGGACACTCCCTTATGATTAACATCAGTCTATTCAAAGCAATCTTGTGGGAAGGATTGTTTACCTGGTTATAAATCTTCCTAACATTATTATATTTCAGCCCTCAGTGGCACTCATCTTTGTCACCTTGTTCGCAAGATTCTCTTGATAAACTTGGCCTTGCTCAAATTCAGATATTCTCTTCCTCAGGGGAAAATGCTAGATGGGGCTGCCTCTGTAGTCTCCTGGGACTGCCTTCCTGCCGGGGCTACTTCCCATTGTCTTCCCACCTGTGACCAAATGAGGTTTTATGCTAAAGTTCAAGTTGCCTTAATTACAGAATTTTCTCTTTATTTAGAAGCTTCCTATGCTCACTCTAGTTTACACCCTCATGGCTATTTAATTTATAGACAGCATTAGTATAATTCTTTTTTCTTATTTCTTAATTCTTCTCTAGCTAATAGATTAACATGGTTGAGTTTTTTTTTTAAAAAGAAATACACATACACACAATATTTAATGAAAAGTCATGCTGCTATCTTTTCTCTGATCTTCTCAATCTCCTACAGCCCCCATATCCTCACTCACAGTTAAATACTGCCATTATTTTTTAAATACCTTCCAGTAGTTCTTCGTGTATATACTAGTAAATATAAATAGATATTATTATCCATCCCCTTTAATACTATGCACATTGTTCTGCGCCTTGCTCTTTTTCTCCTTCACAGTATATTTTTGACACCCCAGATAGTCTCCCTTTTCAGGGTCCTGGCACTTATTCTTCTTCCTGCTCCCCCCACAAAAAACTCTTCCTCTGATATCTGTATTGCTCACTCTCTCACTTCATTCAAGTTTCATCTCAAATGTCACCTCCTGAGAGAAGCCATCCCTGACCACTCTGTCTAAAATAACACCCCTTCTCATCTCTACCCCCTTTCCCTACTTTATCTTCCTTCGTGACAAATTCTTTTTTATAATTATTTGTTATGGTCTGTGACCTTCATTAAAATATAAGTTCCACAAGGGCAGAGACTATTTCTATCTTGTCCACCACTATAGTCTCAAGACACAAAGCAGGCACAGAGAATGCCCTCCATACATATTTATTAAATGAAGGGATTAATGTGTTTTAACTACCATTGTGTCAACATATAACTTTAGTTAAAAAATTGTTGAAAGGGGTACTACTTTTGGATAATGTGTTCAGGGAAAGTAACTACTTCTGAGCTATGCTACTGAGGGGACCCAGTTTGTACAAGATTCCCCTTGTAACTGTGAGTCCTGGCAAGTCCTAAAAATTTGGTGCATGACTGGCTAGCTGGCTTAGGATGCCTTCACTGGCCAGAGAGTGGGAATCGGCCCATAGAGGAAACCTGCCTTCGATTTTTCCAGGCAAACCAGTAATGAAATCTGCTCAAGTAGATTTCCTTCAAGCTCCCTTTCACCCAGGCTAAAACAAATGGGTCTTCTCAACCCACCTCCTCCCACCCACAGCTGGACAAATACTTTTAAGCCCTTCTGGGTGGTATCTTGACTTTTCCTCTGCTCCTCATTCTCAAAAGACTGAGACTCATACTCAAAAAGTTATTGCAAAATGTGATGTTAAGTCATGTCTCATTTCCATCTCAACGGGTCTGTTCTTTTTTTTCTTCTTTTTCAGGTCAATTAGTAGTATCTTCGGACTTCTGGAATCTTGATTGGTCATCAACCTGTTCATGTCCCTTGCTCATCTTCATCAACTCCAAAAGTGGAGATCACCAAGGGATCGTCTTCCTCCGAAAATTCAAGCAATACCTTAACCCGTCTCAAGTGTTTGACCTATTGAAGGGTGGACCTGAAGCCGGGTAAGCATGTACTCCATGTGTATGTAAGGGAGTCTTCCCTTTATACATTCTAAACTAGGATAGGCTTCTTGGAATCAGTTCTTGTATTTGGGCAGGAAAGGTCTATTTTCCCAAGTCAGAACACAAACACATAACTACAGAGCCTTTTGGGTTGGCTGGTAGGAGGACTTTTAGCCCTTTCCCAGAAATCTCTTCAAGCCCCTCCCAGATTTGCTTTATCTTTTCTGGTTGGAAAAAGTAAAACTATCCTTCAACCAGAAGTGGAGAAAGAGGCAAATGGATACTGCTATCTACTTTTCCTGCCACTCTCTTTCCTGGGACCAAATAGATATATCTCCACTACAGACCTGTTATATTTTGGGACCATCTGGCTGCTCAGTTCTGGTTCCCGTGAGCCCATTGGCCACTGGCCACCATGCAAGTGGCCAATGGCCAATGGGTTTGGTTAGGTTACTAGTGTTTTCCAGAGCAAAGCTGGGCACAGAAAGAGGATGAGTTGAGGCAAAGCCTGATCTCTGGGGTTGTCTATGGTCTTAGATACACAGAGAGATAAGGGATAAGGGAACGAAGGCAGGTAGTCTGTTACCAGAGTGCCAAAGCAGCAATCCTTGTGTCCTGACACATTGTAAGAAAAGTTACAAAACCCATCGGTTCATGAAATGACCTCCTTTCCTCTTTGTCTTTCCAGGCTGTGCATGTTCAAGAACTTTGCTCGCTTTCGCATTCTTGTTTGTGGTGGAGATGGCAGCGTGAGCTGGGTCTTATCTCTGATTGATGCCTTTGGATTACATGAAAGGGTAAGTCCCTGGATAACTCAGTTTAGCCATTGCTAGAAAGAGTAGGGGTATGCAGCTGCCTATCCCAAGAAGCCTGAAGTCTTCACCCTTCATCTCTGTAAAATATGTTTCCCACAGGTTTCATAGTCATCCTGACTGGTAGATTCCCAATCTAAGCCTGCTCATCTAGACTATTTTCTGGTTGTCTATTTGTATAAAGTTGACAGAAAGAATGAGCAGTGCTCCATTCCCTAGGCTTCAAAGTGAAGAGTTGAAGGGGAGGAGAGCAAACGAAACAGAAGTGGTCATAGACAGCACTTGTCCCCCAGTTTCCTTTCCCTCCTGAGGCCACTGATTTTCTTTCTTGAGTCTCAAAAGTGGCAGAAACTGTCCTCCATGTCTCCTTGTTAGGCAGCCCCCTGCTCTTCTCACTCCAGTAGTTTTGTCTCCTGAGGTAGTTCACCTCCTTGGCCCAGCCCAGATAGAAATTCACAGCTATATTTCTCTTTTATAAGCATGGCCATGAATATTGACATATTCCAGCAACGTTTCCCTTTACTTAGTAGGTTCTGTGTTGTTAATATTGGGGTCCAATTCCTTAGGGAAAATTTCACCCAATTGCAAACATCCTCTCATTACCTTCCCCAGAATCTGAAGTCCCTTAAAACCAGTGGCTTTAAGACCATAATTCTTCCCAAAGAGTTCCCTCTAGGTTCTTTCATGGGTGAAGCTTGGTAGGACTGTCTGACAAGGGTATCTCCTTTTGTTCTTGCAGTGTCAGTTGGCAGTCATCCCACTTGGAACCGGCAATGATCTGGCTCGTGTCCTGGGCTGGGGTGCATTCTGGAACAAAAGCAAGTCACCTCTGGACATCCTCAACAGAGTGGAACAGGCCAGTGTGAGATTTCTAGACAGGTAAGTGGCCGAAAGACCAGGCCCTTGTGCCTGTTCCTGTCCCACATCAGTTACATCATTTCAATCAGGAATACTTTAGCCTCTCTGATAGAGCCTCATTTCCTTTCTGGCTTCAGTGCAGAACAGTTTGTGAGTTGTGTGGGGCTTGTCTCTTGGGAAGCCAGGGTCTACCATGTATCCTTCAAACATCATTGAAGCCCCTCTTCAAAACTAAAGGATTCTACCAGGAGGTCAAGGCTGCAGTGGGCCATGATCATGCCACTGTATTCCAGCCTGGGCAACAGAGTGAGACCCTATCTCAAAAACAAAAAACAACAACAAAAAAAAAAACACCAAAAACCTAAAGGATTCTAGAGTAGGGGCCCCATGGACAAAGTTCAAGGGTTCTATGAACCCTCTTCAAATTGCAGAGCCAATGGTCTGTTTAAGCATATTCTCTCTTAGAGAAAAGTCTATAATTTCACAAGATTTTCAAAGAAACTAAAGAAGGGATGGAGGGAGAGTTTAGAAATAACTTGCTTACATTGTCACTGCTCTAGAGAAGAGAGAGTATTATTCTATCTCCTGAGGAAAAAAAGACTTTCTATGCTGGTGTATTTATGAGTATTTGATTTATTGCTGCCCATAAGGATCTCCTGGGGAACTCTTTTAAAACATCAACCTGGGCCTCACCACAAAGATTTCAGTAGGTCTTGGGCAGGGCCCTGGATTGTGTATTGTGCAAAAGCACCTCAGGTGATCTTGATGGTTACCTCTGGTTACGTAGCACTGTTCTATGAGAACCCCGTAAAGGGAAGGGAATTATTTCCATCACACTGGCCTATAGAAGTCATGAGACAGAGGTCTCTCTTATGGTATACCTTAAGATTAGGTGACCAGAGATAGCTTGGGCATACCCTACAACCCACCTCCCCTCACCACATAAACATTTTTATTTCTGTCTTCACCTTTGAAGCATTAATTCCTACCAGTGATGAAACAGATCCTTAAATATCTGTCTTTGAAATTCATTTCAGATGGAGTGTGATGATCCGTGAGACTCCCAGACAGATCCCACCACTAAAAGGACAGGTTGAAATGGATGTACCACGATTTGAGGTAACTACTGTTCAGCTGTAATTCAGACCAACATCTTTATTACACAGTGAAATAATTGGCAAAACCCAGAGAGAAGCTTTGGCATTGTCCATGGACGAGGATGAGACCATTGAGGGTTGGTGATGTGTCAGTTAGCAGCTATTTACCAAGAACCGTGTTAAGCATTGGGGATATAATTCATTCACCCATTTACTTATTCATTCAAAATATTTATGGAGCAACTACCATATGTGAGATATTGTTCTAGGAACTGTTTGTGTATGCTAGTGGGTAAAGAAGAATGACATAGTCTACTTGAAGAGATGGGAAAATAAATCGTTTTAATCAAGTAGTATGAGTGTTAGTATATAAGGAAGTAGAGGGGGTTGGGAACACATAGCAAGAATATTTATCTCAGTCTGGGGAAATCAGGGAAAGCCACTCAGAAGGAGGGCCGTTTCAGAAGAGATGAGATCCACAGGGAGCTAACCAGGAGAATAAGAAAGGGGAGGCCTGTTCCACACAGATGGAACAGCGTGTATTGTTCCAAAGGCAACGGAGAGCATGGAATATTCACAAATCTGAAATACATTCATAATGGCTAATGCATAGGGGCCAGGGAGGGGGCATTCAAGGAGAATGACTAAAGATGAGGCTAGAGAAGTAATCAGGGGCCAGTCCAGGAAGGGCCTGATAAACCCCAGTAGGAAGTTTGAGTTTCATCCTAATAGCCATTAGAATTATAGAAGGGGATTTTCTTATATTATTATGAAAATTTCTACATTTATGAAAGTTGAAATGGTAGATCTACTACTAACATTTTCCTGTGCATGCTTTATCACATATCCGGTCATCTATTCAGTCTGCTGTCAAAGAGAAGGGGTTTAAGCAGAGGAGTGCCATGGTATGTGCAGAAACAATTGAAGGAATAAAAGACTAGAGGAAAGGAGAAAAGCTAGGAGGTGTGGTAATTGTCTAGGCAAGAGGTGATGGTAATTTGGACTGGTGAAGTGGTAGCAGGGATGAGTAGAAGTGGATACATTTGAGACATACTGAAAAAATAGAATTATAAGTTCTTGGTAGATGTTTGAATGTCAAGGGTGATAGAGAAGAAGGAATAGAAGTTGTAATTAAGAGCACAGACTCAAGAGCCAGATCACCTGGAATTGAATCCTGGCTCTACAACTTATCATCTTTCCCTTCTCTGTGCCTCAGCTTTCTCTTCTGTAAAATGGAGATAATAATAGTCTTTATCTCATAGGGTTGTTATGAGTATTATATGAAAAAACATGTACATGTAGGTTAGAACAGAGCCTGGCACATAGTCAGTACTATATAAGTGGATGCTGTTATTATTAATAGTAATACTATTAAATAAGTTACATTCTAGAATTGAAAAGATGTAGATTTGAATCTAGCTTTATTCCTTACTAGCTATGTAATATGAGATTGTTTGTTCATTTGAAACATGAAACAAATAGTACCTCCTTCATATGAGGTTTTGATTATTAAGAGAAAATGAAATACATCTAAATATTTAGAATGAGCATAGATCTAAGATCATCTCTGTTGACCTTCAACAAGAATTCTTTGATCACAATCATTTCTAGAGAGGCAGTTGAGTTGCTGGTAGAGTCAGTAAGAAATAATGAGGCTGTGGGGGATGAGGATGGGCAGCACACTGTGTTATACCACTAACAGTCCAGGGCTAAGAACTCCTTTTGCCCCTAGGCTGCTGCCATCCAACACGTAGAATCTGCAGCTACTGAGTTGAACAAAATCCTGAAGGCCAAGTACCCCACAGAGATAATCATCGCAACCAGGTCAGTCTTCCTTTGGCTCTCATCCTTTGGGGCTGTTCCCAGGTCAGACATGGGGCTCATTTTGATAGGTGGGGGTGTTGAGGCCAAGGAAAATATATGTTTATATTCCCAAATCAGATTTCTCCCAACTCAAACCCCTTAATGGGAAGTTTAGGAAAGAAGGATAACATTGAGGTGAAGGCTTCTGCGGCTCCAAGAAGTCAAAATTGCAAGCCAGAGATTTGGAAAGAGGATTATAGTAGGGAAACACAACATTTTCCCTATTTAAGAGCATAGCATAGCTCTCTATAGTATAGACACCTTGCTTTCTATCTTTTTTCCCCCATTTATTTATGTTATTGCATTTTAGGTTTTGGGGTACATGTGAAGAACATGCAAAATTGTTGCATAGGAACACACGTGGCAGTGTGATTTGCTGCCTTCCTCCCCATCACCTACATCTGGCATTTCTCCCCTTGCTATCTCTCCCCAGCTTCCCACCCCTCACTGTCCCTCCCCTATTTCCCCCCAACTGACCCCAGTGTGTAGTGCTCCCCTCCCTGTGTCCATGTGTTCTCATTGTTCAACACCCGCCTATGAGTGAGAACATGCGGTGTTTGATCTTCTGCTCTTCTGTCAGTTTGCTGAGAATGATGGTTTCCAGGTTCATCCATGTCCCTACAAAGGACCCAAACTCATCGTTTTTTATGGCTGCATAATATTCCATGGTGTATATGTGCCACATTTTCCCTGTCCAGTCTATCGTCGATGGGCATTTGGGTTGGTTCCAGGTCTTTGCTAGTGTAAACAGTGCTGCAATGAACATTCGTGTGCACGTGTCCTTATAGTAGAACGATTTGTAATCCTTTGGATATATACCCAGTAATGGGATTGCTGGGTCAAATGGAATTTCTATTTCTAGGTCCTTGAGGAATCGCCACACTGTCTTCCACAATGGTTGAACTAATTTACACTCCCACCAACAGTGCAAAAGTGTTCCTATTTCTCCACATCCTCTCCAGCATCTGTCGTCTCCAGATTTTTTAATGATCGCCATTCTAACTGGCGTGAGATGGTATCTCAATGTTGTTTTGATTTGCATTTCTCTGATGACCAGTGATGATGATCTATTTTCATATGTTTGTTGGCCTCACGTTTGTCTTCTTTTGTAAAGTGTCTGTTCATATCCTTTGCCCACTTTTGAATGGGCTTGTTAGTTTTTTTCTTGTAAATCTGTTTTAGTTCTTTGTAAATTTTGGATATCAGCCCTTTGTCAGATGGGTAAACTGCAAAAATTTTTTCCCAATCTGTTGGTTGCCGATTCACTCTAATGATTGTTTCTTTTGCTGTGCAGAAGCTGTGGAGTTTAATTAGGTCCCGTTTGTCTATTTTGGCTTTTGTTGTCAATGCTTTTGGTGTTTTGGTCATGAAGTCCTTGCCTACACCTACGTCCTGAATGGTTTTGCCTAGATTTTCTTCTAGGGTTTTTATGGTGTTAGGTCTTATGTTTAAGTCTTTAATCCATCTGGAGTTAATTTTCGTGTAAGGTGTCAGGAAGGGGTCCAGTTTCTGCTTTCTGCACATGGCTAGCCAGCTTTCCCAACACCATTTATTGAACAGGGAATCCTTTCCCCATTGCTTGTTTTTGTCTGGTTTGTCAAAGATCAGATGGTTGTAGATATGTTGTGTTGCCTCCGAGACCTCTGTTCTGTTCCATTGGTCTATATCTCTGTTTTGGTACCAGTACCATGCTGTTTTGATTACTGTAGCCTTGTAGTATAGTTTGAAGTCTGGTAGTGTGATGCCCCCCGCTTTGTTCTTTTTGCTTAGAATTGACTTGGCTATGCGGGCTCTCTTTTGGTTCCATATGAAGTTTAAGGTGGTTTTTTCCAGTTCTGCGAAGAAGGTCATTGATAGCTTGATGGGGATAGCATTGAATCTGTAAATTACTTTGGGCAGTATGGCCATTTTCACGATATTGATTCTTTCTAACCATGAATATGGAATGTTTCTCCATCTGTTTGTGTCCTCTCTTATTTCGTTGAGCAGTGGCTTGTAGTTCTCCTTGAAGAGGTCCTTTACATTCCTTGTTAGTTGTCTTCCTAGGTATTTTATTCTCTTTGTGGCAATTGTGAATGGAAGTTTGTTCTTGATTTGGCTCTCTTTAAGTCTGTTATTGGTGTATAGGAATGCATGTGATTTTTGCACATTGATTTTGAATCCTGAGACTTTGCTGAACTTGCTTATCAGTTTCCGGAGGTTTGGGGCTGAGACGATGGGGTCTTCTAGATATACAATCATGTCATCTGCAAATAGAGACAATTTGACTTCCTCCTTTCCTGTTTGAATGCCCTTTATTTCTTTTTCTTGCCTGATTGCTCTGGCTAGAACTTCTAATACTATATTGAATAGCAGTGGTGAGAGCGGGCATCCTTGTCTGGTGCCACATTTCAAGGGGAATGCTTCCAGTTTTTGCCCATTCAGTATGATATTGGCTGTTGGTTTGTCATAAATAGCTTTTATTATTTTGAGATACGTTCCGTCAATACCTAGCTTATTGAGGGTTTTTAGCATAAAGGGCTGTTGAATTTTGTCAAAGGCCTTCTCTGCATCAGTTGAGATAATCATGTGGTTTTTGTCTTTGGTTCTGTTTATGTGGTGAATTACGTTTATAGACTTGCGTATGTTGAACCAGCCTTGCATCCCTGGGATGAAGCCTACTTGATCATGGTGGATAAGCTTTTTGATGTGCTGTTGCAATCGGCTTGTCAGTATTTTATTGAAGATTTTTGCATCTATGTTCATCATGGATATTGACCTGAAGTTTTCTTTTCTTGTTGAGTCTCTGCCGGGTTTTGGAATCAGGATGATGTTGGTGTCATAAAATGATTTGGGAAGAATTCCCTCTTTTTGTATTGTTTGGAATAGTTTCAGAAGAAATGGTACCAGCTCCTCTTTGTATGTCTGGTAGAATTCAGCTGTGAACCCATCTGGACCTGGACTTTTTTTGGGTGGTAAGCTCTTAATTGCTGCCTCAACTTCAGACCTTGTTATGGGTCTGTTCAGGGTTTCGGCTTCTTCCTGGTTTGGGCTTGGCAGGAGGCAAGTGTCCAGGAATTTATCCATTTCTTCCAGGTTTATTAGTTTGTGTGCATAGAGTTGTTTGTAATAATCTCTGATGATGGTTTGAATTTCTGTGGAATCTGTGGTGATATTCCCTTTATCGTTTTTTATGGCATCAATTTGGTTATTCTCTCTTTTCTTTTTTATTAATCTGGCTAGTGGTCTATTTTGTTGATCTTTTCAAAAAACCAGCTCCTGGATTTATTGATTTTTTTGAAGGGTTTTTTGTGTCTCTATCTCCTTCAGTTCTGCTCTGATCTTAGCTATTTCTTGTCTTCTGCTAGACTTTGAGTTTTTTTGATCTTGCTCCTCTAGCTCTTTCAGTTTTGACGATAGGGTGTCAATTTTTGAACTCTCCTTGCTTCTCATGTGGGCACTTATTGCTATATATTTTCCTCTGGAGACTGCTTTAAATGTGTCCCAGAGATTCTGGTATGTTGTGTCTTCATTCTCGTTGGTTTCGAAGAACATCTTTTTTCTGTCTTCATTTCATTGTTTATCCAGTCAACATTCAAGAGCAAGTTGTTCAGTTTCCATGAAGCTGTGTGGTTCTGAGTTAGTTTTTGAATTCTGAGTTCTAACTTGATTGCACTGTGGTCTGAGAGACTGTTTGTTATGATTTCCGTTCTTTTGCATTTGCTGAGGAGTGATTTACTCCCAATTATGTGGTCAATTTTAGAGTAGGTGTGATGTGCTGCTAAGAAGAATGTATATTCTGTGGATTTGGGGTGGAGAGTTCTGTAAATGTCTATTAGGTTTGCTTGGTCCAGGTCTGAGTTCAAGTCCTGGATATCCTTGTTAATTTTCTGTCTGGTTGATCTGTCTAATGTTGACAATGGGGTGTTAAAGTCTCCCACTATTATTGTGTGGGAGTCTAAGTCTCTTTGTAACTCATTAAGAACTTGCCTTATGCATCTGGGTGCTCCTGTATTGGGTGCATATATATTTAGGATCGTTAGCCCTTCTTGTTGCATTGATCCTTTTACCATTATGTAATGTCCCTCTTTGTCTCTTATGATCTTTGTTGCTTTAAAGTCTAATTTATCAGAGATGAGAATTGCAACTCCTGCTTTTTTTTGCTCTCCATTTGCTTGGTAAATCTTCCTCCATCCCTTTATTTTGAGCCTTTGTGTATCCTTGCATGTGAGATGGGTTTCCTGGATACAGCACACCGATGGGTTTTGTCTTTTTATCCAATTTGCCAGTCTGTGTGTTTTGATTGGGGCATTTAGTCCATTTCCATTTAGGGTTAATATTGTTATGTGTGAATTTGATACTGCCATTTTGGTGCTAGCTGGCTATTTTGCCCTTTAGTTGAGCTGGTACTTGTTGTTCCTTTATATGTGTGGAGCCTCTTTCAGGAGCTCTTGTAGAGCTGGCCTGGTGGTGACGAAATCTCTGAGTATTTGCATGTTCCCAAAGGATTTTATTTTTCCTTCACTTATGAAGCTTAGTTTGGCTGGATAGGAGATTCTGGGTTGAAAGTTCTTTTCTTTAAGGATGTTGAATATCGGCCCCCATTCTCTTCTGGCTTGTAAGGTTTCTGCTGAGAGATCTGCTGTGAGTCTGATGGGCTTCCTTTGTGGGTAACCCGACCTTTCTCTCTGGCTGCCCTTAGTATTTTCTCCTTCATTTCGACCCTGGTCAATCTGGCGATTATGTGCCTTTTGGTTGTTCTTCTTGACGAATATCTTTGTGGTGTTCTCTGTATTTCCTGGACTTGAATGTTTGCCTGCCTTGCTAGGTTGGGGAAGTTTTCCTGGATAATATCCTGAAGAGTATTTTCCAGCTTGGATTCATTCTCTTCATCGCATTCGGGTACGCATATCAAACGTAGATTAGGTCTTTTCACATAGTCCCACATTTCTTGGAGACTTTGTTCATTCCTTTTTACCCTTTTTTCTCCAGTCTTGCCTTCCCATTTTATTTCATTGAGTTGATCTTCGACCTCTGATATCCTTTCTTCTGCTTGGTCAATTCGGCTGTTGATACTTGTGCATGCTTCACGGAGTTCTCGTGTTGCGTTTTTCAGCTCCATCAATTCACTTATATTCCTTTCTATTTTGTCCATTCTCGTTAGCATTTCATCAAATCTTTTTTCAAGGTTCTTAGTTTCTTTGCATTTGGTTAGAACATGTTCTTTAAGTTCACAGAAGTTTCTTACTACCCACCTTCTGAAGTCTGATTCTGTCATTTCATCACACTCGTTTTCCATCCAACCTTGTTCCCTTGCTGGTGAGGAGTTGTGGTCCCTTGTAGGAGGAGAGGTGTTCTGGTTTCGGGTGTTTTCATCCTTTTTGCGCCGGTTTCTTCCCATCTTTAAGGATTTATCCACCTGTCGACTTTGTAGTTGCTGGCTTTCAGATTGGGTCTCAAATCTTTCAGATTGATGTTCTGTTTGTTGATGATGAGGTTATTTCTGTTTCTTGGTTTTCCTTCTGACAGTCTGGCCCCTCTGCTGTAGGTCTGCTGAGGTTCACTCCAGGCCCTGCTTGCCTGGGGTTCACCTGCAGCAGCTGCTGAACAGCAAGGGTTGTTACCAGTTTTCTTCTTCTGCTATCTTTGTCCCAGAAGGATACCCGCCTAGTGTCAATCTGATCTCTCTTTTATGAGGTGTCTTTTTGGGTATATAGGGGTCAGGGAGCTGCTTGAGGAGACAGTCTCTTCTTTATAGGAGCTCAAATGGTGAGCTGTGAGCTCTGTTGTTGTTCATTCAGAGCTGCTGGGCAGGTACTTTTAGGTCTGCTGCAGCAGAACTCATAAACTGCTTTTTGTTCCCAGGTGCTCTGTCCCAGGGATTTAGGGCTTTATTTATGAGTTTCCGTTATGCTGCCACCTTCTTTTTTTTTTTTTTTCCTTCAGACCTGCCCAGCCCAGCAAGGAGGCAGCCTAGTCACTGTCGGCCTATAGCAGCTTTGCTGAGCTGCTGTGGGCTCCACCCAGCTGCCGAGTGAACTTCCCTGCAGTCCTGTTTATATGGGTGTAGTTAGAACTGCTTTGGCGATGGTGGCCCGCCTCTGTTGGGGCGGAGTCTCTGCTGTGGCGGGTTGCCTTGGCAACGGTGGACTGCCTCAGCAATGGCGGGTTGCCTTGGCAACGGCGGGCTGCCTCGGTAATGGCGGACGCCACTCCCCCACAGAGCTGGACTGTGCTGGGTTCAGCTGCGCTTGCTGTAAAACTCTCAATCCAGAGTTTCTGGTTGCTGTTCTTTTGTGGGGGTGGGGCCAGCCGAGCCTGATCGCCTGGCTCCCTGCCTCAGAGCCTTTTTTAAGTTGGTGTTCCAGTCGCCTGTTGGAGAGGCGCCGGGGTCTGTTTTCCCCTGCGGCCACTCACTGCGCTGGCTTAAACAGCGGCACTGAGGTTTGTGGCGCTTTTTTTTTTTTTTTTTTTTTTTTTTTCC